>NW_026606753.1:3742500-4088324 GCF_029890125.1 Rhinichthys klamathensis goyatoka | reverse complement strand
AAGCTGAAATAGCGGCAGCATGTACTTTGAGGGTGGAGGGAGACAGCCTTCGCTCCAACCCTTGCTGCAAGAAGGAAAGCACAGACCCTATCGAACATCTCCGGGGGTCTTCTCGGCGAGAAGAACACCACTCGACGAACAGGTTCCACTTCAGGGCGTAAACACGTCTCGTGGACGGCGCCCGTGCTGAAGTGATGGTGTTAAGTACCTCAGGGGGTAAGTCACCTAGAACCTCCGCGTCCCGTCCAGGGACCAGACATGGAGTTTCCAGAGGTCTGGACGCGGGTGCCATAGGGTGCCCCGTCTCTGAGTCAGAAGATCCTTCCTCAGAGGAATGGGCCAGGGAGGGACTGTCCCAAGGAGCATGAGTTCTGGGAACCAAGTCCGGGTGGGCCAATAGGGAGCCACCAGAAGGACCTGCTCCTCGTCCTCCCTGACTTTGCACAGTGTCTGTGCAAGTAGGCTCACTGGGGGAAACGCATATTTGCGTAGGCCCCGGGGCCAGCTGTGTGCCAGTGCGTCCGTGCCGAGTGTTCCCTCGGTCAGGGAGTAAAACAGCTGGCAGTGGGAGGTCTCTGAAGAGGCAAACAGGTCTACCTGAGCCTCTCCGAACTCTCTCCAGATCAGCTGAACCACCTGGGGGTGGAGTCGCCATTCTCCCGGAAGCACAGCTCGTGATAGCTCGTCGGCCACACGGTTGAGCACGCCAGGGACATACATGGCTCGAAGCGACCTCAGACGCTTCTGACTCCAGAGGAGGAGATGGCGGGCGAGTTGCGACATGCGACGGGAGCGTAGACCACCTTGTCGGTTGATGTACGCAACGGTCGCTGTGTTGTCCGTACGGACCAGTACGTCCCTGCCCTGTAGCGACCTTTTCAAGCGGCTCAGAGCGAGATGTACTGCTAGCAACTCGAGGCAATTGATGTGCCAATGCAGTTGGGGAGCCGTCCACACCCCTGACACTGCATGCCCGTTGTACGTGGCACCCCAGCCGGTGGCAGAGGCATCTGTGAATACCACAGCATGCCTGGAGACCTGTTCCAAGGGGACTCCTGCCCGAAGGAACGAGAGGTCTGACCACGGGCTGAAGGTCTGGCGGCAGGCCGGTGTGATTGCCACCCGGTGAGTGCCGTGATGCCACGCCCATCTCGGGACTCGGCCGTGAAGCCAGTGCTGAAGCGGTCTCATATGAAGCAAGCCGAGCGGAGTTACCGCTGCTGCCGCTGCCATATGCCCCAGGAGCCTCTGAAAAAATTTCAGTGGGACCGCTGTCCTGCCTTTGAACGTGTTCAAGCAGTTTCAGCACCGACTGAGCGCGCTGCTCTGTGAGGCGCGCTGTCTGTGCGACCGAATCCAACTCCATACCGAGAAAAGAGATCCTCTGCACAGGGGCGAGTTTGCTCTTTTCCCAGTTGACCTGAAGGCCCAACTGGCTGAGGTGCGTGAGCACGAGGTCCCTGTGTTCGCATAACTGATCTCGAGAGTGTGCTAGTATAAGCCAGTCGTCGAGATAGTTGAGGAGGCGAACGCCCTGTTCTCTCATGGGAACAAGGGCCCCCTCCGTGACTTTCGTGAAGACACGGGGAGACAGGGACAGCCCGAAGGGCAGGACCTTGTACTGATATGCTCGACCCTCGAACGCAAAGCGCAGAAACGGCCTGTGTCGAGGAAGAATCGAGACATGAAAGTACGCGTCCTTCAGGTCGATCGCTGCAAACCAATCTTGGGGACGGATGCATCCGAAAATGCGTCTCTGCGTGAGCATTTTGAACGGTAGCTTGTGGAGGCTCCGATTCAAAACTCGCAGATCCAAGATCGGTCGTAACCCACCACCTTTCTTGGGTACAATGAAGTAGGGACTGTAGTGCCCTGACCTCATATCGGCTGGAGGGACCGGCTCTATCGCGTCCTTCGCCAGTAGGACTGCGATCTCCGCACGCAAGACATGGGCATCGGCTGCTCTCACTGTAGTGGAGTGGATGGCCCGAAACTTGGGGGACGCCGGGCGAACTGAATCGCATAGCCGAGCCTGATGGTCCGAATGAGCCAGCGAGACGGACTGGGAGCGCTAACCAGGCTCTCAGAGACCGTGCAAGCGGGACCAAAGGGACTGTAGGCGTACCCGGAGTGGGGCAGCGAGGTGGAACACAGGGACGTGGCTCGGGAGGCTCTCTCTGGGAGGCGGCCCGTAGCAGGGTCTGTGTGTGCTGTGCAGCACTTACCTGGTTCCACGGGGCAGGAGGTGCAGGAGGCGGCTCGGTGGCGTTCTCGAACTGCACACTGCTGCTCACTGGCGACAGAGGAGGCGGATGAGAGTGGTGAGGATTCTGTCCTCCCACTGCTCTCCGGGTCCTCTTCGGACCCAGAGATGGTAGAAACTGCTCTTTTATTGAAAATTTGGGTACCGCTGGTTTTAAGGCCAGCGGCGGAACAAAACGAAACACAGGATTTTCCACCCGGCCCTCTTCCGGGGGAAAGTCTCCTGGAGAGCAGTCCCTTCCATCTCCGGGTCGCCCGTCCTGGGGCCGCTTACCTCTGGCTTTGCCACCCTTCTTGGCGGGGGCCTGGACGGGCGGGGCGGCCTGCCTGCGACTGGCTCCACGGCGCCGTTTAGGTGGAGGCTGCTGCTGCAGCGCGGGAGCAGGGGCAGACGCAGGAGGACGCCCCCGGCGACGAGCAGACTGAGGAGCCGCAGGCGGTGGGTTGGAGGCAGCAGCTGACCGCCGCGGCAGGATATGCTTGATGGCCTCAGTCTGCTTTTGTACAGCCGAGAACTGCTGGGCAAAGTTCTCGACCGCGTCGCCGAAGAGGCCGGTCTGGGACACGGGGGAGTTGAGGAACCGGAGCTTCTCAGCCTCACTCATGTCTGCCAGACACAGCCAGAGATGGCGCTCCTGGACCACCAAGGTGGACATCGCATGACCCACTGACCGCGCGGTGACCTTCGTCGCACGAAGCGCGAGGTCCGTTGCGGCACGAAGTTCCTGGAGAACTTGTGGATCATGACCACCCTCGTGCAGGTCCTTCAGTGCCTTGGCCTGATGGACCTGCAGCAACGCCATGGCGTGCATGGCAGAGGCAGCTTCCCCACAGGCCTTGTAAGCCTCGTCGAATAGGTCCGACGAGTACCTACAGGCCCGGGAAGGAAGACACGGTTCTCCGCGCCGAGTGGAGTTAGGGCACAGCTGCATTGCAGCGGCCCGCTCCACTGGCGGGATGCGCGTGTATCCCTTAGCTGCCCCGCCATCAAGGGTGGTGAGGGAGGAGGAGCCACCGGAACGGTTTCTGGCAGTAAAAGGTGCCGTCCACATTCCCGTAAGCTCCTCATGCACTTCCGGGAAGAAAGGCACTGGGGTGGGTTGCTGAGAACCAGCGCGCGCCACCCCGAGATACCAATCATCCAACCTCGAGGGTTCGGGACACGGTGGAGGATTCCACACGAGCCCGGCCCCGTTGGCGGCCCGGGAGAGCATGGCCATCATCTCCGGGTCCGTCTCAGGCACCGCTGGCACCCCCGAAGGAGGCAGCGGTGCCGAGTCGTCGTCCGCAGAGAAGTCTGACCCACCCTCCGATGCAGCGATCGACATCTGGTCACTGGGAGCCCCAAAGGAGACAACCGGTACACACCTCGAGGATGGTCCAGCTTTCTCCAATGGAAGCTCAACTGGCTGCGGAGCATGAGAGGGGTGAGGGCTCCTAGGGGGTTGGTTCCCCGAAGGAGACGCGCTCACCGTGATCCTCAGGTCACCCGTGCCCCCGCCCGAAGCAACCCTCCGAGGAGGATTGGAACGAGGCAGAGGCACGGGGACTCCGCCCCTTTGCAGGAACAGGAGTCTCGACCGTAGCTCCGCGATGGTCATCTTCCCACAATGGGTACATGACTCATCCACAAACGCTGCCTCAGCATGTTCAATGCCCAGACACACGAGGCAGCGCTTGTGACCATCCTGTGAGCCCAGGTAACGACCGCATCCAGAAACACACAGATAGAAAGTCATCTTTTTTTTTTTTTTTTTTTTAAAGACGCTGTCTATCTGTGTAAGCTCTTTTAGGGACTACTCTCACTGGTGCTGAAGCACGCAGGGGAACAGCCACTGCGAACACAGACGGGAATGTGCACCCGTCTGCGCGCTGTCTCTCTCTCTCCGCTGGCAGGTCTTACCGGCTGTGAGAACAGCCTTTAAGCGCTGAACTGCGCACCTTACCAGCTGTTAAAACAGCTTTTTTGAATTTGCTCAAAAAAACAAAACAAAAAAGACAGACAGAAGAGAGAGGACACAAGACTGCTCGCGCTGCCGTGCTGTAACGCCCGCACCGAACAAGGAGAGATCCAACGAAGGCTTGCCAAGTTTCACACTCTGTAGGATTACCATGAAGCGTTTGGCTCCGAAGCAAAAAGCTAGCGTGCAATCATAACAGCTGCTGTTAAATACCCGCGCTGACGAGGACGCGCAGCTGATGCAAATGATTGCATGCCAATGTGCATTGGCTTGTTTTAGTTTCACTCGAAGTAGATTGGCCTCTCTAGCGAGATTCCTATTGGTCAGTCTGACCTACGTTGTAGTGACTGACCGATAGGGAACTATAATTATATCAGAGCAGTATTACATACAAATTGAATTATTTTCAAAACTGATACTAATATCAATGCTAAGAGCCTGAATGCCTGAAGTTTTATACCTACTATCTAAGATCTGGAAAAATATTACAAACTAAACACAACAACTGAGTGAATTTACTTGACTGCAAAACCACAAAAAAAACATTATTATTTTTTAATTATTTGTAGTGGTCAGTATTTTGCTAGGTCATATTTAATATCTAAAGGATTTTCCGATAAGTCATTAGGGGTAGAGCAATGAGTAACACAAACAGACACAACAAATGACTGTACAAATGTAAAAAACTGTTCTTCCACAATGCCTTCCAGTCAAATGATGAGAGAAAAAGTGTGCGAGAGGGAGAGATTTACTCACAGAAGCCATTTCCTCGTACAAGGCCTCAAAACCGCCTTCAAGCTCAGCATGCTGTTCCACTTAGGTATGGTCTCCAAACCAAAGCCATCCACCTCGCTCTGCTATTGGCATCAGACACACAAGGCTAACCACAAGCACATGTTCAGTTGCTCTTAACTAATTCATACAGGAACACTTTGGTTTTGTTTGAACCCAAAAGCCCTGTACCTTTGATTAAGAAATGTGTCTGATTCCAATTAAAAGAGCAAGAGGGAGGGAAAGCATCATGGTGGTTCTATAGTCTATTATTGGCTGTGGTCATGACAGTTTTCTTATCTCTTCTTTTCCTCTCCTCAACATACATATGTATGTATGTATTCATTCATTCATTCCTTTCTTTCTTTCTTTCTTTCTTTCTTTCTTTCTTTCTTTCTTTCTTTCTTTCTTTCTTTCTTTCTTTCTTTCTTTCTTTCTTTCTTTCTTTCTATATAGAGAATAAGGATTGAAAACAGATAAAAATAACAGAACTACATTCACAGAACTGAAAATCCATTTTTTCACGAAAATCTGAAAATCCAAGATTTATTTTATGCATGGCTTTTAATATCCTTGTTTAGATATGTAAAAATATTTACCGTTTTGTAATTTGTTTTATTAATGGTATATGTGTTTCTGAGTGATTGTGTGTTCCTTTTTTAAATGGCCTCAGGTATGTTATCTACTTAATGCTACATACATTTTTGTATGTTGATTTGTCTTTTATGTTTTAATTTACCTGTAGTATGTAGCCTCTAACGTAGTCTCTCAGGGTCCAGCCAGGCCATGGAGGATGTGCAGAACCTCTTCTTGTTTGAGGACGCTGAACAGACGGTCCAGCAGTATCTTCAACCTCACAGGTACTGCCTGAGTCCCATACAGCATCAGACTGCTAATGTCAAACACCACATTGGACTGCACGATCTCCACCTGTGTTGGGTGGTACAGATGCTGTGTGCTCAGCTTGTCTAGAGCTATAATCACAAAAACAACAAAACACACAATTACAATACAGCTATATTTAATAAGAAAATCCCCCTGAGCCTGGTTTTGGTAATAAGTTTAACACTTCATAGACACTAAATAAAAAATATTAAAAATTAAAATTAAACTAACTGTTATGTACAATGTACTTATTATGTTCATGTTGTATTGCAAAACAGTTTTGCTGCTACTGTAATTACATGCAGGTGTTTTTTATCATAAGTACAATGTAAAAAAACAAGTGTTTTGTATCAAATGATTCATTTAAATTGTAGTACATTTAAATTAAAGACATTTAATATAAGTATTATATATTAAGTATTATATATTAATATAAACTTAATATAAAGTGGGACCCAACGCAGATATACTTAACCAACATATCTGTTATCACATGAACAAACAATGATCAACTTTTTACTTTAATGCCAAAAGCATATTATACAAGATTGTCTAACCAAACTATTCAGTATGTTTCATCAGAAGCCTTCTATTTAAATGTATGGCCACACTTTACGCATTACAAAGGAAGTGTATTTACATAAGTACTGTGTAATACTATTTAGCTGTGTGGTTTGTGTGTACTTTTACAGTGTTATGAACTATTGTAATAAAACATTAACATGTAAAGTCAAGCATGAAACCACATTGTATGTACATTTAAAATGTGGAAAATTATTAACTTTTTTGGTAAAACTTTATAAATTAGGTTTCATTTGTTAGCATTATTTAATGTATTGTAACATGCAATGTATAATAACATGACCTAACCTGAGCAATACATTTGTTACTGTATTTGTTAATCTTGTGAACGTTTGGTAATACAAATACAGATGTGTATTGTTTGTTCATGTTACATCACAGTTGCATTAACTAATGTTAACAAATATAACTTTTAATTTTAATAATGTATTATACATTTAAAATTTACATTAACAAATATTAATAATTGCTGTAGAAGTACAGTTCATTATAGTTCATGTTAACTAATGTTAACTAATGAAACCTTATTGTTAAGTGTTACCACTTTTTTTTATGAAAACACTACTACATCAGAGAGAAATCTTAAGATCATGAGGCCATGATCAAAAGGCAGTGATATAACACTTTTATTTTAGCATGTTTTAAATCGCCTACACAAAGCTGGTTGTAACAAGGCACCCACGAAAACAGAAAAATGTGTATTGTCTTTTATTTGAAACATATTATTTGAAATATGCTGTGTCCACACACACATTCTTCAGTTTACTGATCTTGTCTAACATCTGTCTGAATGAAATGCACACTCATCTGATGACAATTCTGTGAAGAAATGACAGTGGCATCAATATTATCTGCTCTTTCTCTCTTAAATTTCTCTCTCTCTGACACTGTCTGTGTGACACCTGATTTCCCCCTCAGTCCAGGACTGATTTTTGTGCTGACTAGGTCTTTGCCTCACAACAGACCCTGCTAGACACGAACATAATAAAAAATGAAGAACTACTTGTCAGAATGGCTGCCAACACTACAGACAAAATGAGAAGTCTATGGCAGAGAGGAGTGAAAAGAAGAGGAGGATAGGAAGGAGAGCGTCCTGACAGATCACAGTGAAATTAAAACTAGGTGAAGGGCCCCTGTGATGGTCCCTTAAGGCCTGTCTCTCTTCCTTTTATCCCAACCCAACAGGTGTTTTCTTTTGTCTCTCTATGAAACCAACTGTCTTTTCTCCCTCTGTCTTTCCTTATCCCTTTTGACTGTCATCTCTTTCATTTGATGTTTTCACTAGTACTTCAGCTACCTTTTGACCGTTCTATGCTTTTTATTTTAAGTATAGTGAAATAATGAAAAGACAGTTATTATTGAATTAAAAGCTGTGGGAATGAAGACCCAGAAGCGTGCAGAGTAGAATGAGGGAATAGGGATTAATATGAGAGTCAGAGCATATGACTGGCTAAAGAGCCAGTTTTATGAGGAGCCATAACTTCACTGGGCTCAGAGGAGAAAGAAGGAGACCAGATAAAGGACAGATAAAGACAGATCAGGTTAAACTGATGCCCCGCTCCCTCCTCACTGGGGTTGGGTATGGTTTGAATTTTAGCGATTACGATTTTGCTCATCGATTCTGATTCTTTTCGATTCCCAGATTCGATTAAAGTAAGGTAATAACATTTAGTCAAACATTTATATCAAACATATTTATTTTGTGTCTTTGGCAAAATGTTTTTTGTTCCAGCTGATTTCCATGAACAAAAATCAGCAGCCTACAAAAAAAATTTAGCAGGCTAAAGAACAGAAAAAAGAAAATACCACAGCAAAAACAACTGGACTAACTAATATAAATTTCAAACAGTAATAAAATAAGAACAAATAAACAAATTAGCAATAGCATAAATAAATACAGCTGAACAAAGTTCAGGTACAGAAATTGTAATCAAGTGTAAATAATACTGCATAGTTTTCTTTTTATAAATGAAATATAGCTTAATCCTTATTCAATTTTAAAAGTTATTCAGTCAGGATCAGTAAGTGATTTTATTTTTTTGTGTGTTAATGACACAGACTGCAGCAGGTTTATTAGGCTGCTGTCACTGTAAGACCTCATGCAGCATCCAATTAGCTGATGAAAATTCTGAGCCAAAACTTGCACTTGCTAACCGAAACCGAAAACAATGAATGAATAATCAATTAATTATTCCAACATATTTAATAATCAACACACAAATATCTAAAACGGAGTTGTTCAAACATTTAATTTAATAACAAGTATCCATTCCTGGGCGTAAGTATCCATTAAAAGTACGAACGCATGCGCACACGCACACACACACAAACACACACTTGCTAGCCAGCACCATTGGATGCAGAATCAAGAGTTTACTTGCTTACAAAATGTGCTACTAAAAAGAGAGCACAAGTGCTTAACTAAAGAGAGTTTCTTCAGGAAGATGAACAGTCTGTAAACTGAAGTTGCCCTCAAGATTAGAAAGATTAGAAGGTTTTTTTTGCATGAAGATTATTTAAATTTCACAGTTATACAAATATAAATATATATATATATATATATATATATATATATATATATTTTTTTAAATTAAATATACATGAGTACATTTAAATAGTCAATTTGATTTTATAGAAAAAATTGTACTCACTGTACTATATGATCTGCCCAATTATATATATATATACATATATATAACTGTACTATATGATCTGCCCAGATATATATATATATATATATATATATATATATAGGGTACAACGGGGCTAAAGGCATACCTTAAAAAAAATGCTTTTCACTATTCCCATAGTGTATGATTGCAGAAATTTTTGTTTAAAAATCTGATTATCTATTAAATGATTATCTATTAAAAATTGTGATTATCTCTAAGGTGGACACCCAACTTAGTGTATGATATTTACCATCTGAATCTAACCATGTCATGTAAACAATTGAAAAAGTCAGCTGGCTGTTTATTATCATGTTAATTATTGTGCCTTTCGCCTCAACAGCAGGGGCGCCTTTTTTACTTCACAAATCTAAACACGTCACCACAAATCCCTCATTAACAAATAAACTTAACCAGATACTTTGATATTCAACAAAACAATATCACAGATCACTAATTGTCCAGAGACAAAGACAAAAGTGTGACTCCTGTTGTGAAGTAAGTCTGGGGTAGGCACATTCACAGCTGTTCCTCAAGTGACTTGTTATATTATTTTCAGTGGTATTTTTTAAGAATGTTGTCTTTAATTTCTTGTCATGTATTTGTTTCATCTGCCCAAGGTGGATCCAAGCAGCTGGGCAGAACTACAGAAGTAGGAGCCAATGGGCTGAAGGGAGACAGCGGAGGTGAGGGCAATGAACTGGATGGCTTCAACAGAGGAGGAGGAAGGCTGGGCAGGACCAAACAAGACGAAAGAGACTTGGAGCTTGGCTGATTCACTTGCGAGAAAGACAACTTGGAACTGGGCTCAACCTGGGCTGAGATGAAGACGACTTGGGACAAGATGGGACCAGCGGAGACTGGCGATCTTGGAACATGATTTAATCTAGATAATCAAATAATAATTCTGCAGGAACCCAGCTCATTGCATACACCTCAGTAACAAGAGTGTGGGCAGGGCTGCAATCCATCCCATCAATCTCCACTAAAATAACCTTGATGATGGACTCTGGTGCCGGTGCATGCACCTGGTCAGACTCCGCATTGAGCTCGGGCTCTGGGCCGAAATTGGCCTCTGGCAAATGCTTTGGCTCTTGCTTTGCGTCGGGGCGGGCTCAGGCTCTGAGCCTGTGGTGGGCTCTGGCTTAAGATCTGCATAGCGGACATGCTAGAATGCTGGCAGGGCTCTGGGTCCATAGCAGAGTTGGGGCTGGCGATGTCCTTTTCAAAGGGGCAGACGGTGAATAGAGATCCACAATTGACAAGCACCCACTCCACATACTGTGCAAAACTCCCTCAGGGACCTTCCATGGGTAGACATGCCCTTGAGCGCTCATTGAGGCTGGTGTTGTTGTAGAAGATCCACAGTGAGCGGCAGGGATAGTGGGTGAGGCACGCCAGATCTAGAAATTCCCTCATATGGTCCTCAAGGGACCGATCCCACTGCTAAAGCAGTAGCAGGCGTACAACACGCATATCCATTTATGCTTTTCTTCTGCTGCCTTAATCTAATCTAGGTCCCGTGCTTTGTCATGGGTTGTATGTAGTAAATCCAGTAAAGAGATGCATGATGCAGAATGACTAATGGAACATGAGATTTAATAAACACGGAGAGTGACTGAAAAATACACATCTACCATAAACTTTAACACGGAGCACTGAACTGAAGAACAGAGGGCTTAAATACACAGAGACAGGCAATCCAAGAAACAAGGAACAGGTGTGCACTAATCAGAAATCATAGTAACAAATGAATGAGAACTCAGGCAATGAGTTGATGGTGACAATGAACACCAAACTAAATAGAACATGACAATGAAACTATTAAACTAAACAAGACATGATAATGAAACTAAACATGACATGACCGTGATATATGTATAAATACCTATAAGCAATATGACCAGGCTGGTTTATACACTCACTGATACTCACCATGAGCGACCCATCCATGCTTGCAATGGTCACATGTCCGGAGGTGGATTTTTCCAGGCTGGAAACACTCACATGTGCAGTTTACCAGAGTACAGCGGATGGCCTGAAAATGAACAAGCAAATTATCATCATTTAAAGATTCTTAAACTGTTATACTTCAAATTCTAACAATAGCAGGGATTATTAGCCTATCCAGTATTCGCCCTTTCTGATTCATTAATGCATTTAACAAATTGAATTTGATGCAATCTTTCTGTTAAAGACAACATTCCTTGCAATAAATGTTCCAAAATATGTTTTTCACTTAAATAATATTGTAATTTACTAATGAGAATTATGTCTTAAACGAATGCAGTCACGCTCATGTCACACTGTCATGCTGACTGACATTGTACTAACAAGCATCCATTCTGTGTCTTGTGCCATATTTATGTGGGGGCATTTAGATGAGCTCTTCCTTCTTCTCACCTGAAACATGGCCTGCTTTAGCCCCATTTGAATTTCCTTTGTTTTGACAAAAGCCGCCATTACTTGATGTGGAGACTGAACCGGATCTGACCCTAAAAGCTTTTAGCGATGAGGGGTTAAGTGTCCCAACGAGACAGTCAGCCTGGCAGGACAACACAATGGCATTGTGTGATAAGACATCTCCTTAATCACTCCGCCACAGAAAAGACTCCGGCAGGAAGAGAGGAAAGGTGGGGAGGCCACATTGTTCATGTTCTCTCACACCTCTGCTGTCAAGGTCTTTCATAAGATGAATTTAAAAGTGAAATCTTTTTTTTTTTTCGTCTTCCTGATTCGTATCTTTTTCAACATTGCGTGACTGCATTCTTATGTGATTTTGTTGTGCCCAGTCCATGTTACCCATTACATTACTAATTAATTATAAGTGATAAATCCTAGATATTACATTAAGCCTTCTGTGGTTCATCAGAATAGTTAATCAAAAATGCTGTGTTATCTGTGGTACAGCACATGCAAATATTAAAATGGAAGTAATAATAAAGGAAATAATAATAAAAAATAAAAAAAAAAATTAAATAAATGAGCAATAATAGTTACATTATAGGCGATGATGGGGAAAAAAAGTTATTCATTTGTATGTCACATGGAATAGCATAGCTAAATTCAGTTCAGTAGCTGCCTGATTTGTTTATTTACTATTCGGTTGGGTAATTTAAAATCGTCTATTTGCAGAAAAAAAATTACTCTGAATCAATAATTTAAACAAAATCGTTGCTGCTATGACATCAGTTTACAAGCCAGGCTGACTTATGGGCATTTGGTCTAAACATGTATGATTCATTGAAGAATGAGGCTTATTGTATCACAGTCATTTATCACATAAGCCATTATAAGTGTGTGTGTGTGTGTGTGTGTGAGAGAGTGTGTGAGAGAGAGAGAGTGTGTGTGAGAGAGAGAGAGAGAGAGAGAGAGAGAGAGAGAGAGAGAGAGAGAGAGAGAGAGAGAGAGAGAGAGAGAGAGAGAGAGAGAGAGAGAGAGAGAGAGAGAGAGAGAGAGAGAGAGAGAGAGAGAGAGAGAGAGAGAGAGAAATGAAACAAATGGAAACATCAAATGTGGGGTAGGACAACTTATGTGATAGTTAATTGTTCAATTAAATAATTAAGAGCTCAATTAGGAGCTCAATTAACAGCTCGGCGGTGTCAGTTTTCTCCCTGGGAGTCTGGCGCTTGACTCTGGGGGCTTGGTTATCCACGGAGGCTTGGCACTCCCAGGGCTTGACCCTGGGGCTTGGTCCTCCGTGGAGGCTTGACCCCGAGGCTTGACTCCAGGGCCGGGCTCGCTCCAAAACCTAAGTCCATAACGTTGAGGTGCACTGTGAGCTCCAGGCACACGGGTCTCCTCGGCCAGCCCGTGCAGGGTGATCCGACCTGGGTCGGAGGCAGGTTTGCCCGCCACCCCTGGCTCTCTGTCTGGAGCAGTCAGTGCAGTATAGAACAGCTCAAAGCAAACCTCACTCCATTATACTATGAGGAGAACCCAAACTATGCATGATTATAGGCCAAACCTGTAGCTCAGATTCTAAAGCATTATTCAACCACCTCTATTGATTCCTGTGTTTGTAACATTTACACCTAGCACACACACACACACACACACACACAAACAGACCAACTTTGCTGACGCCAGGTCGCTGGCAAACACTAAAAGCATCTTTGCCCACCCACACGATTTGATTTTATTCAAGGCTTAGCTTTCAAAACGCTGTCGATATCCTGCCATAAATGTACAGGCAAGGTATGAAGTAAAACATGTAACAAATAAAAACAGACAGTGCACAATGAAAGGCTTAATTAAGCAGCAACAAAAAAATCTCTTAGAATTGTTTTTATCGAGATTTCTCTGTATGCACGCAAGACCAGCATCTGATTTGTCTGCGTATCTATGCGTAAAGTGTATTCGTTTGTAAAGTGTATGCATTTGTGCATTTATACTGACATTGAAACAAAATTAACGCACTGGCAGTAGGCCTATCTAAAATGTGAACCTCTTATAACTTACGTAGCCTACACATATTTTAACTCTATAAGCATTAAGCAGAGCAGAATGACTATTTTTATGTCCAAGTAAATAAAAGTCTTTAACCTTCCTGTAAGCCTTGGACGTCGACGCACTGAATCGTTCTTTATTTAAATAGTTCAAAGTTACCATCAGATTTAATGTTATTACCTTGACAATGACAAACTATACATCATTTAAAAATATAAGACTGAAGTTAAACTATTTAAGGACTATTTTATTCTGAGAAACTTGTGACAGTTATGTATTAATTTGTGTCAGGAGTTATGTAATGAAAAAATGTGTCGATAGATACCTTTATGAATTATGAGCGTCAGCCGCTCCCATTCAAAAAACAACTCCTTTCATCATGCTGTCGTCATGACAGCGCTTGACAAAACAACGTTCCTCAGGGCTTTTAGCTCACAAATGTGCACATTTGGAGAAATATTGATAGATTCTTATAGGTTTACATCAGATTTCTATAGAGAGGAATTATATGTATTGAATTTATACCCAAAATGGGCCGATGTAATCATTGAGCGCTGGATACTCTGATGTACGGTGTTTTCAATCCATACTGGCAGCCTGAGGGCGCCCTATGCACATTTAGTCCATATATGGAACACATGAAGAAGAGCCATCATGTGACCTTCCAGGAAGTCCATGACACAAACAAAGCTTCCAGAGATCGCTGTAACATGCAGGTAAAGATGTTTTGGAGACAATAAACATGATTGCAACGGTATGTGATTGATATGTGTTCTTCTAGCCATGTCGGGTATTTGATTATATTTATAATGCTAATCGATATAGAGTAGACTTTATCATTGTGTAGAATACTATAAAAATAATATATTTTATGTCAGATTTTTTTTTTTTTATCCGAAGCCAAATCAGATCACAGAAGGTTATTTAAAACACTTGCGTTATAAAGTAAGTTTGAAGCAAAAAACATAGTTTTAATCTCATAAATTGTTGTGTATTGATGGTGTGCTAAGCTAACATGCTAGCTAGCCCTAGATGCACCTGCCACCTAACGTTAGCTGTTTTTTTTTGTTTTTTTTTATGAAAAATGTTAAATAGGAATGCTTACTGGGTATTTTTTCAAGATGGGAATTTGATACAGTTTCAAATGTGAAGTGAGACCTTTGATAAAAGAAATGAGAGGATTGAAACAGCGTGAATAGCCAGTCGTTAGTAATTATAATGAAAACAAAAGAAAATAATATTTAGAGCCATAACCAGGCCGGAGAGGTGTGAATGTTTGCAGGGGAGACTGAGACTGAATGGGGCTCGTTTGCACCACAAAACAATAGAGACAATAGATGAATGGATGTTTAGAAGATGACAATAAACATCAGTTTAGAGTCTAATCAAAATTCATATGACATGATCTTGAAAAACATTTAACTAAATACAGAGTTTTAGACTTATCCTCTTCAGATTTTAATGATTTCTGGGGATTTTTCAAAAGTGGGGTTGCTGGCTAACAGGTTAATGTGATGGCACTAAAAAGATTTAGCTAGTGTAATTTATTATAAATACATTAAAAGCAACGTTAACGTGTAATTTATTCACTATATCAGCATTAAAGGATTTGTAAACATATTGAATGGCATGTGTAAAAGGGTTTACAATTCACATGTTGATATTATATGATTTAGTGTCAATTCAAACATTCATCTAAAGAGATCACACTGGGCAGGATTGGTTCTTCTCTTTTCCCTTTCTTTCTTTCTTTCTTTCTTTCTTTCTTTCTTTCTTTCTTTCTTTCTTTCTTTCTTTCTTTCTTTCTTTCTTTCTTTCTTTCTTTCTTTCTCATTTATAACAATAGGCAATATTATGGTTTCCTTAACCCCTTAACTGTCACCGTCCCGCTACCGGGACGCCTAACTTTACTTCACTATATTTCTATTAAATCCTAATCTAATTATGACAAATTATATATCGTTGGAAAGGTCAAAGACTTCTAAATAGATATTCTACCCCTGTTTTGTGTTACAAATTATGTAGGAAGAGTAATTGATGAATTTATGACAAGAGTGCACCTCAAAAAATCTGCATCATAATAGGAGGTCTGACCTTTGTCACAAAAAGTCGATGCACCCACTTTTAATGATTGAAACTTCTGTTTTTATGCTAAAAGTTCATAATAAAACATATAATCTAGTATTTTTCAATAAAAAATTATAATATAATATTATCCTCTAAAAATTATAATATATATATATTATCCTCTAAAATATAATATTTTTTTTTTATCGCCTTTTTTATTATATCACAGTTATCATAAATTAGGTATCATTTGAAAGCTTATAAACTCAGAATTCATCCTGTGAAAACCGTTTTATGATTGAACGTTGTGTTACCATAGAAACGGTACTCCAAATTATTTTATCAGGCTCCTCCCCTTTTAGGCATCATTATATTTCATAATTTATGATCAAAACCTTTTCTAATCTTGACAAAACACATATTGTCAGAAAGGTCTGTGTCTCAAAGTTCCACATTTTGTGACAGAATTGATATTTGGACAGAAATGTATTAATTTGTTAAGGCAGAATATATACAACTAAATTCAATGGAATTCAATGGCACCCGGTGGCTATTTTTGGTACTACGCCTAAACAAAATCTCATGGGAACTTCAATTTTTGTGATATCAACTTCAAATTTGGAACATAACTTGGTTAGATTTATGGCTTTAATTTTATAGTAATTTTAGACTAAAAAATATTTTGTAAAATATATATTATATAAAATAAAAAATATATAGTACAGTATATTTGATTTACTGTAAATTTAAACTTCCATAACTTTTTCATACTTTAATTTTTTGAAGTGTTCTCACTTCAGCAATAATCTGCTGAGTGTTTTCTTTAAAACAAGACCAAACTTGGGTATATATTCCAAAGCATTCTTGAATTACAACCATTTAAGTTTGAATAGTGCATTTTAACCCCCATTCTCAAAAAGGGGGGTGACAGCTAAGGGGTTAAAAAAATATACCATATCATTGAGTGGATGGGCATATTGTTGTGTCATTATACACATAAGATGCATACGGATGATTAAATAAATAATGAATATGGCTGAATTTTCTCCAGGCTTTGGCCCTTCTATGTTTTACTCAATGGGATTGCATTGCCAACGGTGATATTATTGTAGTGAAACAGTCTGCCATTGACCTGAGGCCTGAATCTTGTTATCATGGCACAGGCTATACCAGCCTTAAGTTACAGCTGTAATATTTACTGTAACATTTCAGCTGAATCTCTGGGAGATATTCTACTGGTCTTCTCAGACCTTTATTTATTTATAATTTGTTTGGGGGAAATCATTTTAAATATAAAAATGATTTAAAATAGTCTAGAATTTTTCCTACTGTCCAGTCTGACTAGAAATTAACTATCGCCTGGGTCTTCTCTGTTTTCTATTATAATTGTATATATGTTACGTGAACTTTAGACCATAGAATTGTATTTTATAACCAAACATATTTATATAAAATGTATTGATATATTGACTAATGTGTTTTTTTACTAGGGATGTTCATTTATCCCCCCCCCCCCCTCCCCCCCTAAGTGACAACCGAAGCTTGTTAACAAGATTAGATTACATTAGAACGAATAAGTGTCTGTGACCCATTAAAATAACAAAATATGGTTTAGTTTTGCATGCGCTAATAGCAGCATAAACAACAAAGCATGATGATTCACTCATCGTCACATGATCACATCACGCACGTGCAGCAGGAGAAAAACGGAATCAAATCATATAACCTATATAAATAATAACTGTTTTTGTATGTTTTAGGCTATATGCTGAGTTTTTTTTTTTTTTTTTTTTTTTTTTTTTTGACGGCTTCCAAAATCAAGTCCATGGAAAGGAAACCGAGACGGCATCCCGTTTGTTTTCTTTATTTTACAAAAGCACAATGTTTTTTTTTTTTATTGTGAGTGTACACTTTTTTTTATTGTGAGTGTTTCAAGTGATGGCTTACTCTTCAGTATGACCATAAATGTATGTATTTTAAGTTGTTTCCGATGTTATAAGGAGACAGCACACACACACTCACACACATATCAGTTCTAGCTTTGCTAACTTGACATCACAGCCTGTTCATTATCAAATTAATGTACAGTCAACCAAACATATAACAATTTAGACTGCTCAATTGAAATAGTCCATAGTCCAGTGCCGTTCAGCGTGATCACCATCCCACTGTGGTGTTATGTCAAGCACATTTTATCACATGAGAAGGATGATGTTTTACGTGGATATTGGAATGTGAGTGAAGTACAAAGTTACATAAAAACAGTCAGCATCCAGAAATATTGCGAATATAGAAACATTTGGATTTGTGCCGAATGAGCGATGTTGTCTACGTGAGCCCAACGCCGGTTTCTGTTTCAGTTTCGCTTTAAATTATTACGTTTAGCCTATAGCTACTTTCATTTTTCATTCTTGTTCTGTTTTGAATACCGTTAAATTGAAAGGATTTATTGTGGAGTGAGGGGAATTAAAGTAGCCTACTATAGCTATGTTTATCAGCCCTTAATTCCGTGTCCGTGGACAAATGTGGGCACAGAGGTCTCAGGTGTGATCCCCAAATTTTGTTTTTTTTTGTTATATCAATCTCTTCGATAAAATAAAATCTATCAATTTATGGTGTTTTATTTTTATTTTGGGGGTATTTTTGAATTTATTTACCTCTAAAAGTACCATATTTTCTATGTAATTTATGCTTATTTTTATGTTATATTTAATATTTCTTTAACTTCAGTAAAAAAAATCATTCCAGTAAGTTCAGATAGCCAAAACCTAAAAATGTGGTGACTTTGGTGTCATCTAGTGTCTTATGTTGGTATACAATTAAAATAAAAGCAATAATATCAATAGCCACTAGATGGCTATAGTACTAAATGGCTGCATAGAGGCTGAACACTATAAACCACTGTTATAACGAATTTAACCTCTTTTTTTTTATCTTTTTTTTTTATAAAGTTTTTGATTTTATCACAAGTTAAAATTGTAATTAAAAATATATATATATATCTGTGTTAGGTGAGACTGTAAAAAGATGCCAAAATATGCTTATACAAATATGACCATGCTGTAAGGAAAAAACAAAGTAGTGGATCATTTATCATTTATTTCAAACAAAAAACATAATATTTCATAACTCAAAAAACGAATTGCTACCAAACAGGTAAGAATAAACATAATAACTAAAAAAAGTAAGTGTTAGGTAAAAATAAACAGGTTATAATGTTTACATGCACTTGTGCGCATGTGTGTGTTTGTGTGTGCGTGCAGAGGTGGATGATTGGAACATAAAAAAGAAATAAAAAAAAACGTCAGTTATTGGCTCATTCAATCCTTTGTTTTTGTATGTGCGAGTGACTTTTTATTTGAAAAAACAAACAAAAAAACAGCTGCTATAGGCTAATTGAATGCTTTGTTTGTGTGCGTGTGTCTGTGTTTGTGTGTGTCTGTGTTTGTGTGTGTGTGTGAGTGTGAGTGTTTGCAAAATTTAGAATGTTGTACAGGCTCACCCCTTCATTTGTGTGTATGTATGATATGCATTGTGTTGGATCTATTAATTTTTATTAGACAAAAAAAATGCTCTGAATTACAGTATTACAGTTTTTCCCATTCATTCCTATGGGTGCCCATTTTTGTCCACGAACACAAGATTAAGGACTTTTTTTTTTCCACCCACTTAACATTGTAGAATCGAGTCAAAAAAAAAATGTGTGTGTTCAGGTGGATTATTTAGGAAAAGTAGCCAAGTCTCTTACCGCTCAGATTAAGGAAAGTATTTTTAAAAAATAAATCAAAATTATTTTGCCCACATTTGTCCCCAACACGGTATGGGGGTTATAGTGTCTGTTTCTAAACATTCCTACCAGTATTTTACATGTAGCTAATAATAAAATGCAACTTACGCAAATTATCTGTTGTTGTTTTTTTTTCTCAAAAACCCAATTTTGTATTTTTTAACCATGTAGCAAACATTTTAAAAAAATCTTGAAAAATTACTTTTTAAACCATTTAACCAATTATATGAATCGGTCAAAATTCAGACTGCCGGTTAACAGTTTACCAGTTAACTATGAGCATCCTATTATTTACCATTATGGAGATCATCTGATGATTAATAAACATGTCTGTGAGGAAAAAAGAAGAAGAAAAAAAACTTTTTTTCGGAACTTTTATGGACAGTAGAGAAACATCCTTTTTGGCTATAGGTATGATGCAGCCTGTTCTAGTCAGCGAGTTTATTATTTCAAATCACTAATAATTCTGCTTCGCTATTCACATCAGTGCAGACATGTCCAGCTAAACATGAAGCACAGTGAGCATCAATCAGAGTGAAGGCAGGGCAGAGTGGACATTGAACGGAAGAGAGAGACAAAGAGAAGTCCAGGGCGATTGTTGCTTGGACCACTGAGGACCCTGTGAACTCCTCTCAAAGACTCAGCTGACAGAGATCAAACCAGTGACAGCCTTCTGCAGTATCCAGAGACATAACTGTGTTCAAAGTGCTGGATAGAGGGGCACAGGGAGGGGGGCATGCGGCCGCCTCAGGAGGACAAGGGAGGGAGGTGAGCCGCTTCTGCCAGCGACTGATCTTCTTTCTCTCTCTCGTTGTCTCTGTGCTGTCACCCGCTGATTGATCCAGGTGTTTTATAGCTATCTGGAGGCACAGAGCATTCAGACAAAGAAAGACCTCTGTCAGTTCTTTTGATTGGGGCTGCACATTCCTGGGCCAGATGGTGGACAGGCCTTCTTTGGACAACGCCAATCCACATACCTCTCCCGAGTACTCAGGAGAGCTGCTGTGCGTGTGTGTGCACTTCCTTTTTAGACAGTGTAGGTCAATATTAACATGCAAAATGATAAAGATAAAAATATGCATGATTATTCTCTTAAAAAAAAAAAAAAAAAATTTTTTAGAAAAAAACATGGTGAAAGCTGTTTGAGAACTGTAATATTAATAAAACCACTTTTAGAATTTGTTCAAGTGAGGCAGGTTCAATGCGTTTCAATTGAATTGTTTGGCAAATTTAGCAAAATGGCATAATACTGATATTAGTGATATCACATATAAATAGTTTTTTTTTTTAGCAAATATTCAATCGAATTATATTTATTATGTATATTTATCACACATAAATTCTAATTAGTTTATGATTAACTATAATATTTTTTGATATTGTACAGCACAATCATAGTTTTACACAGTTACTAATTTGTTCACTTTGTTCTGTTTTGAATCTGTGGGTTGAGGTGCATCCAGGGGTCAATGGAGACTTGTGCTATGAGCCAACAAGACTCAACACGTGTGTGTGTGTGTATTATTTATTTATAATATATATTTATACTATATTTATTTATTTGTTTATGCTGAATTAGATGTACATTATATATGCCAGTTGTGCAGAATAATTCAATGTGAATTCATAGTCAATTGCCTTAATGGCTCTTTAGTATAAAACATAGACCTACAGTATATCATTTATAACATTGTACATCATAGAAAATAATCCCTTTGACTAGAATTGTGTTATTTGTCTGTCGTTATTCATTTTTTTGTGAAATGCACACATTTACATTACATATTTAAATTAGTACATGGATTAGAAAAGGGTGCACAAGAGAGACACACAAAACCTGAGCAAGGGAACCACCAGTTAAAAAGTAGTGTTTAAAAAAACTGAAACATGAGGATATAAATTGTTTATCTTATAGAGTTATATTTTGCTCTGTATTATAAGTGTAAATATGGTAACAATGTAATGTTAATTGATTTGATTCTGTTCTTTTTTTATTTTGTAATTTCACTAATATATATTTTTACATAACTTAATAGATAGGCTATTTGTTATACACTTGTTATACACTTGAAATATTTATGTAAATTATTGTCTTAAATGTTCAATGTATTACCTGTAAATAATAATACAAGTGGCACAGTAAAAAGCTGTACATGATGAATCAGAGTTCACTGCAAACGGCCTGTCCATAAAACATGCATATCTGTTAACATGTATTTTGTGTGTGTATGACACGTCTAAAATTGCAAATGCATGGTAGGAAACCTGTAGCCTGGTTAAAACCAGACCATTCTCAGTTGTAACTGAGTTATGGTCTGGCAAAGCTTCATAGACAAATCATTTCCAAAGGGGCGTCACCAACAGACGTAGCTCAAATGCCTCTGGGCGCAATTGGATAGACCTAAAACCAATCAGGGGTGCGTTTCCCGAAAGCATCGTTAGCCAACTATGGTCGCAAGTTGGTCGCAAATCCCATTGAACTCTATTGGTAACGACGGAACTTGCGACCATAGTTGGCTAACGATGCTTTCGGGAAACGCATCCCTGAGCGATGAAGGAGATGATGTATGCAGAGCAACGTTCGTCTGTTATAGAACAACTTGAATAAACGAGCAGACACTGATTAGCTACTTGCACTATGTTTATTTAAAATTAACAGCAAGATAAGAAGTGAATGTACTTTCCATTAAATAAATCACACACAGTAAACAAAACCTTAATAAAAGAAACTTTGCAATGAACTTTGCAATTTAGACGCGCAAACTGGGTGCCGGTGCTATGAGACGTACATGCTCGGGCAGATTCGGCTTGAAGTTGGTCATCCTTGGACGCGGCGCCGCGTGCGCTGTTACAAAAAAAGCTGTGCACACAGCCAAGCGAAATGGGGTCTTGCCGGTCTTGCGCACCAAACGCGCCATTTTCGCTCGTGCGGAAGCGTCGAGTATAAACAAGGCTTTACTCTGTGTCAGCGCGCGCTCTGATCGGTAAAGGGGCAGAGATTTCAGACCTCTGTTTAATAAGGAGATCTCCAAGATTTCTCTTCTTGAGAGGGGGGTGCACAGACCTCTCCCGAATCATCTCCAGCAGTAGCAGCCTCCGAAGCACCACTAACTCCGCCTCCGTTTCCCTCGTAAGCTGATATTAGTATTTAAACATTCTCTATGATAAAAAATTTTTGTGAAAAAAATATTTTTATAACATGGTTTTGGCAGTTATAAAGAGTTCTAATGATGGTGTTCAACTATAACCGTCACACCCCCTGTTCCACGGCGGCATCCATCTTTGTAAATGTACAAAATCTGCTTCACCGTCGCTGTGCTGTCGTCATCGAGTAAAGCCCGCCCCAACGTTTCTGATTGGTGCCGCGATTTTGACGGATTAGAAATGGGCTTGAATGAGCTCTTTGCCAGACTAACTTGCAGAGCAAATCTAAATTTGCCGGAAGTTGTCTGGGTTTTAGGAAACCTGCAAATACTCTAAAGATGCTGCGGTTTTTTTATGCTGTGTTTCAAAGACAATCCCCAGCAGACTATGTTAGTGGACTATGTTGCACATGTTTTTAAAGACGCAAACCATTAGTAATTTAGTGCCTGTAAGTCTGTTGAACAAATTTTCCTCCAAATACTGGGAAGTTGATTCTTTTTCAAATTATACAAATTGTTCACTTACGAAGTTTCACTTACAAAGTTTCAAGCTGACCACTTTTCAAAGTTCCAGGAGTTTCTCTCTAGATTTATTACCCTCACACAAAATGGAAAGTATTTCTAAACAAATTTAAAAATACTGGGTAACATCACAAACCTTTACTCCCTGTTCAGGTAAACTCTTTGTAACCTATTTACTGTTACATTCCAACACGTGCAAGCTAAACATGTATTTACATGTATGTCTTATGACATAGCCTACTGTATATATTACGTACATAATGTCACAAATCAAACAGAGAGGTTTGTAGCACACTCTGCATGTTTCAAGTCTTTTCCTCGATTCTTATCAGTCTTCCACTGATAAAGGCTCATTCCCAGCAGGCTTTGCCACCTGCTCTGATTACCCAACAAAAGATTGTGTGGAATAGCAACCAAGACTAGAGTTAAATGGACAAAGAACAAAAGTCTAATAACACACACACACACACACACACACACACACACACACACACACACACAACTGACAAAGAGCAAAACAACTGTCTAATGTTTTTTTCTGTGTAAATGTGGATCTCCTCATACCACCACAGTAGGAGCATTAGTCAGAGTACAAGCATTTTGCACCCAGGTTGACCCCAGAAGGAGGGGACAACTACATATTGACTACACAGGACCAGCAAGGATGTGTAGACATACAAACAAGACCTCTGGGTCTTCAAGAATATATTCTGATCTTTTTTTCTTCTATACACCCTATATAAACAATCACAAAACACACTTAATGCAAAAGAACAATTGTTTAATTTATCTTAATGAATTGTTCTTCTCTTGGGTATTTTGAAATGCTACTATAACATCTGATCTGGTTGTATTACATTTATGCCATACAATGTTTTTGGGGTTTTTTTCAGTACAGTGCCCCTGAACGAGCTATATATATATATATATATAGCTTTTTTACTGTAACCCATGACAAAAATGCTAAATATTTTTTTTCTTCAGTGTGCCCACAGTCAACATCGCTGTGATATTTGCAGTAATAAAAGTGCCTATTTCTCTGTGTGTGTATTACCTGGGTCTGCATAATGCAATGCCAACTTCTGACAGCTGCCCCTAGCTCCTTTAAGACTGTATTTCTTCATTAGCATAAATTGCATCAGATTGTTACAGGAAAGGAATGAAAAGAGTAATGAAGAGAGAAAAAGAATATGGATAGAAACTCATCCTGATCTGACTTGCACTCCTACATGACCACAGTGACAACTGTGAGACTGTCCCTCCCACTACACCATGCTCTGGCGGTACGTATACTGAAATGTGTGTATGTGTGCACATGAATACAGAGAATACAGACTCAATGAAAGTCCATCACACTCACTTTATCAGGCCAAACAAAGTTCAGAGATAGAGAGGGGATGAAGAGGAGAAGAGGCAATCTGCCTCCCACAGGTAATTCACTGCAAAACGACTGTGTTTTTATTCACTATTTTATACCAATATTACAGTACCAATATTGTCTATAAAATTGATTTTGTAGTAGACAAATGACTTTTGTCTCCTTTAAAAGTTTTTTAAGGATTAATGATTTTAGTTTAATTTTACCATTTTCCAAACCAGAGGATTTTTTTATATATATATATATATATATGGAGGTTTTTTGCACATGTGCAACAGGGAATGTTTGCCAAGGATTTGATTGTCATCCTGCAATCGACCCAACAAAATTACCACCCTACTTCCTGGATCCTACAATGGTCCACTTCATTTGACTAAGATGGCCCAATGCAATTATAAAGCTATTGACGGATGTTTGTACGTCTTCTAGGCTGTGCAGTATTAAGTCATTAGCACAACAAATTGTGGCAGACCTTTTATTGCCACACAGTCATGAGAACAAGCAGTGGCCCAGAGTTAACGAGTCACATATACACCCCCCTTACCCCCCAACCCAGCATCGACTCCAACTTCCACCCTCCCCCAATCTGCATCCCATATTTATAATTTTACCACATCCTAACAATAACATGACTAGAACTGGTGCAAAACACACGTCCAAGGATAATGAAACACACACGTTACCGCAGAAGGCTGTAAGTACAACCAGCTGTGACAGTCTCCTCTGAGAGTGAACAAGAGAACAGGAGAAAAAAAAGAGAGTAAGAAAGACTGATACCAAGAGGAAAAGTAAGAAAGTCAGACACATGTGAATGCAGCTGTACTCAGGGGGAAACCACACGCTCTATGTTTCCAGCTGCCTTCTCAGTGGCTCCTTCTTTCTCAGGCCCCTGTCCCTCTCCAGCCTCTTTTGGCCATCTTTGTTTTGACAGGGCTCTGCAGTTCCAAAAACCTCTCTCAGATGTGCTGAGGTAAGGGAAAATCAAAACAAAATTTTTTTTTTCCTTTTTTTTTTTTTTTTTGCGCGCGCACATGTATGGCTTAGCACATTCACAATCCCTCGTTCTTGTTTACACACACAAGTGAATTAACACAAGCAGTCATTAGACTCCACTCTCTCCTTATTTATGTTTACTTATAGCTCTTAAAAATCTTGGAAGAGCAAATTTCCCTTGGTGAAAAGGTTTCACTTAGCCACAATGATTTGGGAAGGACACATTCTTTTGACGCTGTGGGTCTGCCTCAAATCCAAGACCTCAGCATGTGCTGAATTTTGAGCATACCTCAACATGTGTTACTTCTTTGTAATATTTACTTTGTAGGGCAATATGAAGTGGATAGCACAGCCAAATGCTGCTTTCACTACTTTTAATAGGGGCCTATCGCCCTCATTAAAAAACAAATATTAACTGTTAAACTTACAAACAGCACACAAAAGTGTCCAATCATATTAAAATAAACAATAATTGTCCCTCAACACTATCTCTTGGCTTCTGGCATCAAGTTCCTGCTCTAGATTGTTTGCTTGTAACATTTTTTTTTTTTCTAAAATATCTGCATGCTTTCCTACTAATTGCAACTTGTTTTTATCTAATTATCTAATTTACCATAATCTTACTCTAATCACATGTGTAGTTTATAAGCTGCAAGCAAATATTAAAACTAGCAAATACATTTATCTGCAACATAACTGTGTCAGGTCTAGCTGACATTATAAGGTGTACAATATTCACCATAACACAATTTAAAACACCAAGCCAAGCACCAAGATAAAACTGCAATAAAACAAAAAGGAAGAGAAAAGAAAAAAATGTGTCGCCTATTGGCTAATGATTATAGGATCATAGGGTTATTATTGTATGGGGGACGAAAGAGAAGAAATTACTTGGAAGTGTGTGGTGTCTAGAAGTCTAGTTTTTTTTTCTCTCTCGGTTTTCTCCATTCATGTTTTTTGCATGATTATCGTGTTTGTGCCATCCCCATGTGGCGACTTTGCATAGACATTTGAATAATGAAGGGAAGTCATTTAACTATTCTCCAGGTATTAAAAACCAATGTTTTTTTACACGATGCAGCAACATTAGGCATGTTAATTGGGCTCTTTGGACTTACCCAAAAAAGGGACTAAATTAATTACTCATGTCGACAAAATGTCAGAAACACGCTTTGGAAAATAATAACCCAAGGCCTCATTTGCATTTTTAACCTTTATATTTTTGGAAGGTTTAAATGTGAGTGAACTTTAGCAATGTTGATTGAACAAAGCACTTTGAGATTGTTTAAATACAACATGATTTCAACAAACAAGGCCTTGTATTGTCTTTTACAAGTAAAATTCATTACTTTCATAAATAACATTTCTTGGATAAAGTTTACACCTATTAGTTTGTAGTGCTCATCATGCACAAAAAACAAACAAACTACTAATTACCTAGACAGCATTTGTGTAGCACACCTCCACTGCAAATGTTGCCTCAGCATATTAAATATTATAACTAGTATCCATGTGTGCTATTATTTTGACTTGTTTATTTACTGAAGCGTGCATTACCTCTGCTGAAAAATCCAACATAATGCAGCATGAATTCCATGTTGGTCTAGGCTGGTTTATGATGGTTAGAGCTCGTGTAATGCTGGGATAGTGCTGGTGTACCAGCAAAGTCATGGGGCCTCATTTATAAAGCGTGCTTAAGCACAGATTTGATCTTAGAGTGTGTGTGCGCTAAAAACCCACACCAATATTCATAATTATTAAAACAGCCTTTGATGTGGAAAAGTGCTAAGTCAGGGTCTGAGCAGACGTACACACTTTTCCTTGTGGCAGAAAGTCAGAGTACTGCAGGTACAGTATTTAGAAATATAAGCACTTCTTGCCCCTCGCCATTTTGAAGTAAAGGATTTGGAAGTTAACTGGTGCTCTTCTATATGTTCATGGAATTAATTATGCGACATTTACAAAGCAGAGATCGGAAACCATTCAGCTGCGCACAATTTCAAGATCATTTGCGATTTATAACTTTCACTTCTAGAAGAGAGGCGTATACACATTTTTTGTGCGTATTTTCGTTCTCTAAATCACACATACGCATTTTTGAAAAATCAAAGATCAAATGTAGGACAGTTTCTATACAACATTTTATAAATGAGGCCCATGCTGTTCTCAAGTAAAACTGAGCTGGCCCACCAACACTTCCGCTTCCCATGCTGGGGATAAGCAAACCAGCAACCACCATCCCATGGTCCCAGCATGCAAAACATACCTTTTGCTGGTGACCAGCAATGCTAGATTTTTCAGCAGGAACATCACAATTAGCTGTGGGCCTTAGTCAAGTCCCCTATGATATTCATTATGTAGAGAGGCAAGATGAAAGGAGCAGATGAAATAGCTATGGCTATAACTGAGCTATAACTTCAAACATAGCTTGTGCCTTTTGAATAAGTATTGTTTTTTTTTATTAATCTTTACTTTTTCTTTCCTTTCCTTTTCTTTTGTCGAGCTTAATTCATGAATCTATATCCAACCCGATCACACTAAATGCGTCTCCATTGCACGCAGTGTGTTTATCGTGTAATTTATACGCGAAAATGAGTTTTTACGTGCATAGGATACGCATGGGTTGGTTAGGGTAGGTTTAGTAGTGGTGTGGGGTGCGTGTGTATTACACGCAAATGAACTGCGTATCAAATGCATGCGAAAACTGCGTATCATATGCACGTAAAAACTCAATTTCGCGTATAAATTGCACGATAATACACAATGCGTGCTATAGAGACGCATTTACGTGAGAACAGGCTGCTATATCAGTGTTCCCTGGTTGAAGGTTTTTAACAGGGCATTATTAACCTTACAAGGACAATCAGAGAGTGCTTGTGAGGAAGCCATTGGAAATTGCTTGAGTCAACAGCTTTTGTGCAAGAAAAAAAAAAGAAGTGTGCTGAAAGAGATGTGCTTAAAGGTACAATATGTAAGAATTTTGTAATAAAATATCCAAAAATCACTTGCACAGTGTGATATATTTCCTGCAGTTGTGTACTTACAATATCCCAAAAGTCTCCAAAGATTTTTTATAAGTGGCCGTCCCGGAAAAATATGTCGCCTGTCAATGACGCAATATCCGCGCTATCCTAGGTTTCCGTTCATACTGCCATAGCCATGACGTAACCATGGCGACATACGTGGACAACTGCGTAGTGCGCAACGTTTAGCGGCACGCAGTTCTTGTTTCTTTCAAACATAGACCATGGCAAGCAGACTTTGGGAGAAACAAGCAGAACTAAAATGAGGATCAATATCAGCGTGGGGTTTTTGAGATGCCGAGAGCTCCACGTCCGCGACTAACTTGGACTTGTCACGACTTGACAGCTTTATTAGACAGGTGAGCAAATGTACATAAAACAAATCAATGTTATATAACGTTAGCTCAACATGATGAAATGTTAGAATATGGTCAGTATGTTATTCTAATGTTGATCTAGCTTACTGCTAGTTTTGTATAGCAAACGAACTAACACGTAGTATAACATTATAACTTTCAACACACATTTAAATGCCGTTTAGTGTGATAGTGTAACGTTAGACCAAGTGAAGCAGCGCTGCATTACCTCACAAGTTTAATTCGTCTAATAAACTGACCTGTGTGAGTAATCCAGCACTTGCGGGTAGTTCGGTAGAATTAAATGTCCTTATTCCTTTATATCCGCGGGACTCGCGTGTGATATCTGTCTCTTTAGCAATCGCGACCTGCTTCATACCACTGTAATGTTAAAAAACATTAATGATTGCACTCATCCATAAACATTATTAGATCCATCAGCTTGACAGCAAGTCATCACTGCCTCATCAACCTATGCCTTTGTTATTGTTGGAAACTGCACCCTCTTGTGGCGAATTTTTTTTTTACATATTGTGCCTTTAAATGTATTGAGTTACCATTTGTGGTGTACTTTAAATCTTAAAAGTGTATTTTAAAATTGTCTTTTTTTAAAGAGTATGTGTAATTTGTTCTTTTTTCACAAAGGTCAGATCTGCACATGTGGTACATAGAAGGCACATGGAACAGAGAGTTTTATCTAATGCTTGTGTGAATGTGTCTAAATGAGAGGAGGAACCCACTGCTTTCTCTTATTTGTTTCTTTTATTCCTTCTATTTGGTAGCAAAATTGTTTCATGTCACATATTGCTTGATTAGCAATTCAGCAAGAGGTCACTGGACAATTGGGGCAGCTCTGCCTCATGGTAGTCTCGTATCAGTATGTGCGTATGCTGAACATGGGGAACCTGAGGGAGAGGCCAGTGACAGCTGTAACATACAGAATGATCAGCATCAGCACCCGTTTCAGACTAATTAGAGCAGCAGCTCTGCTCAGAATGGCCCCAGTAATTAATTAGACAGGCAGTGAAGCTGAAATTTTTAATCAAGAAACTGTATTTCAAAAAAGGAGAGAAAAAAGATAATCATTACATGTAATACACCTGACAGTAATCCTGTGCATTTCGATTTCCACTGAAAACAGCCTGCATTTCACATATTAAATTATGTCCCAACTGAAAATCCTCTCCCTTTAGACTCTGAGGCGTTTTTCATTCTAAACTCCAACTCCAATTTGAGTAACTGCAAATTATTAAAAGTCAGCATAATAAAATGTAATATTGACTATTAAATGGAAAAAAGGTTTATTGTATTTCAAACCTTTTATTTCCATTATCATTGATTTAAGTGCAAACTGAAAAAATCTATCTATCTATCTATCTATCTATCTATCTATCTATCTATCTATCTATCTATCTATCTATCTATCTATCTATCTATCTATCTATCTATCTATTATCTATCTATCTATCTATCTATCTATCTATCTATCTATCTATATATCTTCTATCTATCTATCTATCTATCTATCTATCTATCTATCTATCTATCTATCTATCTATATATATATATAGATATATATATATATTCTAGGCAGGGCTGTATATTCTAGCTGACCCCTAGCGTGAGATTATTTTATCCCAAGACGTCATATAACTGACGTCTTGGGACGTCTTTTGACCATACGTCAATATCCGCCTTTTTAGGGTACCCTTAAACGTCGGTTAGATGACGTTATCGGATCCTAACTCTACCCCAGACCTAAACCTACCCCTAAACCTACCCCGTCACCTAACTGACGTTAAAGGTAAAGCGTCAGTTGTATGACGTCCCAGGATCGTCATAAACCGACGTTTAAGGGTACCCTAAAAAGGCGGATATTGACGTATGGTCAAAAGACGTCCCAAGACGTCAGTTATATGACTTCTTGGGATGAGACTGTGTTAGTTAATTCCATGGCAACGCGTCATGCTGCCACACTGTATGACAGATGTTTCGCTTTAATTTCATTTTTCCTTTTTTATTCATATTTACAAACTTGTTAACTGTATCATGAACTATATTATATATTCAGATTGTCAAATATGTGTAAGTGAATGTGTTTTGTCATTTAAACACCTTTATAGTTATCATGTTAGTGGATCTAATGTGCGATGGGCGCCACCATGTTAGTTTGCACCACAATTCAGAGAATCGGATATGTCGAATTAACATCATGTAAATTCATCTATTTCTCTCGAAATGCATCAAAGTAAGTGGCCGGTGAACTGGGAGAAGAATAGAGTAAACTTTATAGTTTCCTACACAATGTGTAGGCCTATCTGATATTAATAAAACACTGAATAGTTGGATATATGATAAGCACTGAGCGAATCCGTCTCTGGCTCAGCACCAGCCAAAGCACGAGAGCACATTTGAGTTTAGCAGTGGTGCACTGAATGTTCTTATCACACGGGTGTGATCGTATGTGATAAAGGGTTAAAATCAATCTTGTTTTGAGGGTGGGAAATTGAAATTGAGGGGCACAAATCAGATCTGATCAGATCCCCTTTTGCCCCGTCGTGGTGCCGGCCCTGTATATAGTAATACCCTGTATATAATAATAAGACTTCAATCAATCTCCAGTAGAGAAAATTCTGGTTGCTCTTAATACCTTGATAAAAAGTGATATTGAGACTTAAAATATTTTTATACTGACTAAAATACTGGGCTGAATTACTATAGAGTTCCTCTTAAATAACTGGTGGGGGATGAACGCAAGTCAGAAAACAACCCAAACATTGTTTGAAGCTACAAACTCCTTGAGATAAATGTATACAGTACATGCAGACAATACTTCCCCAGCCCTTTGAAGAAACTTACAACGCAATTTCCTGGTAGTGAAATTGCCAAATTACAGGAATAACATGGAAGTTACAATGGTAGATGAGTGAAGTGCTGGACTTCTACTTGTCCATGTCTAAGCATTTTTTTATTTTTATGTGACAGGAAAAAAAAGAATCATGTGTAGCACCAGAGAAACTAAATCAATATAGTACAGTCGAGTCACTTTTATATGTCGAGAGAGAGAGAGAGAGAGAGAGAGATAGAGAGAGAGAGAGAGAGAGAGAGAGAGAGAGAGAGAGAGAGAGAGAGAGAGAGAGAGAGAGAGAGAGAGAGAGAGAGAGAGAGAGAGAGAGAGAGAGAGAGAGAGAGAGAGAGAGAGAAACAAGTCACTGCTGGAGTCAGGGAAAAGGAAGATTCACCTGAGATGGAAAGAGTGTTTGTGTGTAGAGCAGTGCTCCACTGACTTCAGTATTCCTTGAGTTTTTTTTCTCCCCCAGTGCCCCCCCACCCCCCCTTTTGGCTTTTAAGCCTGTGCCACAGCCTAATAATCTGTTCTAAGTGGAACTTAGAGTTCTGGTCTGCAGAGACATGGGTAGCTCTGTTGTGGAATCATTAGTGTGTGAAGTGCACTCATTTAAAGACAAATGGTGGGGCAGGAACCATGCAAATGACCCATTTCTGTTTGCCAGGCAACCTATGTCTGCCAGCCCGCTGCAGTGTTTTCTGCCAACTTGTGGCGGCTTGCCTTCCCCAGGGAAGCAGCAGTGTCACAGACACCAGTATTTCTGCTTCTTAACAAATTTATCAATGTGTGAAATAGTTTAGGCAGCTGGTGACACACATTTGCTGTAGCAGATCATGCATAATTCAGACCAACAGGACCACACTCTAGCACTGAGTGCAAATTGAGATAGCAGATCTATGTCAGTGTTGGTAAACAAGGTCAATGACAAGGTAGGGATGACAGCTTTTACACATTCGCTGTTTTTAGGATAAATGTTTCATGTCTCACCATTCTATAGCTCTCCTGAAATACTTTGATGCCACACTAAATTCCAAACAGAATGAATTATGTATACATTTTTAAAGAAAAAAAATATATTTATGTATGTAACTATGTATGTATGTTCGTATATATTTAGTTATTAACAATATCTTTGCCAATTTTAAACTGTGTATAAATAATGGCTGTCACGATCCCAGTCTTGTGGTTCTCTGTTTTAAAGGACTTTTATTATGAAATGTTTCCTCCTTCTGTTGTGTCTGTGCTTCACCCTTGTGTTTGCCTAGTTCCCTTGTTAGTTTCAATGTTTACCGTCACGTGTTACCTTGACAATTAATCTCCTCCCCTTGTTACCATGTTACCTTGTTAACTTTACTGTGTATATTATAGCCCCTTGTTTCAGTTAGTGGTTGTGGGTCATTGTATGTATCTACTTTTCCTTGTATTACTGTCTTGTTTGCCTTTGGATATATGTCTTCCTTGGATGGATTATCTTTGATCATGGGTTTCTGTGCAATAAACTGCTTGCATTTAAATCCTCACTTCTCCTTGTCTCTGAGCCACTGTTACAGAATGACCGACCAACACTGATGGATCTAGCAGCAGTTTTACCACCTGGAGTTCGTCTCCTCCTCCTCCGTCAGGCCATCCTCTCCTTAGAGGATCACACTCAAGACTTCCTGGACCTTGTCCATCCATTTCCCAGAAAAGTCACTCATTGTTTTTTTATCGGACTAGCCTCAATGAACCACTTAAATCCCAACTCTTTTGGGATGATCCTCAAGGGTCTTTTGCAGACTTTGTTGAACTAGTATTGTTACTAAGCGGATAACTCTCTAAAAAAAATTTTTTGGTGGGGGGCTACGTGCCTTTGGATCCTGTGGCTGCCACACCTGAGTCTCCAGCCAAGAATGCCGCCACTCCAGAGCCTCCAGCCGTCATAGATGTCACGCCGAAGTCATCAGCTGTCACGGACACTACATCAGTGTGACCGGTCGCCATGAACGTTGTACTTGAAGACACCCAGGTGTTTCAAGGACGTCTGAGGCTGATCTCCAGTTTGACAGACCCACCACTGATTTCGGCAAGAGCAGTTGATTTCCCAAGACCTGCACCCTCAAGCCTGTCACCTGCAGCGCTGTTTGTCTCACAGGCTGTTTCTCTATCTTCAGTGCTCCCTGTTATGGCAGTTTGTGTGTTTGGGCTACATACTGACTCGGCTCTAATCGAGGTGGCAGTACCAGCTACAGAGCCCGCTCCAGTCCACGAGCCTGCTCCAGTCTGAGTTCAATCCAGAGACTGTTCAAGTGTACCGTCAAGAACCCGCTCCAACCCCTGAGCACAGTCCTGTGTTGAATCCAGTCTGTTATGTGGATGTTGAATGCCCTGCCAGTCCTGTTACGACTCTGGATGTCGTTTCCAAATCCCCTGCCAGTCTTGTTATGAATGTGGATGCCAATTCTGAACTCTTTGAATGTTCTGTTATGGCCTCAGATGCCACACCTGAGGGTCCTGCCTGCACTGCCTCTGCTCTGTTGAGATGGTTACCTGTTCAGTCTGCCCCATCCTGGCCACCTACTGCGCCACCCTGGCCGCCTGCCCGCCTTCTCCGCCCTGGCCACCCGCCAAGCATGCTCTGCCCTGGCCACTTGCACTGTCTGCTCTACCCTGGCCACCTGCTCTGCCTGCTCTGCCCTGGATCCCCGATCCGCCTCAGTCTCCAGTCCTGCTTCCACTCCATTGTCCTGGCCCTCCATCCCTCCCCCTGTTCTGCCTCCAATCCCTCACCCTCCTGGACTGTTGTTTCCTGTGGAGCATCTGGAATCTGCTCCTTAAGTGGCCGGCTCTGTCATGATCCCAGTCTTGTGGTTCTCTGTGTTAAGGACTTTTATTTTGAAGTGTGTTTCCTGCTTATGTTGTGTCTGTGCTTCACCCTTGTGTTTGCCTAGTTCCCTTGGTTAGTTTATATGGTTACCCTCGTGTGTTAACTTGACAGTTAATATTCTCCCTTTGTTAGCATGTTACCTTGTTAGCTTTTCTGTGTATATATATATAGTCCCTTGTTTCAGTTAGTGGTTGTCGTCATTAGGGTTGGGTACCGAAACTCGGTGCCAATAGGGAACCGGTTCCGACGTAAACGGTAGTAACCAGACCGAAAAGAACGAAAATTTCGGTGCCTGATTTCGGTGCCTAACTTCATTAGGCACACACGCACACACAAGGTCTCTCGCTCTCTCCCTCTCCGCCGTGCGTGTGCTACACAGTTTGGAGCACAGTTTCTTCTGTCTCGCATGCGCGCTCTTTCTCGCAAGGTTTGGCTGCATTTCACGTGTAAAATTACGTGTCAGAACGCCCTCTGGGTGTGCCGATAGTCTGAATCCCATATAGAATCAAGCCAATTCATTGGCTGATGGCGCGGGCGCCGCATCGACGCACTTACGTCGTCATATTATGTTGGCGCGCGCGCGCCATCTGCTCCTCTGATTTCTCTGCCGAAAAAGGAAGCTGGTCGGCAGCGCGAGGAGCTTGGCAGCGTCCCGTTCCCTATTGAGAGATATGTTACACCAGTAACCAGAGATGTTCTCTTTCATAGGTTCACTCAACGCTGCGTAGCTAAGAAGCAGTGGATTTGTATTTGTAGGCTGCTGTATCTCGTGCCGTTTGAACTGACGCGCTACAGCGATCTGTCACATTTCAATGAGCCAAAACGTTATTTATTGTGTGAATCTCGTAAAAATATTGACAGAATCTGACAGCTGTGGATTTGTTCCATATCAAAAGTAACCTTCTCTGTCTTGTCTGTCCGTGTCCTCTTTGTCCGCGATTTTTCTGTGTGAAAAGGGTCATTTGCGTGAGTCTCACGGTCAATGCGTGAGAGTTGGCAGCTCTGCCTGCTAGTAATCTCTATTAATTCTCCAGTATTATTACATTGTTTGATACAATATTGTTTCATTTGATATTATGTAAATATGAATTTTTATTTTATATTGGTTTTATTATTACCATGTGTTACTTATATTTAAATTGTTTAAAGATTTAAGTTAATATTGTGTCCAGTTTGGCCCTGTAAATTAAAGGGTATTATTTTTTGATAACGTGTGTGCGGTTTCATTTTCTTAAGTACCGATTTAAGAACCGTTTAAGCACCGGAACCGTTTAAAAAATACCGAGTAGGTACTGGAATCGGATAAAACCCAAACGATACCCAACCCTAGTCGTCATTGTATGTATCTACTCTTCCTTGTATTCCTGTCTTGTTTGCCTGTGGATTATTTTACTGTTTGGATGTATGTCTTCCTTGGATGGATTATCTTTGATCATGGGTTTCTGTGCAGTAAACAGCTTGCATTTAGATCCACACTTTCATGTTTTATTTAATGTGTTACTTGCCATTTATTTGTAATTGTTTGTGAAATTTACTTGCAATTTCTGAGTGAAACTTATTTTTAAAGTATCCCCCCAACCCAGTGTACACAGGTTGGGATTTGAGAATGACCCTCTGTGTCTTTAAAATCTCTCTTCTTTAGTCTTGGTCATGATGCTGAGCTAAGCTCCACCAGGACCCACAAGATAAGCCACCATCTCTCTTTCTCTCTCGATCCACGTAATCCTTAGAGCCCTTAATTTGCTCATCAGCCAAGTACTCCAACATCTCTGAACAGAATGAAGAGGGGAAGCAGAATGAGGACTCAGACTCATTCCAATAGTACCCGAAGTACCCGAAGTACCAGTATTCTTTGATTTTATGCATTCAGTTTTCGGTGTGGGTGTATGAAGTTTGTTTACTAACTGCTGCTGTTTCACCCAGAAGCTGTTTGTTTATCTTTTGTGTTGTGTTTTTTTGTCTATGTTTCTTCTAGATTATTATTTTATTACCATATTTTCATTCATCGCTGGTGGTTCATGCTGGTATGCAGCTGGCTGCTGCATTGCACTGGTCTGCTGCAAGCTCTCTCCCCTGAACATCTGTGTGTCGAACATTCGCGTTCAGTGCTGACGTCCCACCGTTTGATTTATCCTTGTTCTCTGGTGTGGGGGGTATGGGTCGTCAAATTTTGTTTCATCACTCAAGCAGGGACTGTTGGACATTATAAATATGTTGACTCCATGTTGTGCCTATATTTTGTATATTATGTGTTTTTGTCACTTTATGAAGAAAATTATTATTATTATTATTATTAGGTATACATGGCAATGCTCATGATTCCCTGCTATATGTAGAATAAAGCTTTGACTGACATCATATTTCTCAGAAGACCTCTTAATTTCTTTGTGTAAACCTTCTTAATTAGAAAAACATTACTCCTTCAGAGTGCTCCTTCAAAGAAAAAAAAGGAAATACAAGGAGGGGGAGCAGAAGACGAAGAATCACCACAGGTAGAAGTAGGCTGTAATGCTGAAAAATATTCAGGAGTAGCCATCACAAAGAACAAGAGCTAATTCGATAAATTCTGCGACTTGTGAAGCAGTGGGAAAATGCAAATTCCCACAATAAATAGACAGGAATATCCTACTTACCAGCCGTGGTCCATCACCAAAAGACCAGTAAAGCTTTTATAAAGTTAGAACAGGTTAAAAAAAATAATTAAGAGGAGGGCACAGTTTCAGGCACTTTATGGGTGAATGGAAGCACACAGGAAGTGCCATCTGAAGTGGAGTACAGGTTCATTGGTTAACCTTAATTGTTTGCTGATGATTTACTGAAAGAACTGTAGTAGGCCTAATTGGAGTAATGTCTGGGTATACTCAATGTCATCACAGTGAAATGATGAACAGTATTCTGAAGTTCTAAAGGCAGAGTTTGTGTCCTCTTGATGAGTCTATAGGAAGGGCTGCAGGTGTCAGGGCTGTGTCTTATTCAACTTCACATTCCCACATGAATCATTTTTGTCGTACATCCTCTACCTCCTAACCTAGCTCTCTCTCATACACCTCTCCCCCCACCATCTCACTCTCTATTCCTGTCTGTCTCGGAGTTACAGACCAGATTTGAGTCTCTAGAGGGAAATCTAAGTCAAGCTACTGTCATTTCAAACCATGTGATAACTAGACTCAAGGCTGCCCATGAAGAGCTCAGGGGAACTGGATAGTGTGGACTGTTCTCTCTCTCTCTCTCTCTCTCTCTCTCTCTCTCTCTCTCTCTCTCTCTCTCTCTCTCTCTCTCTCTCTCTCTCTCTCTCTCTCTCTCTCTCTCTCTCTCTCTCTCTCTCTCTCTCTCTCTCTCTCCCTCTTCATTCATTTTCTACTGTGAGATGAGCCCACGCTCTTTGCCATAAAGCAGAGCTGTGTTGTTGTCTTGACTACATTGCTCTGAGCTTCAGTCAGGCTGCTGGGAATTGGGGAATAGTTGTCTTGGCTGTTCCAAGGTCAGGCCTCTCCACATGACAGTTACTGGCTTCCTACAAGCAGGGAAATCAATACTTTCGGACTGTGGCTGTGCCCTCAGTGTACAACAACACCATTCCTTGACATCTGGCATGTCTCCAGCCGATGTCAGACAATCAAAACTCTATCTGACACACATTCAGTTCACATATCTGACTCTCCCTTCCTCTTTTGCCTATTATCTCTGACTCAAGTCTCATATCCCTCAATTTTTGTTATATTTGTGTTTCACATATGGGGAACAAAAAAATTTGTTACACTTTTAATTTTTACATGCAGCCAAATAATACATTAGTAATTAAATCTGTGGCTCAATCCGACTGAAAATATTTCATGTAAAAACCTCAATTGATCAATTGAGTTTGTTCTGAATTAAATTTCGAACAGATTGGAAGAGGTAGTGTAGGTGGTGTAGAGGTGGTGTAAACAGAACTTTTAGAATCAGAATGCATATACCTATTGTGTACATACTGTATGTGTGAGTGTGAGTGAAATAGCAGCTATCCATTTAATTGCTCTATTAATCTTAAATGCCATAGATTAAAAGAAGAAGAAGAAGAAGAAGAAGACGAAGAAGAAGAAGCAGAAGAAGAAGACAATCCAAGTTGACAATCCAAAATAAAATACTGCAATGGCGTTCTATTTTTCTATCACTTTCTTTCCCCAGCAAAGGGGTAAGCCAAGAATCGACCAAAATGTCGGTTGCTTAGGGACACACTGAGTAGAGCTTCTGTGACTCTGATCCTATCAAGAAAGGGTCAGACTCTCATCCCTTCCAATAAACATTAAGCTTGCAATTCATTTCTCTCCAGTTGCCTACAGAAAATGCATCAAATAAAACAGCCACTTTAATGAATTGGATATTGAACCATTCATTAAAAAATTCAAATTCACTTAAGTCAGCATAGGACACAATGAGACTGTAACCTGGGCTTTCCCAGCCTATAGGCTCTTAAATCCAACAGGGACATTAAAAATCACTCCGTGGGGTTAACCCTTAAACTGCCTGTCTATTAACCATGGTTAGTCTTTGCTATACAAAACAGCAAAACATTTCCTCAAGTATGGTTTCAATAATGAAGACAGAAAGATTCACTTTGGAAACAGAATTTTGCCAAGGACTCTTCCATTGGTGAAGCACAGACTTAATTGGACTTGTATTTGTAGCCCACCTTCCCTTAACTATCATCTTCTCAAACAAAGACTTAATTGAGCTGCACATATGTTGCTTAAACAAACAGAAAGGGTTTATACACTTAATAGATAAAAATAATAGAATACATGCCTTTTTTATGAAAGTTTGTGACACTTTAGGATAAAAACAAATCTATTTATGAACAGGCTAATACCTGTTCTTAAAGGGATGGTTCACAAAAAAAAAAAAAAAAAAAATTCTGTCATCATTTACTCACCCTCAAATTGTTCTAAACCTGTATGAATTTCTGGTAACGCTTTAGATTACAGCCCGGAAAGTACTGCGTAATTAAAGTGATTTTACAGCGTAACCTTCGGTAATTATAGTGTACCTATAACGTACTTACAATATAAGTATAAGGGAACAATATTTTAAGTTTGGGGTAACAACCAGGAGAATTAAACAAATATTTATACTGTAGGTATTATAGAACAAAGGGGTACTTATTCTACTATTATGATTTAACAATCTTACATTTGGGAGCAATTTAGCAAGAACATATCTTTTTGAAATAATGGTGACCCAGTACATACTGTATAGGCTTTTTAAAAATTACAGGGTACATATCTATGCATTTATAAAGTAATCTTTTTAACAAAAGTGCACTGAAAACGAAAACTATTGCAACTTTTGCTTAAATATTGGGGAAAGATACTCTTGTTTCATGTAGTGGTTCTTGTTACCCCCTTGTTCCATGTAGTTACAGGGTAAGTACAATAAAAATGCATACACACAATCTTATATCACTGACTCGGAAACCTTTATTTATTATACAAGCACCACTTACCCTGTAACCACATGAAACCAGATATATTTCCCAGTATATTTAAAAAAAAATTGCAATAGTCTTAGCTTTTCTTGCCTTGAAACATGTTAGCCCAAACATAAACATCTGCACTTTTGCTATCAAAATTTTTTTTTGCATAAATGCATAGATATGTACCCTGTCATTTTTAAAAAACCTATACAGTATGTATTGGTACACAATTATTACAAAAAGGTAAGCAGTGTATGTTCTCGCTAAATTGCTCCCAAATGTAAGATTGTTATATCATAATTGTAGAATAAGTACCCCTTAGTTCTATAATACTTACAGTATAAATATTTTTTTTAATTCTCCTGGTTGTTACCCCTTTATTCCCCAAATTTTACATATTGTTCCCTTATACTTACATGTAAGTACTTTATAGGTACACTATAATTACCGAAAGTTACTCTGTAAATTCCTCTTAATTACACAGTACTTTCCGGGCTGTAATCTAAAGCGTTACCGAATTTCTTTCTTCTGATGAACACGTAATAAGATATTTTAAAGAATGTTGGTAACCAAAGAGTTGATGGACCTTTTTGACATCTATTGTATGGAAGAAGAAACAAAATTACTATGGAAGTGAATGTGGACCTATCAACTATTTGGTTACAGAAAATATTTACAGAAAATATTCAAAATATCTTCTTTTGTGTTCAGCAGAAGAAAGAAATTCATACAGGTTTGGAACAACTTGAGGGTGAGTAAATTATGAAAGAATTAACATTTTTGGGTCAACTATCCCTTTAATGGACTGGCAATACTGTAAAAGACTTACAGTTGCTCTTTATGAACATTGTGCTGACAATGGTTTTTAAAATCATTATATATATATATATATATATATATATATATATATATATATATATATATATATATATATATATATTCTTGTACTTTATGAAATATCTATTTGAAGATTCGTTAAAAAATAGTTATGAGAGGACACTATGTATTCATCTTAATCACCAGGTCAATCAGTTTTCAGAATTTTGGCTAACACTTTATTTTACAGTGTCATTGTTACATATGTTACATATAGTTACTATAGTAATAACTATAAATTATGCATAATTGCATGCAACTAACCCTAAACCAAACGAAACCCTAATCCTAACCCTATAGTAAATAAATGCAGTTACTTAATATTACTCAGTACTTAAATGTATAATTACAGTGTAACAAAGACAGCTTAAAATAAAGTGTAATAACATTTTGTTAATAACGGTACTGGAAAAAAACGTCAGATTTATTACAGGTGTAAAAATAATATTGCATATGTTCAATTTGCAATAAGATTATTTTGCAGAAACTTGTATCAGTGTGAGTGTACTGAGGACACCATACAGGAACTAAACCCACTCAGAAATTATTAAATGACATGTTACACATGAACCACCAACTGGAAATAAGTGGTCTCACTGAGAAGAAAAAAAAAAGAGAGAAAAAAAACATCCATTTCAGTGGAGTGGAAACAAGACACCATAACCTCAAGAAAACTTTGCAATAAATACACTAAAGCACAATTGTGTATGTCTGAGAACTGACAACATAATGTTCTTATTTGAGACTGTTTTTGCTATCTCTTTTTAAATACATTAGTGCACATATATATATATATATATATATATATATATATATATATATATATATATATATATATATATATGTATAATGACATCTGATTAATTTAACTATATACACACACATATATATATATATATATATATATATATATATATATATATATATATATATATATAGTGGATGTCCTCCACAATACCATGCCCTCCCTTTACTAGTGTATCTGTGCAAAAATGTTGCTGGTTTTGGCAAACATTTCCATTTGGCTTTGTGGCACTCACAAAGACGTTTATACCATAGTTTACACACACACACACACACACACACACACACACACACACACACACACACACACACACACACACACACACACACACACACACACACACACACACACACACACACATGTTTGGTTTTCATGTTTTATGGGGACATTCCATAGACAATGATTTTTATACTGTACAAACTGTATATTCTATCCCCTATCCCTAAACCTACCCACAGGAAACTTTCCGCATTTTTAGATGTTCAAAAATGATCACTTAGTATGATTTATAAGTGTTTTTTCTCATGGAGACCAAAAAATGTGCCCAGAAGGACAAGGATTTTGTATATTGCTATCTTTGTGGGAACATTTTGTCCCCATAATGTATGGTTTACCTGAACCACACACACACACACACACACACACAAGCTAACTCACTCACACAAGTATTCAAATGCATATTCTCTTTCTAACCGTTCACATTCCTTTCTCTTTTTTTTCTCATACACATACACATACATTCATCAACTGTCCTTTACGGCCCCTCATCTGTTTCCATTTTCTTGCAAATGCTCAGGTTTTATTGCCTCAGTTTAGTATTTCATGGCAGATTTACCCAGTGGTTTGGTCCTTCACCAACTATAGCTCTAATGACGGCATATCTCTTGTAAATTGTGGCGTACCAATAATCTTCAGCTCAAAGGGACTTTTACCCCCCACCCACCCCCAATCACTCACACTCTCACTAAAACAAACACACACACACACACACATACACACACACACACACCACTCAGAGGTGGCCTTGCTTGCATTTTTGCCCTTTTCAAAGAAACACCTACCTTTTCCTGCCCTGTACAGGCCACACAGTAGGGCCACTAGAAACGATGTTATGAATATAAAGCGAGAAAGATGAATTTTGTTAGTGACAGAACAAGCTGAATGCTGATAAGTTTTACATTTCATTTGACAATAGTGCAAACAGACATTGTTTGTTTTTCTCAGATGTCATTTAAATTCTGTCTGTTCCTCCATCACTGTTTTAAGCATGTGACTTGTAAGACGCACAAGTACATTACAAGTTTGAAGAGAATTCAATAGGTAATGTAATTCTAATAAATAAATGGAATGGTGCTTGAAATGTCTACTTTCAACCTGAAAAGATTTTTTTATTAAAAATAAAAATCTTTTCAGGTTGAAAGTTGAACATTTCAAGCCCACCATTCCATTTTATTTATTAGAATTACATTACCTATTGAATTCTCTTCAAACTTGTAATGTTACTTGTGCGTCATACAAGTCACATGCTTAAAAAAAACAGTGATGGAGGAAACAGACAGAATTAAGGTTTAACATGACATTTCCTAATGCCTAATGTGCCCTGAGCAGCACTGCATCAAAAAGGAACCGGTTGACAGGACTGTGAGGAAAGAGAAAGATATTACCGCGCTAAACCTTTACAATTCGCCAATTCAATTGACTTTTTTTCTTTTCTTGATCCTTTTTCTGACAGTTTTCTAGAGCTGAATACCTATATAATTTGACAATAAAAACTGAACACCAGATATGTTGGTGTAGAAAAATGCCCACTATGCAGTAATAGATTAGAGACATAAGCGCCCCCTTGTGACTTTAAGACACAGTTCGCTGATGACCTTTAATGGTTCAGTATTCACAGGACACAGTTCATAGCGCACGGACACTTTGCCAGCGTCTCGCTGTTGTTACAGAGTGCGTTCATATACCTGTACAAGTGAGTGACATTATGTTATTCATAACCTTTGAAGAGTTGTATTCTGAATGTATATGTTTGATGTATAAGCGTTAGTTGCAAGTTATAATTACGTATGTGCGCCACCCACATTGTATATTGCATCATCCGTATCCACCGCTATTGAATGCATATGAGAGATGGTTAAATACCGATATTTGTATATAATATTGTAAATTGTGAATCACTTTGAGTATGTATATGCTATAATTTATCGTATAAGTGAGTTATATACGCCATATGTATCAATTCTCCCAAGCTCACGTGTAAGAGAATGTTCTGTTGTTCTAGTCCCTACAAGTCTAAATTGATCGCTATATGTCTAAGTGACAGACTGAGTTAATTCCTGTTATTTTTGTTCATTTACTAATTGAATATTGTTATATCTGTTTGTTTAGAACCACTCATATAACTCTGCACTCCAAACTACTCTGTACTATTCTGCCATACCCTCTGCTACTTGAACTTTGCTTGTTCAATCAACCAAGTACTATTACTATATAAGCCTCTACAAGCCTTAAAGGGCTTTTGTATGGTGTTTGGACATTAATGTGTGTTGGCAGTGTGTGTACACAACCACACTACAGTCATAAAAAATCCACTCACTCCTTTTTTTTTAAATCCCCATAAATCATAAGCAGTGTCTCCCAACGACCTGTTTTCAGAATGCGGCTTTAGTGACGTCACTAAAGCCACAGGCCCCGCCCACGAGTGTTGACAGACACTGCCGGTTTAACTTAGACCCGCCCTGATCGAGTTCACAGCGAGTTGTACACATTGCTGCACTGATAAGAATGTCTCCCAAGCGTTGAAGGTGTTGTGGCTGGATGTATTCATTCACATAGCTCTCTCTATTTACACCTGAAATCTGAGCCAGCCGCTGAAGACGAGGTGGGTTCATTTTGTCTTTGAAGAATGCTCCCTCAACTCTACCGAAATTTGTTGATGTACTTACGCACTTCTTATACTGTGTTTACTCAGCTCTTACAGTGATTTTCTGGAGTAAAACTGACGCTTCATCTTTTGTGTGACAAACAATAAACTTGATTAAACTCATCAGTATATTTTGTGTCATCATTCAGACGTGGTCCTACAGCAGGCTTGTATTAATATAGTGGCTACAATCAATGACACATAGGTTATGACCATAATTAAACTTAACTATACCTGTTCCAACTCCATACAACATATATTCTCTGACTCTGTAGGCATTATTGTCCGAGTCGAAATGAACACCATTACTGTGACTGTGAGTTTCTGTTTTGATATTATCATCATCTTTCCGTGAGTTAAGATTTTTCACTGAGCGCGAGCTGGTTAGGCTCCGCCCCTGTGCTGTGAACCAGCAGCTCATTAGCATTTAAAGGAGACACACTAAAACGGTGCGTTTTTCTCAGCCCCAAAAAGTGACAATTTAAACATGCTGTAAAAAATTATCTGTGGGGTATTTTGAGCTAAAACTTCACATACACACTCTGGGGACATCAGAGACTTATTTTACATCTTGTGAAAAGGGGCATAATAGGTCCCCTTTAAGCCATTAACGTATACTTTTTCTCTAACTAGACAACTTATGTCTGGTCAATATTCACCAGCACTCCCCACTAGTCACAAATGGTCCTTTGAGCCGGATTTGAGGAGCTGTCATAAGACCGATGCATCAGAGTGATCTAGATCCTAGATCTGACCCTCCTGAGCCCACAGTCAGACCCAGACGAACAGTGCCGTTCCCTAGTTACTTGTCAAACTTTGATATCACTGATCGTCACCAGAGGCTACAGTCACAACAGAGATTAGATAATTCCCCTGAGATGAGTGACGATTCCAAATTGTGAGGAGCGGCTGCACCTGACCTCACTGCCACCTCCCCTGAGTATAGAGCAAACATGCAGCCATGGCAGCCTCTGATAGAGTGAAGTCCAAAAAAAGAGAATTAACAACAGTGAGCACATACTTCCCCCCTCCCTGAGCTGTCATCATATGTCCTAGCAGAGTTGCAGCAGTTGCAGAAGGAGACCAAGGAACTGCCACGTCATTCCTATGAGCAGATAAGGAAACTGGAGGAGAGGAATTAGGCTCTGGAAGCACAGCTGAGCAAACTTGCAGTGAGTGATCGGTCTAGTCACCACCAACAGAGTACATCCTCCCCTGTTCCTCAAGTCTGTGCCTCAAACCAAGCTGCCTCAAAGATCGAGGGACAGTGATTTAGACTTAGAGATGACTTAGAACAGAGGCTTCAGCGGCTGAAGATGATGTCACAGATGACTCACGCCCGACCCACACAGCGCCAGGCCTTGCCCCAGAGATCTTAAGAAGTGGCTACAGCTTGACCCAGTAACATGTTCATCCCAGTCAAGAGAGTACCTATAGGGTACGAACTTTGTTAAGCCATATCAGAGAAAGTTCTTACAGCTGTGCATCGCTTCGGAGAACATCCTGCCAGCAGATGCTAGAGAGAGATTCAAGTACCAGATTATCGTCGATTGCCTGAAGTTAGAGGAAGCACTGTTGATTGCAGACTCCTATTGCAACTCGTTATACCCTATCTCAGAGACTATTGCGGTGCTTGACCAACAGTACAGACATTCCCACCAGATGGCCCTTCAGAGAATAGCCGAGCTTATGGACGGTCCGAATGTCGGCCACAGATGTCCGCACTGAGAGTCTGCTTGCTGATTAGTATACTTCAGCAACTGGGAAGTAAAAGCTATGTGGAGCTAGAGAGCGATTCCCATGTATTGAAACTGTTGTGTAAGCTGCCACACGATCTGGTGACTCGTTTTCAATGGTTAGTTTGTCCAGCCCCAACAAGAACACATACACACCTTGCTGGATTTATCAGCGGGGTTCAGAGTCCGAGCTGCAATTTCAAGATAGCACCAGGTTCTATCCCCCAGCAAGTAAGCCAGTGACATGCTAGTTAAAGCTCCTAGCCCCAAGCCCAGAGACAGGAATAAGTTCAGCCCATATTGTCATGCTCAAGATCACTTCTTGAACAGGTGTGCCTGTTTACAGAGACTCAACAGAGATCATAAAATGCAGTGAATACAATCACACAAGAGATGTTGGTGTTGTGGAAAAGCCCATCAGGCCACACAGTGTAACCTCAGGACTCTCTGCAAGAGTTGCAATTGCCGACACTTGTACATCTTCCACAAGGTTAACAAGCCCTTGCAAAGATGACTGAGGTGCCTAAGATCAAACCTTCTGAGAGCTTCTTAGTGAACACAACCTCAGAGAAGGTGTACCTAAATTGGTCAACCGACAGCCCACAGGTCTTTTTGAAGATCTTTAAAATACTTTTGAGAAATGGCAACCATTGCTTAGAGACTTACGCCCTATTGAATGACAGGTCCAAACGCATCACCTTCATTCGGCAGCCCAGCAGCTTGGATTGACTGGTTGAACAAAAGAGCTCCACATCCTGCGAGGTACTTCAGTGACCTTCACAGTGTTGCCAGCGTCCCATCTCAGTACTTATTTCAGAACTTGCCAAACATTCACAGTAGAGGCACTTGGATTAGCCAAGCATACATATCCAGTTGATGAGTTACAACATAAAATACCATCATCTACAGGTTCTACACTTGCCACCGATTGAATCTGTCAAACCACTCCTCCTCATAGGGTTGGATTACCCTCACCTCATTACCCCAGTTGAGTCACTCAATCTAGGCCCACCAAACAGTTCAGCTGCCATCAAGACCCGACTGGGTTGGACCCAGTATATGTGTTCCCTTACTGCACGAGAAACTCATTACACAACATGGCGGCGCGACCGATGCTTGCGGCGGCCTCTGCTGACACTAGCGAAAGTTTTTCAGTGCTTCAGATAGTTTCGTCCCTGCCCTGTAAAGCACATGGGCGAAAATATTTTATAACCACAACTTTCTACAGGACATTAGAAAGTGCTGCGGGAACAGCCGACTGAAAGACCTAAACTGGCTCATCAAGCTCAGACTGCTACGCAGAGGCTGCACAGAGGTGACCCCGGATTTGCTTAGTCACCACGGTAAGGAAGCACTACTGCCGATGCTGCGACAGCCTGGAGTAACTGTTAACAGTAAAGACTGTTGCGTCTTTGTTTTCACAGAGCATGGCTGACAGAAAAAAAAAACAGACTCTGGAATTGAGCTAGCGGGGCTAACACTCCAATGGAGCATATTCAAGGAGGCAGCAACATCTGGGGACTGTAGAGGACCTAGAGGAATGTACAGAGATTGTGTTGGGATTCATTAGCAAATGCATTGATGATGTGACTGTTACAAAAACTGTCAAGCTGCATCTCACTGATAAGTCTTTGCTTACATCAAAGGTTCGATTCTTGCTGAGGCTTCGTGATGCTGCATTCAGATCTGGTGACACGGAAGTGAACAATATAGCAAGGAGCAGCCTAAAAAGAGGAATCAGGGAGGCTAAAAGATTGTATGGGAAAAAGTTGTCGGGCAATTTCACTGACTCCAAAGACACAAGGCGCTTATGGCTGGGATTCCAGACAGCTACAGTCTACAATCCTACTGTATGGGGGACGGACAATGACCCCTCCCCAGATAACCTCAACATCCTATTCGCTCAGTTTGAGATCACAGACAACAGAGCAGCACAAAGGCGGGCACTGCCTCCCACCAACCAGGCATTCCAGCTGATGGGAGACAGCGTGAAGAGGGTCTTCTCCAACATCAACCTTTGGAAAGCTGCTGGTCCAGATCACATCCCAGGTTATGTGCTGAAAAAATTTGCATAACAGCTGAAGGATGTCTTCACAGACATATTCAACATCTCCCTCAGCCAAGACAGAGTGCCCATCTGTTTCAAAAGCACCACCATAATACCTATGCCAACGAAAACAAATCCAGCCTACATAAATGACTACCATCCTGTAGCCTTGACCCATGTAGCCATGAGATGCTTGGAGCGGCTTGTAACAAATCACATCAAGTCATGCCTCTCAACCAGATTGGACCCATTGCAGTTCACATATAAAGCAAACCTGTCTACGAAGGAAACCCTATCTACTCTTCTCCACCTCACCCTGACACATCTGGAAAACAGGTACACTTACGCCATGATCCTGTTAATTGATTTCAGCTCAGCATTTAAAATTATCTTGTCACAACAGCTTATTGAAAAGTTGTTGTTGCTGGGCGTGGATCCTGGCATGTGCAGATGGATTTTGGACTTTTTGACAGAGAGACGGCAGACAGTCAGAGTAGGTAGCGTAATATCTAAGATGACCACGGTGAGCATAGGATCACCACAAGGGTGTGTACTGAGCCCTTTACTGTTTACGTTACGTACGCATGACTGTTCTGCTAGTTTCAACACCAACCACATCATAAAGTCACTGCTCGAGTCCAAGACTACTGGAGTTACAGTGGATGAAGTAGTAAGATATGCTTGTTATGAGTTAGACATATGCATCTTCTATGAGCCTCCCCAGATAACACTCTGCATTGTCTCCGAGGAAAAGAGAGGCGATAAGCCCGAGATCCAGCACAAGCAGCTGTCTACCAGGGTGAGATGAACAAGTTAGAGGAGGCAGGATATGCACAAATGATACCTCCAGACCAAATGGATCAAGCTGAAGAGTTGTGGTATATCCCCCACCAGATGACACAGCATAACAGCAAGAAGAGTTGTCTCAAACTGTTCGTTCCAACATGGAGGTAAAAATGTCAACCAATTGCTCCTCCGTGGTCCCACACTGGGCCCTTCCCTGATGTCTATCCTCCTGAGGTTCCATGAACATATTTTTGCACTGAGTAGTAACATGTAGAGGCATGTTTTCTCAGTAGCCATGCTCAGTCTTCGAGGAGATATAGAGATAGCTTTCTTGACTGCCCATTCCAGAGTTTCCCCAATGAAGTAACAGTCCATATCTCATCTTGAGTTGTGCGCTGCTCTGACAGGAGCGCAACTAGCCAAGTTATTGAATTCAGAATTCAGAACTCAGTGTTCCCATACGTCAAGTCACGCTCTGGTCAGATTCTGTTACCGTGCTGGCATGGTTTCAAGCTGACTTAAAGTCTTTGTTGGCACGAGAGTAGCAGAGACTCAGGAACTCACAGACACAGAGGCCTGGTATTAAGTCGATTCCAAGTCTAATCCTGCCAAAGGCAAGACTAGGGGCAAGATGTTAGCTGAGTTAGCCAAGCCAAGCCGATGGAATCAAGGCCCATTGTTCCTCTTCCTGCCCCCAGATCAGTGGCCTCTGAGTTTTCTTCTACAGCTACCTACTGAAAATGCTGAACTGAAACAAATCACATTTTGTGGACTTACAGTTCCCATTACCAACCCAACCCTGACTGATTACAACCAGTTCGAGTCCTATAAACAACTACTAACACTTAAAGTCAGAGTCCAACACAAGGCGGCTACCCATAAAGTTACCAAGTCGAGATGGCTCATCTTAATTCAGGTAAACCTCTACCAATGAGCAGTCATCCCTGATGTACAGAGTATGACAGTACTACACACCTCATCAGAATTGGCAGTCGTCTCAGACGGACATAGCAGTAAGAAGAATCATCCACCATTCACCCCACCCCATAGTTCTTAACCTTGAGCATCCTCTAAACATCCAAGACTTTGACAAAATTCTACACCATCCAGGAGCAGAGATGGTGTTCGCTGAAGTGTGCCGCAAGTTCAGCTATTAGCAGTCAGCTATTAGCAGACCACTTAAGGAGACACTTTGTCTGTAACAATCTCCCAGAAATACAAGTCTGCCAGAAGTTGCACAGAGAGGCAGAGAACCTGCAGCCTGGCACAGTTGTCATGATTGTTGATCATCAATTACCCCAAGCTTTATGGCCAGGTGGACAAGTTTTCAGAGTTTTCCACAGAGAAGATGGAAGATCAGGAAATCAAAAAACTAGATCTATCTTCGTCCCATCACCCGCCTCATCAACCTCCCAGCTCTACCAGAGTTCCCCTTAGTACTTTACCTTACTTGGCTATAGAAAATGCCTGCTATGCAGTAATAGAATAGAGACATTAGCACCCCCCCGTGACTTTAAGACGCAATACACTGATGACTCAGCATTTGCCATTAAAGGTTCAGTATTCACAGGACAGAGTTCAGACTGCATGAACAGAGACTTACAGTCTCGCTGTTGTTGTTACGGAGTGCATTCAAATACAAGTGAATGACTTCATTTACATTATGCATTAACTTTGAAGAGTTTAATATATCAGCATTAGTTGCTAGTTATAATTGCGTATGTGCACCACGCGTATTGTGTATTGCATCCTCTGTATACGGCACTAGTAAAAGCATATCAGAGACGGTTAAATATTGGTATTTGTAAATAATATTGTAAATTTCAAGTCACCTTGAGTATGTATGTCTGTGTTACAATAAAACATATTTTGACACTATATAAAATATTTCATATTTCACACACACACACACACACACACACACACACACACGCACACGCACACGCACACACACACACACACACACATATAGGAAACTAGGAAACTGGGATATATGCCATGTTATATATATATATATATACTATATATATATATATATTCATTTATATATATATAAAACATGGCATATATCCCGGTTTCCTAGTTCGAGCCTAGGCTAAGCCAGGAGTCCTTTCTGTGTGGAGTTTGCATGTTCTCTCTGTGAATGGGTTTCCTCCGGGTGCTCTGGTTTCCCCCACAGTCCAAAGACATCCAGGCTAGGTGGATGGATAGGATATGCCAAATAACCGTAGGAATGTGTGTGTGTGTGTGTGTGTGTACATTCATTTAAAATAGTTCTTTTCTCTTACTCCATTGATATTAATGGATCATATTTTACGGCTCTCCTTGAGTATGTATGCATCCGCATCCATTGAGCTTGCTTGCTCAACATTCAAATACTTTATTTTCCTGTTAGCAGTCTGCAGCGCGCTTTCAGAAACCCTCCACCTTCCCCAGCTCCATTAAAGTATATGTCATCTCTGACTGGACAACATATGTCTGCTCAATATCCACCAGCATCCCCCACTAGTCTCCCCCACAGTTGGCCTGTATTCTTCTAAGAAACACACTAATGTATTATCCACACTGCAGTATTTTTTAAAGAATCTGTTTAAGATGTGAGAACGCAAATGTGTCATGCTCACACTTGCACTGTATTTTCATTGTTATACAGCTGTCAAAAAATATGCGGTCTCAAAACCAAACCTCTTTTGTCACCCAACAATTGCAATGGGTAATTGTCTCTTAACAGGCTTATTAAATCATGATGCTCTGAAATTATTTCATCACAATCAATGACAGCCACTGAACATCCATATGACACGCTGCCAGATGTTCAGGGACTGCAGAGTATCTCTCTCTCTCTCTTGCTTTGCATGCTGGGAGTCAGGGTTGTGTGAGACGAAGTGAGAGGAGCGTTTGGGGAAAGGTTGTTTTTTTTTCTTACTATTCTTGTTTATATATATATATATATTTATTAGGGCCGGGACTCGATTAAAAAAATTAATCTAATTAATTAGAGGCTTTGTAATTAATTAATCGAAATTAATCGCATTTTAATCGCATAAATATTTGACCTGAGAACTGTGAGAAGTAATTTTTTTCACATGGATTTTTAGTATACCATTGAATAATGACTGCATACATAAGCTTAAGCAACAAAATATTGTTTATTTTTGTTCAACCAAGTCCAGCAGACCAGTGCAATTTTTGCCATTAAGTGTAGCAATAGCATATTGCAACAAAATAGCATATTGCTACACTACACTAATAGCACTACACTAATAGCCATAATAGCCATTAAGTGTAGCAATAGCATATTGCAACAAAATAGCATATTGCTACACTACACTAATAGCAATAGCGAATTCCTTGTTGCATAGCTTGCACACAACCATGCTCTTATCGACGCGTCCATCCGTTCGTTTTTTGTAACATTTCCCAGCCACCGGCCAACCAAAGCGATCTCGTCAGCTTCTTCGTCATGAACGCTAGTTGGTGCGCCAGTATAATCGGTCCGCCGAAACTCATCCAGTGAGAAACGTTCCGCGGTGCAAAAATAAGTGCGATTAAAAATATTTTTTTGTGTAATTAATTAACGCGTTAAAGTGTGTAATTAATTAATCTTAAAGGAGCTGTATGTAAGATTGTGGCCAAAACTGGTACTACAATCACTTTCAAATTACTGTAGAGCGGTGTATCCCCTCCCCCTCCTCCCTGACTCGAGGTTGCCAGATAGGCTGCAGGATCCAGCAGGAACGTAGTCTGCTTCAAGAAGTGGTAACTAGAGCAGAGCTGGCAACCCGGATCCCGCAACACTACTGACTTCGTGATTGGTAGATAGGTGGAGGGTGGAGCATCAGACCAAAACACAACATGACAACATCAACATCAGTTGAGGGCTGCAACTTCACTTTTTAAATGACAATATCCTGGCCGGACTACTGTTGTCAGTGATATAAGTATTTGAAATGAACATGATTTCTTAATGTCTAGTGACATATCAGGGCCATTTCATGATTAATTGAAATAAATTTCTTACATACAGCTCCTTTAATTAACGCGTTAAAGTCCCGGCCCTAATATATATATATACTTTTCCCCCCCTAAAAGGTTTGTGTACAAGAAAAACGTAGCAATAGTCACCGGGTATTTCTTTTTCTTTTTCTTTTTGTCTCGGGGCGGAGGGCCAGGATGGAAGGTTCATCTCTGTCGCTCCACCATTGAGTCAGGTGTGTGCCTGACATCAGCGTGGCAGTTGAGGACGTGCTTGTGGCAATTGGAGAACAGAAAGGATTTGGAAACGTTGTATCCACATCCAGATTGAACAAGGCCATGATGGTTTTCCTAAAGGATCAAAGTTTTGTGAGTCAGCTGATTGTGAGCAGCGTTTTTTGTAAGTGGAGCATTTGTTTCACAGTCAACTAAAGTTACAATATCCACCATATATACCTTATGTGTGCATCGAACTACAGAGGTTTGGAAAAAATGGCAAGTGGGATAAAATTCATTCCTCTTGGTTGGAAACATAGATGGAAGTGGAAGTGTTGGAATGTGTTGTCTTATGGATGACAGGTCTTTATGTTTCTAGAATCACCAACATTAGATGTCTCATTCCGAGACACCTATGCGAGTACCAACAATTTGAAGTGTTTTGAATGTGGTGATATTGGGCATAAAAAAATGGCATAAAATGCAAGCAGAAAGCAATGCTAATAAAGCAAATAAACTTGAATTGGAGGACGGTGGTGAAGTGGCAGATACAAGCAAAGATCAGGCAACAGTGAATGAAACTGAAAAAGATGAGTGAGTAGTACCAGACTAATATCCGGACTACTCATGAAAAAAGTGATTCCACTAAAATTATAGGACAAAAGTTTTTCGGAGTAAATGAATCTGGAAAGAATATGGAAAAACTGTGTTGAGGAAAAATACAAAAATGGGAAGATGTGGCAGGAAGCAGTGATGTGAATGCTTAAAAAAATCCTCAGACTTTTGATTGTATAGAAATAGGCACTATTGAGAATCCAGCTGAAAACATATTTCTATCTCAACTGAGAGCACTGGTTTGACAAAAGAGATGGCTGATGATTGTTTTTTTATGCCTGGCAGTTTTAATGCCTGACTATTATTATATACTGTAAGGAAAATAATGACATTCTAGGTGCAACTTTCGGAAGAAAAGTGGATGTTAAGGGGTTTTTTTCCTGATGTGAAAAGGTTTTTGATTTTAGCGGTCAAGATACAGCAGACTGAGTTACGAACGGTTAAGCAGAAGGAAAAGATTCAGACTGAGAAAAAATGTAACAAAACTGAGCTGAGAAAAAGTTATTGAAAAATCTTTATTCACTTGTGAAAAGATCACAAGGGGTGTACTGTTCTTTTTGTGTTTGTTTTTCCTAATTTTTTCCCTTTTCTGTCCATTTTAATGGAGAGCCTTAAAATAGGATCCATTAATATCAATGGAGTAAGAGAAAAGAGCGTTCCTACAGTTATTTGGCATATCCAATCCACCTAACCTGCATGTCTTTGGACTGTGGGGGAAACCAGAGCACCCGGAGGAAACCCACGCAGACACAGGGAGAACATGCAAACTTCACACAGAAAGGACTCCTGGCTTAGCCTAGGCTCAAACCAGGGAACCTGGATATACAGGTCCTTCTAAAAAAATTAGCATATTGTGATAAAGTTCATTATTTTCCATAATGTAATGATAAAAATTAAACTTTCATATATTTTAGATTCATTGCACACCAACTGAAATATTTCAGGTCTTTTATTGTTTTAATACTGATGATTTTGGCATACAGCTCATGAAAACCCAAAATTCCTGTCTCAAAAAATTAGCGTATCATGAAAAGGGGCTCTAAACAAGCTATTAACCTAATCATCTAAATCAACTAATTAACTCTAAACACCTGCAAAAGATTCCTGAGGCTTTTAAAAACTCCCAGCCTGTTTCATTACTCAAAACCGCAATCATGGGTAAGACTGACGACCTGACTGCTGTCCAGAAGGCCATCATTGACACCCTCAAGCAAGAGGGTAAGACAGAAAGACATTTCTGAACAAATAGGCTGTTCCCAGAGTGCTGTATCAAGGCACCTCAGTGGGAAGTCTGTGGGAAGGAAAAAGTGTGGCAAAAAACGCTGCACAACGAGAAGAGGTGACCGGACCCTGAAGAAGATTGTGGAGAAGGACCGATTCCAGACCTTGGGGGACCTGCGGAAGCAGTGGACTGAGTCTGGAGTAGAAACATCCAGAGCCACCGTGCACAGGCGTGTGCAGGAAATGGGCTACAGGTGCCGCATTCCCCAGGTCAAGCCACTTTTGAACCAGAAACAGCGGCAGAAGCGCCTGACCTGGACTACAGAGAAGCAGCACTGGACTGTTGCTCAGTTTTGCATGTCATTCGGAAATCAAGGTGCCAGAGTCTGGAGGAAGACTGGGGAGAAGGAAATGCCAAAATGCCTGAAGTCCAGTGTCAAGTACCCACAGTCAGTGATGGTCTGGGGTGCCATGTCAGCTGCTGGTGTTGGTGCACTGTGTTTTATCAAGGGCAGGGTCAATGCAGCTAGCTATCAGGAGATTTTGGAGCACTTCATGCTTCCATCTGCTGAAAAGCTTTATGGAGATGAAGATTTCATTTTTCAGCACGACCTGGCACCAGCTCACAGTGCCAAAACCACTGGTAAATGGTTTACTGACCATGGTATTACTGTGCTCAATTGGCCTGCCAACTCTCCTGACCTGAACCCCATAGAGAATCTGTGGGATATTGTGAAGAGAAAGTTGAGAGACGCAAGACCCAACACTCTGGATGAGCTTAAGGCCGCTATCGAAGCATCCTGGGCCTCCATAACACCTCAGCAGTGCCACAGGCTGATTGCCTCCATGCCACGTGGCATTGAAGCAGTCATTTCTGCAAAAGGATTCCTGACCAAGTATTGACTATTGAGTGCATAACTGAACATAATTATTTGAAGGTTGACTTTTTTTTTGTATTAAAAACATTTCTTTTATTGGTCGGATGAAATATGCTAATTTTTTGAGACAGGAATTTTGGGTTTTCATGAGCTGTATGCCAAAATCATCAGTATTAAAACAATAAAAGACCTGAAATATTTCAGTTGGTGTGCAATGAATCTAAAATATATGAAAGTTTATTTTGTATCATTACATTATGGAAAATAATGAACTTTATCACAATATGCTAATTTTTTGAGAAGGACCTGTATATGAAATATGTGAAATAAGAAATATGTTATATAGCGTCAAAGTATGTATTATTGTAAAACGGAGTGTTTCAGAAACGAGGAAGAGGATCATCCAAGTGCGGTATATCAGTTTATTAACACAATTACAAGAAAACATCCAAACAATAGGAGACAAGGGCAAAACCCAGAGTAAATCTAAAACAAAGTAAAGTAACGTAAATCCAAACAAGGTGCAAACCAGAACTGAAAACAACTTAAACAATATATATATTTTTTTTCATTTCTTTTTTTTTGGACAGGGACAATGTAAAATATACATTAACTTTAGAAAGGAGAGATGCATTTCACCAGGTTGTAGCACTTGTGCTAACCTGTAGTCCCTGGGCAGGCTGATGTCAACAAATACACATATTAATAATACATCCCAGAAAACAGCATTAAAAAGATCACACCCTTCATTAATTCCTCAGCATTCACTAAGGACAACACCAGACAAAGAACATAAGAAACACTGGGATATTTATACACAAGGGGTGATTGATGGAACGACACACCTGGGAACAATCAGGTGTGCTTAAAAAAACTACAAAGGACTACAAAACATGGTGCAAAACAGGAAATAGCATAAATGTCCACACAAGACCAGGGGAACACAAGACAGGAATTATGACAATTATACGTACATTTATTACTAGATTTATGTCAATATATAGAATTGTTCCAGTTTCTAATAGATAGCATATGTAGGCTACATCTGAGTTTTTACATTATATGAGGATATATTTCATATATGATATGTATTACATTTCCAAATGGGTATGACATAGTAGCTTTGGCTGTCACCTGTCTGTTTTAGGTTTTGGATATGTTTCATGTCCTTTGTTTTGATGTTTGGTTATAGTCATGTTTCCTGTCATGTCAGGTGATTCCCTTGCTCCTCATGTGATCTTGTAATGTGGTTCCTTTAGGCATGTTCGACTTCATACAGCGCTGAGCAGACCGATCGGCGGCTGACTTGAAGCAGTGCATGCCGGTTAGAAATTGTGTCCGACTTGAGACAGCACTGACACCACGTGACTGTGACGTATGACTGTGACGTATTCTCCAGAGCGGCTGCATGAGCTCTGATGAGGACACAACTGTTCCTCGATTGGCCGGATTCACCGCTTGGCAGCGATCACGTGTGTTTTGTGTTTATTCGAACACCTTCAGTTCCACTATGTTCACAAATCTGTTTTTTATAACAGTAAAAGCTCTTTTTATGTAGTCGCGATGTTATATTGTGTCATGTTTATCAAAATAAAACTGATAAAAAACACGTAGACCCCACTTCATTGGTATTTAATAGTATAGGCACTTGTATTTAGACTTGTACACTTGTATTATTGATTTAAATACAAATAAAGCATTTATTTCACTTTAGCTGTGGTAAAGTATGCAAACACCACGTGAGCGGTCATTACGTGAAGCAGAAAGTGTCCGACTTCACGTCTCTGTTTTCATAGATATATACACTAGATGTCGCCTTGGGGTTCTAAGCATGCGTCAAAACCGCCGCCATCTTGGAACAGGGGTCTTGTCATAGGAAGTAGTAACGCTGCCATCTCCGCCTGTACTTCAAATTCATGGATTTTCGGACTTTTGTGCTGCGTATAGATGTTCACACGAACGAAATCTGAACAAGAAAGAATGTTTTTAAAAAAATGTTTTTTTTTTTTTTTTTTCTGGACTCAATGATAAATACATGTCTGAACATTGGAACGAACCAAAAAAACTAGAAAATCGCATTCATGACGATTTATGGTGATTTTATTTCCGTTAGACCTTTGCCTACATTGACACTGATGCATCCCCTGTTCCATGATGGCGGCTCTATTGACGCATTCGTTCCAATGAACTGCCGTAGCCAAGGCGACATTTAGTGTATATGTCTATGCTCTGTTTTCAGCTCCTCCCCGCCTGCACCGCCGCCAACTCTCGCCGATCAGTTATCATGTTAACCAGGACATTTAGGATGCAGGTAGCACAGAATATGCTATATTGGAATGTGCTGGATTGACACAGCTAAAGCCTTGTTACACAAAGTTTATTTTTAATAAAATTTATCAGAAATTGACTTAAAAGAGGTCTCTTTTTATAAATCAATGTTGAGAACATGTACTTTCAAGTAAAGAGAGACTTTTCTTACTCTGGTAAAACAATGAACCTCTTTTTAAAAATTGTTTACCTCAGATAAAATGCACAAAGATAATTTATTTTAAAAAAGATGATGATGATGATGATGATGATGATGATGATGATGATGAGTGGAAAAGTCCAGAGGAAATGTATAATCTGACAGGAATCAAGCCCATCAGATTCATGAAACATGTAATGGATGAAATATTCTCTTTTCTTCCTTCAGCTTATTGACAAGTCAAAGGAGAGGAATTAAAGATCTTTGGTGGAAGAGCAACCAAATGAGGGATCAATCCTTTCTTTTAGGATTCCAGAGTTACATGGGTTTAAACAGGCTTCAAAAAAGCATTTTATTTAGCATGCCTAAAAGTTGCTCACTAATCGGTTTTGAAGGACTGCAGAGAAACAAAGTGGTCAGATTTGTTAGGGTCAAACTCTTCCCCTAAAATGTGCTGGAGGTCACTGTATAAATCTCCAATTGCAGATCTACAGTGGAGAATTGCACATTGGGCAGTAGCACAAACAGACATGTGGCGCACATTGACCCTACTGTAGAAAAGAAATGTCCCTTTTGAGGAATCAATTGATCACTATTTTTTTATATTGTTTTAGACTGAGAAGTTTATTTCTGATGTTAGAAAAATGGATTGAAAAACTTGGTGAAGAATTTAAATAAAATGTTTTCATTTTTGGGTTCATTTTCATTATATTTCTTCAGAAAGGCAACAAATTCCCTTAATTAATGATCTAATAGGATAAGCTGGAAACATGGGTATCAAGAAAAAGTATGTTTAAAGAAATTTCAGTAGATCCGGTGATGACATTAAGAGCTTTTGTAAAAATTTGAATTTGAATTGTATCTATTTTTAAATAAATTGTAATGTATTAACTGTTGGTTATGCAATAAATTTTTTGTGGAATACAACAATTATGAAATATAATTTCATTTTTTGCTTATTTCTCTTATTATAAGAAATATGTTGTTTTTCATATTTCAACATATTTCTTGTATGTTGAAATATGAAATATTTGTTGTTTGTTGTTTTTTTTTTTTACAAAATAATGTATAAATAGAGGTATTAATGTCTCTCTCTCTCTCTCTCTCTCTCTCTCTCTCTTTCTCTCTCTCTCTCTCTCTCACACACACACACACACACACAAGCATACACTAGACTACACTAATCTCTCACTTTTGTTGAAGAGTCACTTACTCTTGTGATAAAGGGGTCATTTGTGTTGTCAGGCTTCAAATTGATAACACTTGAAAATAGAATTTGACATGAAAATTGGTCTATTATGATGGCATGTGCTCATAGTGTACAAATGAAGAATAAAATTTTGGCATAACTATAACATAAAAAAGCTACCATAAAAAATACCATAAGTTTCAGAAGTAGTAAAAATGAGTATTTTGCATAGTAATCCAAGTGAAACCAAGCTGAAAAAACAACTCAGAAGAACTTCAGAACCGAATCTTCTGTTCTTATTAGCTACTTTTTTTTTCTTTACAAAGATGTTCAACTTTTAGAAAAGTAAGAATTTACAAAGTCTTAAAGTAGCACTAAACTATGCGTTTTATTTAAATGGTCAGAGACAGGCTGAGATGTCATGCTGAATTGTTGCTTAATTATGAATTTTGATATTATTTTGAAATAAATTATTTAAAATAAAACAATATAACTTATATGTACATGTACAATTTGTTATGGCCCGTTTAAAGTCTCTTTTGAAAGTGCTAACCACTGACAGGGGGATTATTAAAATGTAATATTCTATCAAATATCAATTTAAGTGTACCACACATTGTATACATTAAGTGAGGTTGATGGTTATTTTCCCCTACCTGTTTGGAACATTTTTTTTTTATGTTTTTTTGAGTTGAGCTTAAAGCAAAAATGTAATAAGTGCTATATGATGCCAGGGCTTGTAAACTCCATAACACCTCTCTCTTAGCATAAAACCCCTGAATGTGCAAATCTGTGTTTTTCTGATGCACCCAAAATGGCTAATTTAATTTTCAAATGCTATTGATTATTCTCTACTTCCTTTCATTTCCTAATGAAACACTTCAGAGAAGTGCAGCGCCAGGTTAATCATGTAGTTTTAATTTGCATTGATGCAGAAGGAATCTCTTAAATTGGATCCAACTTTCTGTCCTTCCATTGCACTGTGTACACTTGGTTGGTCTAGATCATGCTTTTTCTATGCAATACAGTATACACTGGTCTACGCGTGGTTTATAAAGTGTAAGTAAATGCATTTGTGAAATACAGGGGAACATTTTAATAATAACATGAGGGGGTTGTTTAGGTCTTCATTTTAAAAACACGGAAAAAGATTATAAGAAATGCATTGATCAGTGGATGGGGAACTCTTTAAAACAAGCTATCTTATGGAGATGATTGGGTCATTCATTTCACCACCTAACATATGAAAGTATTGACTGTTCCCACAGGCTATAGCTTGCTTCTCTAACCCTGCCCGGGCTAAAATATTTCAGGAACCTTACAGCATTCAATAAGCCATGGATTTATTCATTTGCAAAACAGATAAACAAGCAATATATTAAGCCATTATGTTATTGCAAGCGGATGATATTGATAAACATGTTTGTGGTGAGAGTGACATGGACATGATCTATTATTTACAAGTGGTTTGTACTGGCTTGTATTAAAGTCTGAGATAAATGACATAGTAAGTATGTGCAAGGTTCTTTTAATGGTTAAGGACACAGTGAACTGCTCCTCTGGATATAAATGCTTCCAATACAGGAAAGGTCCCTTTCACAGAAGAAAACATAAGCTGTAAGGCTGGATATGATTAATTATGAAATGTGAACAATGACATTCTGCATTCCATTAATGGTTGAGTAAGTCATTTGGCAAGGAAGCGCTGTTGTTGCTGTGTGTTAAGGGACTGTTCTGTGCAACAGTATTCTCCATTTGGGTTCATCAACATCCCCAAAACTGAGCTCACAGACGAAAGACAGGGGAGAAGGAAAGAAAATGAGCATCTCTCCTAAACTTTTTGTCCAGAAACTTACTAAAAAGTCATTGTAAATTCAGAAAAATGTGTGCAAAAATTGTACACCAGCTTGTTTCTGGGGCCTTCTGTACATTCATTTCACCTTATGGTACTAATATGTACCCTTTTGGGGGGTACAAAGACATTTCCAACTGATGATAAAGGCTACATTGGGTGTATCTTCGAGCAGGACCATAACCACCATAACAGTTGAGAGGTACAGTAATTCCCCACAGTAATCAGATTTTGCCAAATTGTCTTCTCCAATATTATATTCTTGATGCTGCTCTGCTGCATTTTATTATGCACTGATCTGTTTGTTATTAGGATGACAAAATGTTTTAAAAGTTTTAAATTGGTCTGCCTTAGGATCTGAGAACACTCTTCGATGTCAAAATGACTGAGAGGGCCAGTAAAATCAAAGACGACAGGCTTTACTGTTCACACATGAATTCCAGCATGATGCTTCAATTTTTACAATGAAAGTAGCTAAACATTTTCCCCCAGTTTCACAGACAAGGTTTAAACTAGTCCCAGACTAAAATGCATGTTTGAGCTGTTTTAAGCATCTTGCACTGATATATATTAAAATATGTCAGTGCCATTGTTTTGTCTCAATTAAGATGAACACCAGTAATGTTTTTTTCTAAGGCACGTTTATTAAAAATATATATATATAAATCTCCTAATTGAACTAAGGCCTAATCCTGGCTTAATCTAAACCCTGTCTGTGAAACCGGGCCTTAATATTTGAAAAAGAAAATGACAATAGAAATGTTAAACGACTGACTGCGATATTCAGTGATGCAAAGTAAACTTTTATACATTTTTGCTGTTTTGAACTGAAATGGAATCAATCACATGATTAATGCATTTCATAACTTAATGTGATAAGAGAAGAAACATTAATAGAGCCTTTTTCTGAATATTAGGCATTATATTAAGAGGGCATGTGTGTATATTTTAAAATAAAAAATATTATTTGCAAATAGTTTAAATGGATTACTTTACAATAGATTCTAGTAATTTTACTGTTTTTTTTTTAATTTTCTTTATTCCCATATAGTATCCTTTATTTATTTAATTCCTTTAAATAAAAGGAGAGTAGGAAAATGTATTTGGTCCCCCCTCCAATGTTCAAATATGGTTATGGCCATAGCCTTCAGGAGCAGTGGCCCACCCACATGCTGTTGCAAACCTGCACTGTCAGAAAAAAAAAGTGCAAAAATGTAACCTTTTTTAATGGTGCCAAAGCTTGTCACTGAGGCAATATATCCTAAAAGGGACAACTTAGTACCTTATCAACCCCTAAAAGGTAAGCACCTTAGAGAAGTAATATGTCAAGTCAAGTCACCTTTATTTATATAGTGCTTTATACAAAACAGATTGTATGTACCCATAAAGTACTATGAACCTTTTAAGGGTAGATATAAAGATGACCCTTGTTAGGTAAAAAGATATCTACCTTGTCACATTGTTACTGCCCCAGTGACAAGCTCTAAAGGTACATTTTGGCTTATTTTTTTATGATAGTGTGAAGGCACATTTTTTTAAAGCACTTTTTTCTGGCAGAATGTTATGATCAGTAGAAACTTAGACCATTGCAATCTTTTTAGTGTTACTTTTTGAGCGGGGCACATTAACCTCCAGAATAAAAATAAAAAAACACACCTCAGAGTCATTCTGTACCATCTGCAACACCTTCTCTTTTATATGCACAGCTGATTGCTGTCCCCGTCACTAATGAGCTACTGCAGTGCTATTGTTAGTGTTCAGACTGAGGACTCACTTAAGGCATTCTGCACCTCATTAACAGTAATAAGTGGTATCTGCCACCTTCTTTGTCAGCAGGGTAAGCAATCAATAGGGTCATTTCACATCATAACAGCTACCGGGGCACATTACTATCTTGTTCATGGCGGGAATAGTAGCCATTAAGAGCTGGCACAGATTAGATGAGAGGAGAAGACAGATGGAGAGAATTACATATTAAGAGACAGATCAATAAATGGATAGCAATGAAGATAATTCTACAACCGGGAAAGACAAAGAGAAGCCCCCCGTTCTTCTCTTAAGGGTGTGTAGCTGTGTGTATTGGTACGAACATGTGTGTAGTTCCATGGCCTGTTGCCCCTTGCTGTGTGGTGCCAGTGTGTTTGCACTGTGCTGTCATCACAAAACAACTCTGATCAGGGCTAATTACAGCACTGCAGAGTCCGAACAGATGCACCACACTCCTTTAATTACAGGAAACCCAGTCTTTAATATTTTATAGAAATGGTCTTAAGCACGGAACCCCAACGAGTCTGACATTGAGGAGAGGAGACGAGCTTCGTCCCGTAGGTTTGTGTGACTCGGATTTGCATTGTTGCACTAAGACCCACTGTAGATCTGTATACATAAACAAAAGTTGGGAAATCTAACATATCTAAAACCTTCAATCGGTAACAGAGGCACAGATGACGATTACTAGAAAGTGACAATGTGTCTATTTTTAATTAGCCATTGTGCTTTACATGTTCAGAAGGAATGTGTTAAACATCACTGACATCATCAACAGCCACCCTCTCAAATATTTAGATTGAATTTTATCAGAATGGATAGACAAACTGAAATATACAGTATATCAAATATGAGGAATGTTTCAGATGCTTACAAATGTTCCAAAGGCCTGGTTTTGGTGGGTCCAAAGGGGAGGATAATGTTAAACCAAGCAGGCCCAAGGAGATAAAACATTTTATCATAACCAGGTGGGTTTCTTCCCACTAACCCATTAGCCTAACACTTCACTGCAATCATCATGGGGGAAAACAGTTGATCAATTTTTGCCACTTTCTTTATCTCGCTTTCCATCATTTTCTAGGCTAGACACAAAATCCCATTTAATATAAATAGCTCAATAAGCACAATTACCAATGCAGACTCAGTCAGAGAGTACAACAGTGTAACAATTATAATAATGATGTTGCTGTGGACATGTGTTAACACTCAGCTTGGCCGTGAAATCCGCAATGAGATTGCATGAGCCTAAATGCTCTCTACGCCACACTGTTGAGATGTGAAATACTTAATGCTCTTTGATATGTAGCCTACCACCCATTAAAAATAGATGGCAATAATCATTAAAGGCATGTGAATTAATTTAATTAGCCATGCACTGCTACAGTACATGCAGCAGCATGAGGAAATGCATGCTGCAAACACAGAGCGAATGATGTTGATACAGGTCAGTGTGTATGGGCCGGATTAACGAGTGGGCATTTGGGCAGGCAAGCTTTGCGGTGTGTGTGTGTGTGTGTGTGTGTTTGTGTGTGTGTGTATGTGTGTGTGTGTACATTGAGTGGTTGGTTAGGTGGGATCATCCAACTCAACTTATTAACAGACACAAACAAGATTTATTTCCTCAAAGAAAACTAACACCATGGTCAGAGCAGAAGAGATCATCAAGAGAACATCAGAAATAAATAATTCACATACACACTGATCACATCAAAACACACCTTGGTCACTCAAACTAATTTGAATAAAAGTTCAATTTAAAATATTTTTAAATGTCATCACATAATGTACTGACACTGACTGCACCTTGCCCAGTCCTTTTTCATGACTATGACAGGGTTTGTGTACACAGTCAAGTCTTTTACTGAGTTTATGGGAAAGCAGGTGCGCAGTTCATGACCCTTTTTGACCTCTACCATATTTATGGCTTCAGTAAAAAAAAAGTGTGTGAAGATATGCAGTCTGTTTCCTCTGCTGTCCACACGTACTCTCTGCATTACAGGCACCAGGGAACAAACATGAGCGGAAAAGTCTAAGGCCCTCTTCCTCTTCCTATACTGGCTCAAATAAAACCTTCATCGCCCATCTTAAAGAGGTCATTCAATCAAACTAGACCAAACACTGTTGATCAAGGTTAAAAACCCTGATTATTATTGTACCGCACAGAAGAAGAGAAGAAGAGGAAAAGTGAGATATTATGGAGTACGTTGCTTGTGGTTATTCGTCAAGGGCCATCTTTCAGAACAGAGCAATTGAAAGACAGAGAAAAATAAATATACAGTGTGATTGAGATCCTTTGTGAGTACAGTATGTCTGATGGAAACAATGTCTAAACAAAATATTTTTAATATATAATCCTATCCATTAATTTAATCCAAAAATATATACAATTTAAATTCACCTATTCTATAATGAGCATTTATTTAAGTATTTATGTAAGAAAAAGTAAAAAAATGTCAGGGTGACACAATATCATAATGAAGCCTCATTTAAAGCCTCATTTAAAGAAAGAAATGATTGCAAAGAAAACCTTATTAATTACTTTGACATAATATTTTATTCATATTTGTAAGGGGGAAATGTTTTTCTGCTTATTAATGTTTAAAAAACAAGGTTATGTAGACAACATAAACGTATAAATCATAAATCATAGAAAGGACCTCTGTAGACACTTAGCGCCAGATTTACTAAACAAGGCAAATTAGCATGAAAGAGCAATCCCATAAAAGTGCAGATGGGAGTGGAATGTTCTGTGCATGATCTACTGACGACGTGCAAATTAAAGAACACAGACGCAGCCAGATCATTTCCATAATGACCAACGCAATCTACCAAGCGCATTGTGAATAGGCTTTATGCCGAGCGTCACGTGACCAAGCCGGAAAACAGATCATATCGCTTCCGATTCAGGTCTTTTGTATGTGCTTCATGAATTTTTTTGCGGTTTTACTCAAGATAACTTAAAAGGAGCAAGCAAAAATGAGCATAACCAATGTCCCTCGCATGTGCAGATTGATATTTAAAAGTTTTTTTTAAATTTTTCTTCTTCACACTAAGGTTTAGATATTTAAATAGCATAAAACACCAATAACAAAGTGAACTTAGTAGGTTAGCTGATTACCTTAAAAATCCATAGATATCGTAGTTAGTTCTTACGGCCGTTAACACTTTCTCTGACAAGCGGATGCAATAAGACCCGTTTTCCGGTTTGGTCACGTGACGCTCGGCATAAAGCCTATTAGCATCTGGTTTAAGACATGCTTTTTTTGGACGGTAAATAATGAAGCAAACACTGTAACAGTAAATTGACTAAAGCAAACCTTTGTAAATCACCTTGAATTATTAATTTAAATACTCTCCAACCATAAATGTTGCATCTGAAATGGAAACTCCTACAAACGCATATGTAATAAGGTCAGAAGCAAAAATATCTGTCCACGTCTTTTCAGCACTAAGTTTTCACTGCGTGTCTTTAGTAAATCCTGGCAGTAGTTTTTTAACGCCAAAAGAGGGTTTGCGCTGGTGCAAGCTGTTAGTAAATCTGGCATTTACTGTTTGTCAAGGCCAATAATTCTTAACTGATCAATAAACCTAACTCTTAAAATATCAGATAATCTGACCTTTTTAAAACAAAGCAATGCTAGTAGATTGTGAAATATCATGGTGTGTGCCTCCACTAAGAATGACACTGTATTTATGAATTAATGATAGTTATAGTAGTATAATAGTATAATAATTCATGATACTTTTTAGTATTATTAAGAAAACAATTATTAAGAAGTGTACACTTTTACAGTTTTCAAGGTGTAAGGAAAAAGTTTTTACTTGATGGATAGAACCCATGACAATTTAGAATGATTAAATTTATTAAATCACTAAATTGTTTTTTGTTTTGTTTTTCTTCAAAAGTGTACATTTAAAATAATTTGGTGCATGTCTATCTTTTACCATAGACAATTTTGTCATTGACCCATATATTAAAAACTGTAATCCTGTGCAACTGAAAAAAGCATGAAATAACTTGTCTGATGGAGTAGTTTTCATCAGAAAAAGAGTGTTTGTGAAGGGAGGTCAGCAAGAGGCGATATCAGTGACCTGTTTGCTTTCTAAAACTCAGCCAGTACCCTGGATTTTAATCCAGTGAATTCTCCTTTGACATTGTCTGCCATTTTGCATGCAATTCTCCCCATCACACATGCTCCAACAATTAGGCCAACACACTAATAGAGGCATTGACTTTTTTCAACACACCCATTAATATCTGTTTGTCTTGGAGTCATAGCAGAGTTTAAAAAAAAAAAAATTCTGACCACAATGCCTCAGAATTGCAAGACATTTAATACCAAATTCGACATTTTTCTTATAAACAAGTTAACTTAAAAAAAAAATCTGTTAGGAAAACACTGTATTGGATTCATAGTCACTTTGTACTGTGAGAAAACATAAGACTAAATGTTCTTGTGATACATTGGGTAGGGAAACCTCTTAAAGCAGTAATTCCTCCCCAGCTGAACTCCCCCCTCTGGGCCGTATTTTCTCTTCGTCCTCACCCTCTGCCTCCCTTGGTCCTCTCAGGTTAGGTTACAACTGCAGGAATGAGGGAGTGCAAGCGGTAACATGAGGTACCATTGGGAGCGATGGCCCTCCTGTCAGTGCTGTGCAGATAACAGGTCCATACACCCACCACAAGCCCCTTCATAATGTTCCAGCCCTCCTCAGGAACTTGCCAAAAGCAAACACCTACTCACTGTCTCATACACACTTGAACACTCTCACGCATAGTAAACACACACACACACACAGAGAGAGAAAGAGAGAGCGAGAGAGAGACTCTCAGAAGGGGAGGGACAGAGAAGTCAGACCATAATCCTCTGTTCCTCTGTTTCTCTCCTCCTCTCTACATGTGTCTTGTCAAATTTTCTTCAGCTATTGTCACAGGGTATGTGTTTTTTTTAAAAGTCACAGTTTAAAGAGAGTGAAATCCCTCTTAGTGACTGCCACAATCTATTAGCCTCAACTCTTACTTTTTGTTCAACCACCATTTGTTCAACCAAGTGTTTTCACGTCTCTCTCTCTCCCATTTGAAGAGCTCAGTCAAAGGCTTCCTCGGCGGCTCTCCTGAGGCCCAGACAAGGACCTTTGACACTCTTGTGGCAATAAAACATTCATGCGACTTGGTATCTGAACACAATGCAATTTCCCTGGTTTAACCTGAAAGGAATGCACTAGTCACAACAGACTACATCATACTGCCATTAGGCCCTGCCAAGGAACTGCTTTTCTGGCTCTGCTTGGCTGCCTTTGACGGGAAAAGCACAGAAAAAAATGGTGAAACAGAGAAAGAGACACACAAAGCCCCATACATGCTGAGTTTGCACAGGGGCCATTTCTGACTTCCTCCGGTGACTGTCTCCACCTACTGTCACACACAAAACACACATTCACACACACATACACAACATTTACAGAGAGATGCTCACATACTCACTCCCGTACACTGATCTAGAGATTTCCAAGTCCATGTGACCCTTTGGCTGACCTCAACACCTCACAATCCTGTAATGCATGGATCTTTTCAGCAGTCACCACCCCATCTCTTCCCCACATACATGCGCAGACACTGCACATACACTCAAATACATACATTTTCATGTAAAAGCACTTTCTTGGTCATTGTATTAGCTGTGGTCCCTCTAAAGGTTATGTTTTAATAATAATAATAATAATAACAATAATAATAATAGTATAATCAAAAAATTTACAGCTGAAACAAACTTTTGCAAAGTTACACATTTTTCAGGCTGCTTTTGGAGAGTACCTCTTCCCTGAATGGTGTTTCTCTATTAGTGCTATAAGGCTCTAGATTGGTGCTTTATTGAGTGTTTTATGGGAACTGTGGACAGAGCAAGCGGCATCAACCTTTCAGAGTCTAATCACACGGCACATTGGGGAAATGCTGTGGGGAAGGAGGGTCACTCTCCCACTGAAGAAAGAGAAGAACGCGAAACACAAAGAAAGAGCGAGAGAGAGAGAGACAAAGAGAGAGAGAGAGAGAGAGAGAGAGAGAGAGAGAGAGAGAGAGAGAGAGAGAGAGAGAGAGAGAGAGAGAGAGAGATATAGAAGACAAGACAACTAATTCCAGCTAGCACTAGTTACTGTGTACACATGTACTGTATATATGTGTATGCGTGCAGAGGTCAGCAGATGGAGGGTATTTAGGCTAAGTTCATATCCAAAAACAAACTGTCTCCCACACACACAGTCACTTCATCTACAGAGAGTGGTGGGTCACCAGAACATCTGCACCTCTTGGAAAAGGTGTGAATAAGGTCAAGACAGAGCAGTCAAGACAGTGAAGCCTTTGACAAAAACAGAAATACATCTGATATGTCAAATCACACTTCATTAAAGTGGAGAAATTCGCTGTATTCGGTAAAAAGTTGTAACATGCAATTGTCACCTTAAAGGGATAGTTCACTTTGAAATTAATTTTTGGTATGTTTTAGCTTACCTCAAGGGCATCCAAGATGTAGGTGTCTTTGTTTCCGCAGTAGTTTCAATTTTGACATTTTTAGGTCTAACCGTTCTTGCAGGTCTATGGTCACCACCTCAAAGAGCATGCACAGAGAAGTCCAAATTAAACATGATTTAATGACTCGTAAATGTAAGTACACATTGATGGCCTAAGACACGAAACGAGCTGTTTGTGTGAGAAAACGAACAGTATTTATATCGTTTTTACCTCTTGTAACTTCGGTCTGCGCAAGCGCCGGAAGTGATCTCTCGCGTGTGTACGTCACTCATTGTTTACACAGAGATTTCGGAAGTGTTACCTTTCACTGTGAAGATCTAAACATATTTAGATATACAGGAAATCGCAATGGAAGACGATTTCGATATATCAACAGACAACGTTGATTTTTTTCAGAGAGATCACTTCCAGCGCTTTCCGGCACTTGCGCAGACCGAAGCGCCCCCGCCCTCAATCACTTGGACGTGGCTGTGGTTACATGAGGTAAAAACGATATAAATACTGTTCGTTTTTTCACACAAACTGCTCGTTTCGTGTCTTGGGCCATCAATGTGTACTTACATTTACGAGTCATTAAATCATGTTTAATTTGGACTTCTCTGTGCATGCTCTTTGAGGTGGTGACCATAGATCTGCATTATATGACTGACAGACAAGAACGGTTTGACCTAAAAATATCAAAATTGAAACTACTGCGGAAACAAAGACACCTACATCTTGGATGCCCTTGAGGTAAGCTAAAACATACCAAAAAATTATTTCAAAGTGAACTATCCCTTTAAAGAATGATTTCTACCTGATTGCATATTTATATTGATTCAACAATATCAACATTTTTGATTTTAATAAAAAAAAAGTTAATTTAGATGTTACCATTTTTTAAGTGAAGTGTGGTCCACTCGATGCTGTCAATATACTTCAAATGCTTTTCAAATTATTCTAAACTCTGAATATACCCAGTCCTGTTCCTCCCTATATGCATATGCAAGGTGGGCAAGGCCCCCGAACCTTCAGGGGGCTCCCTTACTCTCAAAGATTATTTATGTATCACATATATTATGTGAACATATTTTTTATAACATGCAAATCTAAATACGCATTCAACTTTCAACAGTCATGTGGAAATTTATTTTTTTCTAATACTTAATGATTTATATTTATTTAATAACTGTTTTAGACTCGGACATCATGCAGTGCCGCAGATAATGACATGCATCTTGGCATATGGCTATATGGCTTCCATATGGCTTCTGTCCAAAGCAGTAAAAAGAAAATGCGGCAAGAACGAAGTAGGTTTTTGTAACATTTTTGTAACATTTTATTTAGTCTTGACAAACCATTTGACAACAAATTTGTTTAAAAAAAAAAACTCCAATCCATATCTACAGGTTCAATATTAGTCAAGTGTTTCATTAGTAATGCCTCATGATGAAATGTAACTTTCATTTTGTGTCAGTCTACATCAATACTCAAAACATTCTTATCTGCCGTTTAATGTATAAGAAATAAACACTTTCTTGTTCAGTCCTGCAAGCTGCCCTCTGTGTCCTATCAAGTGCTTTAAAAACAATGGCCATTAAGGTGCGTTCACGCCATGTCGACGTCGTAATTACCATAACAATTCTAAACTGTAAAAAGTCTTCACATGCTTGTAGAACGTAATTAAAAAGTGTAAACTCATAATTTTCCAAGAGCGACCACTTGTACCACATGGCCGCTGAACCACCTGACCACTGCAGATTGTGCAGGATTTTTTTTCCACTTGAAGTGCTCTGCAGACCGAGTTAAATCAAAGTACTGCAAGAGCGAAACGGTCCCTCCGTTGACAACCTATGCAACTACCACTTTCAAGCCCCAGAAAGGTAGCAAAGACATTATTAAAGTATTACATGTGACTCCAGTGGTTTAACCTCAATTTTATAGAGCGAAGAGAATGCTTTGTTTGCACAAAAAACATAATTTTTCACTTTATTTACAAAATCTTAATCTCAAAAGCGCGTTTACACAACAAAGTCTGCTCTCGCATCAACATAACACGAATGCATTGCGTTGTGATGCTCTCGTGAATGCAATCAAGAGATGCGCGGATCATGGTTATATTGTCTGCGGACACGTACCTTGGACAATCCGTGGGTTGGGCGAGCCAAGTAATAAAAAATAACATTCCAATTAATTGCTGGTGGATGAGAAATAAATCATTATAATGTGTTGCTATCAATAAAGACTGAGCTCTCACTTTATGGTAAAACTCAAAGAACGTGCATCACTCTTTTACTTTTGGTTTCAAAAACAATGTTTATCTTTTCAGGGAAAATCCATCAAGGAAACGTATGCCTTGAGCACCTCCTAGTGGTCATTATATAAAACACAAAGGAAAAAAAAAATACATGAGAAATTGCTCAATAACTTAACAGCTTTAACTAACAATATACAAAAGCTTAACAAAAATTATTCTGATAAGAGTGTTTTCCAACATAATGATGGAAATATTAACGTGTTTAAAGCTTAATTTTTCATCAGACTCCAATTTGCAGACTCTAAGCTACGTAGTTGCGGGGTTCACTTGTTTAAGCAGCAATGGAGGCAAAACAGATCCAGAAGAAATTTCAAAAAAGATAATTAAATACAAAACAAAAGGATGGAAAGAAAACTACAGTGTGGGAGCATTTTAGTAAAGTAGTTAACCAGGATGAATCAAGTGCTTTGTATGTGATATACAATTTCTGTGAAGCGCTGTATATGAGAATAATCGAATGAAGCCTATATCCAGCCTTTGCTTGGGCTGAACGTATTTAATTACTTGCGTGTGTTTGAGAAGTTACAGTTACGGAAACAGTGACATTCCAATTTAAGTTTGAAGGGAGTAAAGCCTCTGTTTAGGCCATTAAGGAAATGCAATTTGCCAAAGAAGAACTTTTACTGTAAATAAATGTTAATTTAAAAGCAGTCCACTTCAGTGTAATACGATATCACGTTTAACACTGAGAATTAGAATAATTCTAATGTGGCGATCGGGTGCGGATATCTAAATCAGAGTAAATCATAGGTTCGGGTGGGTGGCGGGTGGATGGTTTATTTTTTACAGCGGATTCGGGTGATGTTAGAGCTGATCCTCGCATCTCTTAACGTGCGAGTCTGCTGCTTTTGATGGGGGCCCCTTCACAAAGTTTTGCTTAGGGCCCCCAGAAGTGTAGGACTGGCACTGACTATACTGCCTTTTAGGAAAATGGTTATGTTGAACATCACATAACATAAGTCATATTCAAAGTCCAAGCCACGCTTGGCACAGTCTCTAAACTGAGGGGTTGACAGGAAGCACACCCCACCCCCAACTCAAAATTTTCAGATTATGCCCTGCCAATAACCCATCAGCAAATATATATGCTGTGGCCTGTGTATACACTAATAATATTTGAATGCAGTTGTGAACTTAGCTGAACTGAGCTCATGGTAAATCTATTGCCACTGTGTGTGGCCTGACACAGTCTGGATATGACTCAGCCACTCTCTCCAAGGGAACCTTGAGAACTGCTTATGGAACACTTTGGCTACCTAATAAAAATGTGGACTCTCAAAGCAGCCAAAATCCTATTCTGACTGACTACAGCTCGCAGTGAATGTCAGACACAGCTGGGAGACACAGATTCCACTAGATCCTGGCATAACAGACACTGTCCGGGTTTACGCTGAGTTAGTCTTAATTATTCCCCCAGTTTCATCCCATTACTGTAGAGGGACTTTAAAAGAAGAACTCCATCTAAATTTGATGGACTCAACATGGTCATGTACTACAATACACAAGTGATTTTTTTTCTCCCCAAGAGATTGCGTAAGTGTTTGTGTGGGTGTGGTTGTGTGTCATCAAGACAAAGAGAAGCTAAGTTTGCAATGGGTCACAGCTGAGGTGTGTCTGCAATATGTGTGTGTGTAAGAGAGAGAATTAACAAGAGTTAAAGAAAGAGCGTGTGTGGCCTGACAGAGAGAGAGAGAGAGAGAGAGAGAGAGAGAGAGAGAGAGAGAGAGAGAGAGAGAGAGAGAGAGAGAGAGAGAGAGAGAGAGAGAGAGAGCGCAAAAGAGGGGCTGAGGGGAAATGGGAAAGAGTTGTTAAGGAGAAAATGAGCCCACGGCAGCACAACAGTGAGCGGGCGGTGGCAGCTGGCGTACTGTGCTAATTCAGCACTTTAACAAATCAATGCCACTTGACAAGTACTTTCCCAACACATCACGTTCAGAAAGCCTCTCTGTGTGCATGTTTGGATGTACACACACAAATCTTTCAAAAAGAGTTATAGTGTTTTAGCGGGAGCTAATTCTGTCATTATTTCCTCACCCTCAAGTCATTCCAAACCTGTGTGCTGTATTATTTTCGATATAATACACAAAGAGAAATTTTAAAGAATGTAGCTCTTTTCCCTTCCATGGCATGAAAAAGAAAAGTCAACATAAAAGTATTATAAATGTAGTCCTGGGTGCTATATTTTATGTCCATCCAGGAACAGACAGAACTATTTTTAATTTTTAAAGTACTTTATTGGCATGATTTTGTTTACACAAAACAAGTAATGACAAAAAAATATTTGGCTGTAATCAATGGATATTTGTCTTTTCCCAGTAACACCTGAGAGTTTTTTTTTTTTTTGCTTTCTCGCCTATTTTCATTTACTAAAGTGAATATGAAGTAAAAATGCTCCCTTCCGTTGCAGCTCTCTTCTTCTTTTCTCCTTTTCTCCTCCTTTTAGTCTGCAGCTCTTTTGACTGAATTCAGGGGCAAAAGAAGCGAAGTGGGGTCACACCGAAGGGGGCATGAGGTTCTGATCGTCTGTCTATCATGCGTTTTTGTTCTTTATTCCCTCATTCAGACTTCAGCTAAAAAAAAAAAAAAAATGTTTTGAGGTGTATATATTTCTATAGACTGCATAGTTGTTGGTTTTTTTTTAATTATTATTTTTTTTGTATGCATGTAGCATGATGTTATGTAAATGGGAGCCTACCCCCTTGTGAGTGTGTACCTCCACTCCCGTCAGCAGCTGTAGGAACTAATAACACACACAAGACCTTTATCAATACTCTTATCTATTCAATTTTAAAACAAGAACATGTTCACTCTTGTCTGTATGATCAGAGAACGTAGCTCATGTTGTTTCCTTCGAGTAACAAATGTAGCCAGAGGCCTTTTTCAGGTCTAAGGCACGTTGGGCTGTGTGAATTAGCTGTGCGCTGAAATTAAAAAATGCATTAACATTTATTCTACACAGGCGAGAAAGACCATAGAATGCACCTTTTAAAAAAAAGCATGCCTCTGCTTCACAATGATGATAATAAAGCCATTAAGACTGATTATACAAGGGGCATTAAAATGCATCCTTGCACTGTCTTTACAAGTACACCGGCCTATAAGAATAAGTCGGGGTAATGGAACAATAGCTTATCAATTTAATAAGAAATAGATTCTGATGCGTCTTCTCTAGAATTAAAATTTTCAAAGGATTTACATTTAAAATAAATTTCATAGCTCTATTTACTGTGTGCAAACAATTATAATGTGCTTGTTTTTATTATCCTATTTAAATTCATTTCAATTAAGTCTCCTTAGCTATAAATTTTATCCAAAATCCGTGTGGGGACTTTTTTTTTTTTTTGGTCCCAAGAGGAAAATAACTTATACATTATATTAAATTGTGTTTTTTGAAACTGTAAAACTGCAGAAAGTTTTCTGTGTTGGGTAGGTTTATGGGGTAGGGTTAGGGTTAGGTATTATTTCACCCTAACCCAAAAACTCTATGGGACAATTACTTTATAACTTAATAAAAATTTATAATATCGTCGCTGTGCGTGGCACTTCCTTATAAAATGAGATTTTGGCCAAAATGACAGGAAAAACAGAGCGCGTTGAAAACGTAATGTGATGCACTACTGCCTCAATCAGATCTGCTCGTTCTAATGATGGAAAGGGGAAAAAAACACAAAATTCGCAGGTCAAGACCTTAATTTGAGCTTGATTTTGGTCAAATATTATTAATGACAAATGCAAGTATATGATCATATATAAAGCCACAATGTCAACTTGTAAAATACCGTGTTTTTTCCATTTCCTAAAAAGTAGCGGTTTTGGTCATAGCAGGGGGTGTGGGGCAAATTTTTTTTTGCCTGTGTCACAATATGAGGTAACCCCGGCCCTGTGTGTGTGTAGAATGTACAGTTTTTTAAGAAATCAAATGAAATGATACACAACACAAATGAAAACGCACTCTTTGTGTGACAGAATTCCTCTACTTCTCAAGTCATTTGTCTAGACTTAGGGACAAGTCAGCGAAGTTGTATCCCAGACAGAGAGAGAGATAGAGAGAGTCCATCCTCAATCCTCCCTACTGCCCGTGAGGTGATTACACTCGTCTTTTCCCCAAAGACCGCCCATTCTTATCGCTGCAGTACAGTTAATCCTGCCTCTCCGTCCCTCAGGGGTGTCAGAGAGGTGGGGAGGGGAAATGCTGGAAGGAGAAAACATTTGCCACTTGTCTATGACACATAATACCCGAGGTCCTTCAGGCAATCAACTTTTACCTCACATGTATTTGCTCATCTGAAGACCCATGCTGGCTCAACTGCTAGTAAAAGGGGGAGGGGGGAGGGGTCACAGGAGAGACAACCTAAATTAACACTTGACATTCAATACGGTCAGGGCCTTAATTGGCCAGAGCCTTCCTTAGAAAGCAATTTTCTATTCCCCAAACTACCTCAGGAGTGTCGTGCATGAAATGAGGTTGAGGGGGAGTATGTATGCGTCTGTGTGCACATGCATTCATGGCACAATGGACACAGCGTGTTTGGTGGCCTGATGGTCCCTTCCTCACTCTAATGAGAGAAGATCAAATATTGGTACGCGATCTAAGTTGAACTGGGATGGGAGCTCCCACCCCCTCCCACACACACACACACACACACACAGCTCCCATGCTTGCTTTTTTATTCTTTGTGAGTTATGACAATTGTCTGGTGACCACAAAATGCCAGGAGCAACCTCTGGGCACTTTATTTTATGTGCTCACTCTTCTCTAAACAACACACACATGCACACACCCGCACGGACACAGACAGACGCGCATAGTCTTTTCAGCCCTCACTTCACAGAGGATACCGTTACCGGTGATGCTATTAACGCTTTCAACCTGAAAGGAATTACCCTTCCTTTAGCTGATCAGACAGCATTTTAAACTTTTAAATGCATCCTCTATCTGTAATCCCCTCTTTGCCATGGGTATTATCAATTGACTTTAAGACCAGATAATGTTCTTCTCCCACACATATGCTCCTGGAAATAGAGTTTCACTTCACATGATTATAAACCCTACTCCTTGAATCGTGTAATATTTGTTGAATGGGTGAAAATCAATAGTGCTGAAATAACAGAAGGCTTGCCTACTGCTAACTGCCCATGTACATCTCGCGCAACGTGAGAAGGATTTATCAGCACGGGTCGATGCGATGCGAAGCGCAACCCACTCCCTAAGCAAATTGGGATTCACATGCTAGACTGTCCTAATATATCAAATATTTAAATATTCTTTTTGATATCACTGGTCACTCGCAAAAACAGGCCAAATCCTCTTTTGCGCTTGAAAACGGAGGCATTATGAGCATCTCCACTCTGCTACAATCAGCAGCTCATGATAAGGACAGGGAACTCTGACCCCTTTGGTTGCCTAGATACACTGGCTACTTCATTTGGAGTCCATCACAAGAGCAAATGAGTTTGTTTGAGCTTTAATTGACACCATGGATTGGACAGAAGGAAGACCAGTACCGCTCAATATATGACAATAAACCCACCGTAAATCACATCTGCTGTGCATCTGGGAACATGCGCTGTGACATTTTGTGCATTTTATGGCATTTATTATATAACATGCACACTTTTATACACTAAAAAAAAAAGCTTTGTGAATTCATCATAAAATGGAACCCTTATAATCCTCAATGACAAAAAAAGTTATCCCTGGTTTGGATGATTTTTAAAATCCTCATAAAAATCATGTAATTACTAATAAAATAGTTTGCCATACATGAGAGAAGTATGTGGAATAAAACTATTCGTAGACTTTCTAACGCACGGCATGTATGCAGAGTGGAGTGATCCTGAGATATGCCTCATGAACGTCCAAGCCTGTGTGTTTCCACAATCAGAGCAGCATCAGTTCCAAGCAAAGAAAAAAAAAGAAAAAGAAAAAACCTTTTCCCTCAAGCCTAAAGCTACAACACATACTCGCACACAAGATTTTGATATAAAATACGCCTCCGGTTGATTGCAGTTGTGGTTGATGACAGCACCAGCCCTCATATACATAATCACACACACACACACACACACACACACACACACACACGTCAACCTTTTGTACAAATGCTGGTCATAATTTATTGGGTTAAACGCAGAAAACACACATAAAACAAAAGCATTTCACAGTTAATATAACTTTTGCAATATTTTATGCATGCAGCAAAAGATCAAACAAATGTACAGTATGCATGCTCAGTAAATCTCTTTTGATACAAAACATGGTGTGTGTGTGTGTGTGGGGGGGGGGGGGGGTGCTTTTGTCTCATTTCTATAAATCATTGGCCTGAGACCATGTTTGCATTGTAAATAAAAATAGATTATACTTCTTGAAAATCTAATTGGTGAAATGTTTTAATTCATTTTCAAATATTTTTAAGCTGCACAAGATCAATCAGACTATTCTTTATAAAGTAACATTAAAATGAATTATTACATGAAAATAATTCCTTGCATTGAATTAAAATATTTGTTTTATTAAAAATATAAGTTTTATTTCCTTCAAAAATGTATCCATGGAATTTATTCAAACTAAATAGAATTATTTTTTTTTATAATAGATTTTACACCTGGCATTAGTCTTTGGGAACTCAAAATATTGTCAATCCAACCGCTAGAAAAGCATTTCTTCTTTGCATCAGTATTGCCATTTTTATATGACTTGGACTGAGTGCTTTACTTCCCCATGCTCAACAACACCAGTGTAGTGTCACTAATGAGGAAAACCACTGTGAGCAACTGAAATTACTGTCATTATCTGCGGACATATGTAACTATAACAGTAATAATGGTGGAAGGTAGTAGTAATAATAATAATAATAATGGTAAATCAGCCACAACATTAGATGAAATTATGGTGACACAGTCAAACCACACAGCAAAATTGAAAATGAGAGACTCTTTCCTGCAAAAGGGGAGTGTGATTTTCTTGTCTGTGTATTGTTGATGGTAGAAATTGCCCTCTTAGCTGTTTAAGATGAGGTAGACTAACAGCTTAAAAATAGCGGCCTCTGAATGTGCCAGTGGCATTGGCAACAATCCAGCAAAGAAGAAGAAGAAGAAAAAAAAAGAAAACAGGAAGCAAAGAAACAGAAGTCATGCCCTCATTTCATGGCCCATGTTCCCATTACATTGTCATCAATATGCAGAGTTTTTCCAAATATTGTAGCCTTACTTGTTCATTATCCCAAAACAGTTGTGTAACAGGTTTGCCTATTTTAGTTTTCATAAAATTTTGCCTGAATAATATCGGAGGTTATTTGAAACCTTTGAATTGACCTGGATTTCTGCATAAATTTGCCAAAATGATTTACATATCTTTAAACACACTGAGTTAATTTCTGTACAGACAAGAAATGAGTATTTGCGACATAATCAATCACTAGGGGTGCTGACATTTGATTGGATTTAAATCACCACAAGGTTCTCACACCTATTAAATGTGTTAAAAGTGATAATAAAATCATGTGAGAGCATGAAGAGCATAATTTTTCAGGATCTCAGGTGGTGTAAAGTTGAAATGTGAGACTGACTGCAGCGTCCCAGAGTTAAAGTTGAAGCCCAGCGGTAAAGTGAAAACACTCAGCAGGCTTTGGGGTCTGACTGTCTGATTTGAATGACCTTTACGGAAGGGCAGGTGTTTTCTGGATTGGACGTGGCATAACTCCGCACCAGTGAAGGTCTCAGAGGACTTGATAACTGACTCCAGTGATTCTAACTGACTCTTGTTAGAGCAAATCATAATGGAACCTCTTACCGGCATTCCGGGACAAAGGCTTTCAGGCACAGACTGCACCGGCGGCAGTACTAAGGTTAGAAGGAAATCTGAATATTGTCTCTGTTGATCTGTTTTCTTATTCAGTACTGAGAAATGCAGTATGAGCAGTAAAATCAAGATCAAGCTAAATCTCTGATTCCAATTTTTGATTTATGTAGAAAATTGCATAGGTCTTTATAGCGTTATACGACTAAAAAAAAATCTTAGAATCTTTTTATGAGTTTTAATGTATTCATAAAAAAAACTGCTGTACAGTACATCCCCCCAATCCATAAAAAAATGATTCTGTCATCATATAATGCCAATATATTCTTTCTTTTTTTAAAGCGTGTGGTCTCCGCCTCTGTGTTCATAACGCAGCCATCTTTAAACTCCTAGGTTATGATACCTCTCCACTCTCTTAAATAATTTAGGAACTGAGGTCAAGTCTTAAGACTTATGAACATTTCTGCATATTCTAAATTGTACAAAGAAAAAAAAAATTGCGTCATTCTTAGAATTTTGCCACAGGTCTTTATGTGTTCTGTCAGTGGCGTAACTATCGGTAAGCAGGGTACGCGGTTGCTTACGGGCCCGGACCAATCAGGGGCCCGCTTGACTGGAAGATATTGATTGACAGCCGGGGCCCCCTATCGCATATTACTACTTTTAGTTTGATCTCATTTTACTTTATCACGATTTTGTTTTAAATAAATAATGACAACAACATATTTTACAGATCATTAAATACATGTGTGAAACGAACAATCATGGATTTTGGTGTAATTTGTTTTGAGCTGGGACTGGGGAATCCCCGGGTCGGCTGTTTAACGTTACACGCGCGCGCCACTTCATGCGTTTTCTCAGATCGGATAGCTACTGATTTATCAAAACGATTCCATTTACAGCTGGTCACATAAATGTGTTTTTGCAAAACAGATATAAATCCGATCTTCAATTTCCGCGCTATATGCAGATTTAATAGAGTTCACGTCACCGAAAGCAACAGATAAGCTGCATTTTATTGATCATCAGCTAAAATTTCTAAATCGAAGACCTTAATTAGAGAGAGCGGCAACAGTACTGGTAAGATCATTTCGTTTCTTTACTTTTAATGAAGATGATTGTGTGTTAAGCAAGCGTCTGCGACTTACTTTCACTTTGATTTGCGATAGTTTGTGCGTTGGCTTGATAGATGCTCATCTGCGGTGATGCGTGTTGTTGCAGAAGCGTCGTCATATCTGACTATGACATATAGCCTATTATAACACGCTCTCACACGTTTATTTTTTTAGCATTTTTAGAGGAGTAAAATTGACATATGTGGTTTCAACAACCAAATGCATTTACACTTGTCCAGTGTCGTCTGGAATGCGGCCCAGACCACCTCCTGAAGTGGTTTGAGCGACCGGATTCAAATCCGTCTCGAATGCGTTTCGAAGGGAATTTACACCTGGTCTTTTCACGATCGGATAGCTATACGATCACAGAAAAAGCATGAAGTGGCCAGGTGTAAACAGTTCCTTGCGTATTGCATGCAAAAGCCTACTCGTGGACATTGCGTCATCACGTTACTGTTGTAGTAGGGGGCCCGCCTTGATAATCCTGCATAAGGGCCCGGTGTTGGCTCGTTACGCCACTGTGTTCTGTTGAATAGGTGTGTAAAAAAAAAAAATCTACAGCAACATTTTACATTTACATACATTCACAACAAATGTAGCTCCAAGTTTTGTGTAGCATTTTATTTTCTCTTATACATATGTTTTTGCAAATTTCTGAGAGGCTAATTTTATTTTTCCGTGGAGGTAGTGCATGTCTCATCTCTGGGAACACTGTCACCCAGGTCTCGCCTATCAGATCTCTCTGTCTCTAGCTGAGGTCTGAGAGGCCTCTCTCTCTCTTTCTCCCAGATCTCTGAGGTCTGAAGGGCAGCTGGTGCATTCTGATTGTGTCAGGCGCTCGGGGAACTAACAAGACGCAGAATGATGGTAATGTCCCCTCATTACCGCCACGCCGGGGGTGGTGACATCCTGACTCTAAGACTATTGAAACAGCAGTTTCCCTTTTAACCAGGACTTCCCTTCTGTTCAGAAAAAAAGGGGTCTAAAAAAAGAAAAACTTTTCAGAGCATTGACTAGCTTGACAAGGACCAAAAATACACTGAACAAAATGGTAACATCTAAATTAACTGGTTAATTATATTGGTCAAATATATTATTTAATACCACCGAATCAACCTAAATACATTAATTTATACCCACAAAAATATGTGTATGGGTTAAATCAGTTAGCAATAGCTCTTTAAGGGAACAATTGCATATTAACACTTTTTATAGTGTACTATATCATTAGACAGACAACCAAGTGAACTTGTTTCTATATAAAATGAAGCTAATATAGATGTCTGCTTCATTACAATCCCTCAGTTAAGAGGTTAACAAGTTGTTTTACATTCACAACCTCACATATGAATTCTGCTTATGTAAAAGAGGAAATCGCTGCAACAAAATGTGTCACTATTTTAAATAATTATGAATTCTTGTAATACAAGTATTCAATAGTTTTTGTAGTGTCTTATAGCCAAGTCAACAATTTAATCTGCATTTACCCACGGGAAAGCATGACTACCTTTCAACGCTCATCGTCCTGATAAGAGCAGAGCAGATGGTCTCACATTTTTATCGTGTCTATGTCCATGGGATTGACCCCATCTGTGTCGCCACAGAGAGCGCAACATCACCTCTCTTCTCCTGTGCAACGCTGGAGACAGTATTGCTCCGTTTTCTGACACTCCAGAAATATATTCCAGAATGAACATGTGAGTGGCCGTGTCGCCCCTGAGGACAGACAGAGAGCAGAGAAGAGGCACTGCACGAGCATGTGAGTGATGTGCCCAGTGTCAGCTATTGATCATAGCCCAAGGAACACACAGATCTCAAACACCTACTCATATCCACTCATCGCTCCAGAGAATAAAGGAAAGATAGCAACCAAATCTTTAGTGAGGCTGAATGAAAATCTTAACTGGATCGATTTGTGTGCTTTTCAGTGTGGGACTAGGGGGTGGGGGTTGGTGGGGGCTTGTCCCCGTTGTGAAGTGCTGATGAATCTGCCTCCAAACTGGCTGCAAGCCAGTATCACTGAAGAGTGAATTTCTCTACTCACGAGGGACCACTTCCCCATTCCCCAAAAACAACCCACTTATGTCCCACACTTTCACTAGCTCTCTCTCTTCATCTTGTGCTTCCTCTCTTTGCTTTTAAATATTTAAGATTAACAAAATCAAAAAATCAAAAATAAATAATAATAAACAGCATTTTGAGGATAAATACATTTTAAGAGAACTAAAATTTGGGTTTAAGCTGGTAAAATATCTAAATTTAAGAAATCTTTTTTTTTTCAAAGAATGTTGAAAACAATAACAGAGTGTAGTGATATTTCTCATGAGCATTTTAGTTTAATATTCTAACATTGCTTTGTAAACAGTGAAATTTAGGGAATTAAATCATGAATATTAAAACTAATTTAACACAGAAACCGCTATAAACAACATGTTTATTAAAAGCCATAACTGTAGAATATTGATTAATACACTAATTATATAATCACTTAAATGGAATGAGAAATACTGAATATCTTTTTTTTTCAGGGTAGAAAAAATAATAGTTACAACAACTCGCATTGACAGTAGGGATGTAGGCAGAGGTGTAGGCAGCACAATAACTGGCATGTATCGCTTGTGTACAGGCATGACAAACACACATTCACACACACTCAAAGAGTACAGAACTCTCGTATACAGTCGGCCTTTTCTCTCTCATCTGCTCATCACCTCTACATGCACCTTTTTGTAACTCTTGACTTCCACAATAAAACACGCAAGCAAGCACTCTCGCTTTACAACAAAAACAGAGAAAAAGTTTACCACTTTCTCTCTGATCCTCTCCCCACCCTCTCTGCTTCCTCCACATTCCAGTTTCTCCTTGAAAACATTAAGAGGCAGTCTGTCGGGGAAAGCGAGAGGAATTAGGAAAGAAAGCATCCCTGAGCCAGGTGAGATTACTCCCCTCAACTGAGTCCATTACTTAACAGGGTCAGTAGTTAGAGGAGCCAGATCCGTTCAGCACAAAGACCCCTGAACCAGCAGGCTCTTTTCTGTACAGTGGCGCAATAACTCGGTGTGCTGACTCCAAAGATGGTCTTTGAAATTAAACTCCCCCTTTAGTTGCTGTTTTACACAATAAAACTCCCTATTTATTTATTTTCCAACATATTGTATATGTTCAACTTGCCTTGGTTTTGACAATGACCCTGCAAACAGGCATCTTCCTGTCACCAAAGGTTGAAACAGTCACGCTTCCTGTGACTGCTCCATCTTAGTCAGCACTAGCTGCACCGATCGTGTTGGCACTGCCCTGGGCTCTGCTCTATCTGCCGAGAAAAGATGGTGGGTGTCTCCCTAACCACATATCCTCTTTCACTCTCCTCTTCTCCACTCCACCCTTCTCTTTCTCTCAACCAAGGCCAGCCAAGAGTCGTTTCATCTCGCACCCACACACACATGCAGCACAGAGAGGGAAAAAAGGAAAACAGACACTTCACTATAATCACATGTACACACGCTCCTGTACATGCACGCACACATACACCTGATCCCAAAAAAAAGAAAGAAAGAAAGAAAGAAAGAAAGAAAGAAAGAAAGAAAGAAAGAAAGAAAGAAAGAAAGAAAGAAAGAAAGATGGAACAAACACATGATCAGTAGGCTACAGAAGATCGCAAAATGAACTGAGCTTCAAATCAATCAATATAAAATAAAAATATATAAAAAAATGTAATAAATGTCGTTCATTTGCCAGGGTCGGAAAGGGGTCTTTTTTAATTGTTTATTTGTTACATTAGAGAAGATGTTTAATAAATAAATAAATAAATAAGAGCCTCCATAAACCGCATTCAACTCATTATTATTGTAGGATGTATTCCTAACTGTGTTCAGTTTTCAGATCTCAAAATACATGAGATCATACAATATAAATGTTATTTAACATTTACAATAGTTAGGCTACTCAATTAAATTAAAGCAACTGTATAGCCTAATCGGACGAATCGAACACAATCGGTCATCTTTTTTTAAAGGCTGTTTTTCCTTTAATATGTTTCTAATTACTTTCACTATAAGTTTCTGTTTAACAGTCGTGTCGCACCCGCAACCGGAAGATTTTTAGTTTTTACATCTTTCAGTCAAGGTCTAAAAATTTCAAAATGTAATATTCCTTATTTAAAATTAAAGAAATTATATTGCAGTAGCCTTTTTTACGTTTTGGTGTGGCGATGAAATTAATTTGCAAACAAGACTGGAGATTTCAGCTAATCGTTTTGCGGAAAATCTGTAATTTTCAGTGTCATTCGTTTTCAAATTATTATTATATTGTTATTATTATTATTATTATTATTATTATTAATAATAATAATAATAAAGAATAGAACATCAATAATAACAATAATGTATTTGCCGTTGCAGTTTTATTTTACGTTCTTTAGGCCTAATCGAACATTAGATGGTTTTTATGCAAAATTATCTACAATATAAAGTAATGTTACATTTATATGTATTTAAAAAAAAAAGGCATTTATGGAGTATATAACGGGGGTGGGGGTATGGGGGGGACAAGTGGTTCAGACATGAGAGGATGCTGAGAAGCCTCAGAGAGAGTGATGAAGTTCGCCTGCACCACAGCCTCTCAGAGTTTCCACGGGAGAAAAGATCAGATTCAGCACCTGAAAAAGGTTTGCGATGTGAACTGATCACAGCCCTGTTTCAGCAACGCGTGACAAAAGAATCACATCAAATGAAGAACCTTTAAGTGTTCGTTCGTAGTGCAGCCGATTAGTCAAGATTGAGCAATTAGAACCCATTAATAACCAAACCCACATTAACAAATATAGGCTACTGCATAAAATAAACCCTAGCACAGGGATCCAGGATCCAGAATATTTGCTTCTGTGGGTTTGATATTAATATCGACCATTGCACGTGGTCAGCAGTCAGTAGCCTATCATTTGTCATTTGTGGAAATGCACAAGTGTAGGCTACCTTTAATTAAAAAAAAAATCGGATCGGATATTAATTGATGATTAAGATGTCGTGATATTCTTGTTAACAGTAGCCTACATAAAAAGCTGAAATTAATTTAGGACGCAGAAATGTGTGTTAAATTATACGCTCTAAAAGGCTTGCAGCCGCTCTTTAGAAAAATACATTTGAAAAAAAAAAAAAACATTTGTAAAAATACATATTTGAGGGGAAAAATGTATTTCATTCGCAATGCATTTTAAAGGAAAGAACATAAAAAATATCAGTGGCAAACTAGTTTCTTGCCATCTGTGAGAGCAGCATCATATTTTATTATTGATTATGAACAGGATTATGATATTATTTGACATTTATCTAAAAATCTTTCTTTGAGATTATAACTCAAAAAGGATCGGATGGACAACATTTGCATTATGATATTTGTTTAAGTAGCACAATTGCATCTGAATAGCTGAGACAATGTTGTCCTGACAAAATAACTGATAGCAGCCAGATTACACTCTCATTAGCCTAATGTCCATTACATAAGACACTCTCTTAATAAAATAATTATATCCAACGATTATTGAGTGATTTAGAGTCGAATTCAAACAAACTGCATTTGACTTATGTCACTCATATTTTATGTCAAGGATAAACGGTTTAAACACGTTTTTATAACAAACGTTCAAAGGCGCGTCATAATACAAGAATGCAAATCACTTTATTTAGAGAATTTTACATAGTTATTAAACGCGTACGGTCCATTCAGAATGTCCTTCAACTTGCCATAAGAACCCTTCCATGTTTCATAGTGTTTTCGTGAATGATTGAAGCGCAGGACTGAATCCACCTGCGGCGGAGCTCCGATGCGCCAAACAGCTAAACGCGCGTCAGAATAGGCTACCATTCAAATCTTTATTCTCACTCAGATTCAAAATTTCTAAGTCATCTAGAACCGCGCAGACAAAATGTATTAGCCTTTCAATAATAAATAACATATAATTATTTAGAGAAATATAGTTTAAACTAAACGAAAAAAATAAATATATAATTTCAAATAAATACAAATTGGTCATTCATATTTTTTTTACGGTGTTCATACGCATCTCAGCGTTGCAAATAAAGAGAGCTTATCGAGTATGAAAATGAAAGAAAAAAAGTTCGTGAGGAATCTGGAAAGATATGTGGATGGACCCCCATTGTTGGCCAAAGGGAGTCCAGGGGCCTGCGATTGTATCAGTGTGTGCATGGCACAGAGAAACCAGCCCTGATGATTAATGTTCTGCTCACCATCTCTCCCTCCACAGACTCCGACCCCCCCCCCCCCCCCCCCCCCCCCATAAACATTCTGTCCTGATAAAAGCATTCAGCCCAGGAACTTTAAAATAACTACACAATGTTAAAGAGCTGTAGATTTTACATATAGCTAGGGAAATCGGAAGTACTTTTACAAGTTGATGATGTTAAGAACTCCAGAAACAAACAGATGAAGTCAATTATGTGTGCCACAGCCTGATCTACAAAGGGTCACCAAAACAAAACCTCCCAGTCCAGACTGACCGGACGAATATTATTCACTAATGCAATTAATAAAACTAATTTCTCTTCAACACTCAGAAACTTTAAAACGAAGGCTGCAATTTGTGACAACGGGCACCAGCCACTAAACCACTCAAAGAAGTTAAGCAAAACATAGCTTACACAGTAGCAAGCATTAAAATAACTGACACCAACCAAAACATTTTTTACATTCACATTCATACGCTAAAAAAATCTAATAAAAATCATGCTCACGCTCAAACACACACTTAACAGCTGCACAGAGATGAAGCAGACACAGTGTCACACTGAGCGAGAGGGACAGCATCCCACTGACCTGCTGGGACATTCTGAAAAGGAGGTTGCTGTCAGTGCTCTGCTGTGTCCATGTCCCCATGAAGCCCGGCTCGGCGCTGGCCGGTCTGGTGCTGAACTGCATGGAGCTTTCTCCTTCTCCTCCTCCTCCCCCTGCACCGCTGCTGCTGCTCCTGCTGCTGGCTCTGGCCGTGGACTCGCGTGCCCTCTCTCGATCTTGTTCTCTCCACACCACACCGCCTCTCACATCCAACTCTGTCTCCTCAGACTGCCGGCAGAGAAGAGGGGGAAGGGGGGTGGACGGGGAGCCGGAGAGAAAAGTAAGAGAAGGTGGAGGTTCAAAAAGGCAAAGGGTGACTGCTCTGTTCTTTTTTCTCTTCTGTCCTATTCTTGCTTTCTTTTTCTCTTTCTTTCTTTCTTTTCGTTTTCTCTCTCTCTCTCACTCTCTTTGCTATCTTCTCTTGAGAGAGGGGTGAAAGTGGAGGGTCTTGCCTGCCAGTAGCAGGAAGAGTGTGTTGAGTTAATTCAGGAGCAGGGCTGCACAATGCATATTTCCTCTGGGGCATGTGGTGGTAGAGGGCAGGATGAGCGGAGTGTCGGAAGTAAGGAGGGAGGAAGAGAGGGATGGGGGTGTGAATTGAAGTGAAGTGAAGGAAGGAGAGAAAAAAAGGGGGATGGCAGAAAAATGGAGGAGGAGATGGTGAAGGAGAGTTGTGTATGGGCTGTGTATGGGCTGTCCTCCAAACATACACGGACATATATACACATACACACATTCCAAACAGAAATCAATCGTAGAGCAAACTCAGTCACCCGTACCCTGCCCTTTGAACCCCTCGCACACCTCTACATGCACAAAAACACCACTTATATTTTGCACTAAAAATACACTTTCACTCTTTCCACGTCTATGCTCTTGTAATCAAAACCAACTATTTTATCACTGCAAATAGTTCTCTTAAAAAGTTTCATTCAAAAATAAAACCAAAAGGACTTTAAAACTATTTTTCCAAGAGCCGAAGACAAATCGTCCCTCCCTTCTCCCCAAAAGGTGCCCTTTCTCACCAGCGTGTCCAGCGTGGTTTTCCTTCCAGCTGTGTGGAGATCAGGTGTTGGAGTGTGTCAGTTGCAAAGCAGCCCCTCCTCTCTCTCTCTTTCTCCTTCCCTGTCTTTCTTTCTTCAGGCCCCCTTCTCGCCTTCAGAGATGCCTGTCCTCTGTTTCCAGACTAACTCCAGCTAGAGCTGTGTCAGTGTGCATGTGCGTGCAGCCGTGAGTACATGTGTGTTGTTGTGAGGTAGAGCATGTGTGTGTCGGGCCGCAGCACGTCTGAGTTAACTGCTCCTCTCTTCTTGCTGGCACTCAATGACACGGCTCTCTCTCTCTCCTCCACTGATCTGCTTTCCCACTGAGAGGAGAGAGAGAGAGAGAGCAGGAGGGGAAAGGGTTGTCCCTGTCTTATTACCAGCTCTCCATGCCTGATGCTTCTTCACTCCAGACCTCAGTGGGATTGAGCCACTCTCTAATACATGCACTCTCACACACGCACACGCACACACACACACACACACACCGCACACACACACACACAGAACTGGCCCATTCACACAACTATTCCAAGCAAATAATGCATTTGTCAATACAATTGGACAAGCTCCAACTTCTATAATAACCTCAATGCTAAACGAAAAGACGTTTCTCAGCCTTCCAATTGCACTTTATTTTATTTTTCTTTATTTCGTTTTTACTCTTGACAGCCAGTAAACACTCAATATGTAAAAAAATATAGTTTTTAAAAAACATTTAAAAAATAAATAAATGTATAAATAAGTATTTAAATTGCATCACTTATGAATTGTGTCTCCACGTCTACTTTCACACCAGCTGGATTTAAAGCAGAATGTGTCACTAAAACTACACTAGAGCCAGGTATTTTAAGGTGGTCACACAACCACTTGATTTTTATTACAAAGTCTGATTCCTTTGTCTGTTTTTCTCTCCCCTAGTATTAAACAGCTCTAGCTAATGGTTCTATGCAATCATTCCACGCCCCCCCCCCCCAACTCCCCCTGTGAATGCGCGCACACACACACCGTCTTGTGGAGTAGTGCGGCAGAGCACATAATCATACATACTCTCCCACTCACAAACACACACACACATGCACGGAAACCTCGAGTGGATGCTTTCAGATTTTAATTAAGAAAAAAATGAGGAAGAGGCTCCATTTTTGCCAAATTGGTCCCCGCAGCAGACAGTCTCACAAAGGTGGGGAAGAGAAAGAAAGCCCTAACATATGCACTTACAATAAGTGGCGGCATCTCTTCCTCATTGTACATGCCAAAACATTTTATATGAGAAATGTGTTGTGTAATGAAGCTATTTTTTGTTATTATTGCGTGTTTTTCCTCTCATACTTTTTTCCTCCAGCACTTCTCCTGACGTCAGCTGTTAAAATTATAGTCTTTGACAATGCGAGTATGTCTGAAGAAGATGTCACCGTGATCTCCCTTCTATGAGACAGAAAGAAAGGGAATTAACTTTTCTCCCTTTCGCTACTTTAAATGGCTTCTCGTATGTAGAAAGCCACTTGAAATTTTGTGGCAATTTAAAGGAGACAGCTGTTACTGTCCGTTAAAAGCCTCTGTACAGCACTAATGACAGCTCTGGCTAACCTTTACCTGAGTAATCTGCACAGCATTTTGTCTGATCAAATCGTGTCGTCGTCTTCTTCTTCTTTTAGATTGAATAAAAAAGGCAAGAGGAATGGTGGCAGCTGCAATGAGAACTTAATATGCTGTTTTGTTTCTTTTCCTCACCTCCTCTCTCTTTCTCTCTCTCTCTCTTTCTCTCTCTCTCAAGCGAAGAGTGCCTCCGCAGTAACCAAAGACGTAAAGACCGTACATCTTTACAAGCAAATGGACACTAATGAGAGATGCTTAGAGCCCATTGTCACACACTTGTCCCCTCCATTTCATCTGTTCTCATAGACATTTTCTTGCTTAGTTCTAAATTGCCATGAATTGTTGTTTCTGAAAACAACACATGCATTAAAGTGTATTAAGAATGCCTTTTAAAAGCATGTAAAAAAAAAACATTCTACTATTTATATTTTCAATAACTCTAAATTCCAAGGAAATTGTTTCTTTATTTAGTCTCTATGGTCACATCTCAAATTCTCTTCCCCTCTTCAGTTCTCTTTCTCTCTTGAATGTGCTGGTCTCTTGATTTTCCAAGTGCAACCGAGTGTTTCAAGTCAAGCTGGCAGATCAGCTTCTGACCTCCCTATTAATAGTTGTTATTTGTGAGAGGTTTGAGAGGACTCTGACAATATCCCTTTCCCTTTTTGCGTGCTGTCCTTTTCTTTCAGTTGGTCCTGTCCTCATTCTCCCTCTCGGGGGTAAGGGTGAGCTCAGATCCTGTCATCGGCAGCAGCACTGGTAGTCAAGTAAAGCAGAGAGCCACAGTAATGGACTCCTTTATTAAAACTATTATTCTGCAAGACTTCAAATTCCCCCAAGACAAGGGCCATGTCGAAGCTGATATAATTAACTAGAGGCTCAGCTACGGATCAATTACCAGACAAGCAAGTGATAGCCAAATCAATGAAAGATCATCAGCCACATTATCTGTGTTGCAACTCATTAGAGTAAAAGAGAAGAGAGCATGCTGGGAGTCCTGGGGCTGTGGCACTGCGGCAGCACAGAGGGCATTGACTTTTCCTTAGCGACCCATGTCAGTTTTTGTGTTGGGGTCTGTGACATTTTTGCAGATGTCATAAAAGGTGTCTTTATTTCTCAAGGGTCCTCCATATGGTTTTTAAGGAACTAAGAAGTGGTGAAAAGTGGACATAATGTCTTTTTGCAAATGACTTGACATCGATAATAAACTTTGCCTGCGCTGAGGGAAGGCTGGTAAACAACAGAGAGAAAAAAATCGTTATCTGACAAGTGAATGGCAAAGTAAACCCTAATTAATTATTCATGAGGTGACATGATGATTTTTGTTCCTGTAGAGGATGGTACTAGCAAAATCAAGGTCATAGGTTTGATACCCAGGGAATGCATGAACTGATAAAATGTATAGCTTGAATCTTGAAGTCACACAAGATAGTAAAAAATGCACCTGTCAAATGCATAAATGTAAATGTAATGATTTTTATGGTGCTGTATTTTATTTACTGTTTTTTTTATCATTATTATTATTTAAAGCTGCAGTCCGCAGTTTGTGGCTCTTTGTCGCCATCTCTGTTCGAAATCTGCAATTGCAGTCATTTGCGGAATTATCAACTTTACGTAAGTTGTACTTCGACACGACACAGCGCGGATGAACACAATGTTTGAGGAGAGTGTGAGGCTGTCAGTCACCGCGCCGGTGTGGATACTGTCATTCAGAATCACAGATTATTCTTTTTGGAAGTATGACCAACATAATAATTTTAACCAGAAAATGTCATCTGAACAAGTAAGAAACATCCACCTTTGTTCTGGTTCTGACATTGCAGTAAATCGCGCTGATTAAATCTAAAAATCGCTTATCATATCACGCAAAACCGTGCAAATTATACTTTGTTCTCAAATTGTTAATGTTAACAACGTCAGCATTGCGTGACTACATGTAATGTCCTTCCGATATGTATCCTTGTTTTCGCATGGGCCGTTTGTAGTCTCTTTTTTTCTGTAGCCACTCCGAAGTCCGAACGAAGTCTTTTGCATTTTACAACGGGTGAATCTGTTGTCACTGGTGATTGTCGTTTGAACCTTTCTGGATCCGCCATCAAATTGATAAGTGCAGTGAGAAAAGGCTATAAATCTCCACCTCCAACATCCTCACTCGCAATATAGCCTACTAGCCGAGACTCCTCCTTTATGTGTACAGATGTGACGTAATGATGACGCAAAGACATGCTCGAATCTCCCGCGGAAATCCACCAGTACCACTGGAATTAAAAACATTATTACAAGCTTACCGCTTTGAATCGAGCTAAGGCAAGCAGATAGTTTTGAAAACTGGCTGGCTATGTATTTTCTCAAATATGTATTTTGGATAATTTTTAACCCCCCAAAAAAAGCTTTAAAATGATTTAAATTATTTAATTTTAATTCATTTGATTTTAGATTTCTTTCTTAAATTCTCTGTTTTAGGTGTGCAATGTCAAATAAATATAATTTAATTAAAATTGATATTACGTAATCTATGTTAGTTACTGTACCTAATAATCTATTTGATGTTCAGTTTTTTTCTGAGAAAATACAGTCTTGCATTCTGTATTGTGTTCCAGGATTTGGCCTGTTTTGGCCAAGATGGAAAGAAAGACTAAGAATAAAAAATGAAAAATAAAAAATAAGGTAGGTAGATCAAGACAGGTTTCTTTAGAGAATGAGGAGTAACCTGTTCACAGGAATTGAGTGTGCATCTGAATTGACTGATTCTAATCTCTCGCCAGCACAATGATGCCCACTTAATGGCTGAGATAAGGTTTTCTCTACGCTTTGGAAAGTCCTCGCCCCTCTGAGCCCATATTAAAATTAGGGTTCACTTTTAAAACAATTGCCATAGAGACATTTTCACATCTCACATTTAATCCACAGTGGAAAGGTGTCCAGCTCATTTAAGATGGTGAGGTAAATCTGTTAAATAAACAATGTCTGCGAGGAGATAAGGATTAGTGGCCATCCTGTCTTACAGACACATACTGTACACACAAGTGAATGAACGAGTGGGATATTAGTGCACTCTTCATGTGACTTGAAGACAGTGTGTCGATCAGATAGCAGCCAGATAGAACTGTCACTGTTCTGTTCTGCTGGAAGACGCAAAAGGGCCACAAGACATCATATGACACCATGAATAAACAACCTTTCACTTGTGTAGAGAACGAGAGAAAAAAAGTGAATGTCCCCTGAACTCAAGAGCCACACGTGATGCAAATGCCATCGATTGTGCAATCACTCAGTATTCCACGTATACCATTGCGACCAGCAATAGCAAAGGACTAAGATAGAAAGAAAACAAAGACATTCTTATGTTGGCCTACTTAAAAAATAATCACTCATAGAGCATGTGGATGTTACAGTTTTAAATAGTTAAATAGAAAATAATCTTCAACCCGCCTCACTTCTACTCATGGTACATATGAACTGCCAATTGAGTGAATTGTATTACCCATTGCCACACATCACACAATTAGCAGCATTACAGTGGCCCTGGCCTGCGTTTCCCAAAAGCATTGTAAGCCTAAGTAGATCGTAGAACCATTCCCACCAACTTAGCTCATGATGCTTTTGAGAAACGCAGCCCTGGGATCAGCTACCATAAATGTCTGTATGGGCAGGTGGGGCAGAGCCCGACCAAAATATTAATCCAAAACATAGACCTCTATATAAGCTGAATCATTACTATATGGTAAATGTGTTCAGCATTCTGCAACAAATATTTTGTCAGATTTTCTAGACTATTTTTAGTCGCAGAATCAGGATATATTAAAATTTTAAGTGCCCCACAGTTTTCCGATGTAAATCTGTGGTGAAAAATGGAACTGCAGCTTGCTCTAATTGAGAGCCATTGGGGCAGATTCAATCCTGAAATAAATCCTTTAGTTTAATAGCTTGTTAATGTTAATAGCCTGTATATAGTACTGTTCTGTTTGTTTTATGTTGTTCTGAGAATAGAAATTACTTTCTTTTCCTCACTGGAATTCCTCCACAACTTGTAATATTTGAAAACAACATTCAGAGGCAATAAGTGCTACATTAAGGCAATTCTATGCATGTGTCATGTGTACTTAAAGGCTGTCAATCAACATTAGAGCACCACCCTCAGGCTAAATAACACAAAAGTGTTATGCATGTGTTCAGCGATTAGAATATAAAGCTTACAAAAAAATGTTTATCATAAACTAGTGCTAAGACCCAGAATCTGACCTGACCTAGTAACGTAGGCTACATGGTCACAACTCTGTCATTTAAACCACATTGGTTCAACAATATAGGACTGTCGTTAATGACGTCAAGCAGGTGGAGGAGTAATAACTTCTGCTAATTAATCTATTCGATATCGCCGAGATGCTGCTGTAATGAACATGCCACCTACTGACTACTTCACTGTTTTTGTTCCATGTCATTTAGCTTTATTGGATGTTTGATTCATCACGGGTTCCCACATACATCATACTCCGGAGTTCCCTTGCGCATTTTATGCACATGTCCACTCTTTAAAAATGCAGTTGATTGTTGACATGCTAAAATATATAGATTAAAATTGATATATATTTAAATAGAATGAAATAGAATGAACTGAATGTTAGTTTGCTGATTGTGCCCAAGAGCATGATCTATTAAGTCCACATGACATTTATCAAAAAACCATGCTTCTAACCACAGCTTGAGAGCTGTAGTGCCAACCACGTAACTTTACAATGCTGTTTTCAAATGTTCATTGGAACTATGGTTTTGGGAAACGCCAAATCTTTGAACTATGTAGGTAACAACGGAACTTGAGACCATAGTTGGGTAATGATGCTTTGGGAAAAGCATCACTGGTTGTCTTACATCACCTCTGCTGACTGAGGTGAAGAGCGATGCTTGAACTCTATCAGTGTTAAAAAGGAGGGGTTTTATTGTGTCCACTCTCTTTCTGTCACGTTTTTTTCTGTTTATTGCCCCCGACCTCCTCTCGGCTTAGCCTCTCCAGACTCAACCAACTTGCAGAGCATCATCTAGTTTGTAAACCTGTCTATACTGCTGATCCCCAATGTCACAGCTTAGAAAACTGAAAGTAGGCCTAGACCAGAATTCAAAATATAATAGAATAGGTAAGGACTGCCTTAATTAGTAGGTGGCCTTTTGAGTTACATTCTTTTGGTAATTTAATGCAGCTTGTTTAGTTTTCTCTAATCATTCCTTTGGATTTTGTGTGTAAGCCTATAGAGAGACTAAAAAAAGGATTTTGTAATTTATAATATATTTGTCTTGTAATATGTAATCAATTGAATTGCAAACCAAGAGGTGTGCTTTTGCATTACAATGCCTTCTGGCAATATTATTAGTTCGACTGCATACAGCGCTGCACAGAACGATCGACGGCTGACTTGAAGCAGTGCATGCCGGTTCGAAATTGTGTCCGACTTGAGACAGCACCGACGTCACGTGACTGTGACGTATGCCATCAAAGTACCGCAAGAGCGATTCGAGAGCAGCCGGCTGATTCATTCTGCGCAGCTTCTCCGCGGCTGCACGAGCTCTGATGATGACACAACTGTTCCACGACTGGCCGGATTCACCGCGTGGCAGCGATCACGTGTATTTTGTGTTTATTCAAACACCTTCATGTCGTCTGTGGATGAGAGTCTGAAACAAGGACTGTTGGGACGTTGTCCTGCTTCACTTCACAGACGTTGAGTGAAATGAGAATTTTAGAATAACGGGACACTCGTTTAGATGACACTTTATTCAACAGGTAGAACAGCTCGTTCTGTGCGTAAAACGTCATTACGCTATTTCAACGTCATTGCACAGCATGCGCAGTCCTTTCAGTTTCGTTTTTCAATCCGATCAAGTGTTTACATGTTCTCTCGATCGGATTACAAAATGAATAAACCACCCCTTTCAATCCGATTGAAATTCCAATCGGATCGAGCTCAATCAGATCGATTAAGGTGTTTACATTAAGTTTTTTTAGTCCGATTCAGCCGTCAATCCGATTATAAGGGTCCATGTAAACGCAGCTATTGTGTACTGCCTCAGTTATTATAGTTCATTGCACTGTCAGTAAATTTCAGCTTCGTAAAAGCCAATAAAAAACAGCCTGAATTTTAAATAGCACAATAGCACTCTACTTTTACTATTTATGTCATAAAATATATGGTAGAAATAGTAAGAATATTATTCTATTCCAAATTTAGCCTATATTAAATAATATAACCTTTTTATTTTCCTTTGTTGAAGTTGTCACTGGCAGAGTGGAGACAACGCTCATATCTGACACCAGAGGTCAAACTCGCTCATTTGCAGATTATGGCACTCTTTGGCCATGTACAATATACATTTTGTATGTGTTCTGTGCAGTATTTTATCTAATTACAAACAAAAAATACACACTTTTATTTATCTTTAATAGATAAAAGATTTTGAAAAAAATGCCAGTGCCAGTGTGGAGGCACAGAATAATTGTGGAGGCACAGAATTTGCTTGGCACTGCAGAGGTACTTGTGCTGTACTATAGCATCAGAGACATATTTACCAGACCTGTCCAAAGAGCAGAGGGGAAAAAAAAACATGCACAGTATATATATATATATATATATATATATATTTTTTTAATTTCGGTTGCAGTTTATTTATTTTTATTTTTTTAAACAGTTTTTATTGTACAGACAAAAAAAAGTGTACATTAAATCATTCAAGAGACAAGCATAAAAGAGAAAATATTGTCTGCACTTTTATCTTTTACACATTCCCTAACAACATACTAAATGAGGAAAGAAAAAAGAAAAAGAACCACCACCCCAAAGCCCTTCCCACCCAACCACGAGGATTAGAAAATATCAGCAGTCTCTACATGCGATTATACTATATAATGAAAAATAAATAAATAAACAAATAACCTTGCACACCCATGATATATTTAGTCAGAATCTAGTGAGGATACAGAGTGACCACACAGATTGTTCTAAACAAATAAAGAAATGTAATCGTAAATGTAATGTAAACTCATTGATCAAACACAATAATCAGTTTAAAAATCCAAAAATCCAATCAGGCCACCAGATCAAGTCTAGCCACCAAGTCTAACTCAAACCATTGTGGCGGAACTAGTGGTTCAAGGTAAGATTATTTACAATAATTTCACAGCTCTGGCATGTGTGAAAAGGAGAACTCAGAACAAAGTATTAAACCGTGTCATATACACAAACGCATGTCAAAAACAGCATGTGTATAAAAAAAGATGCTAAATGCCATAAATTACAGTTTATTCAATAAGAGAGATGAGAAAACCCACCAACTATCAATAAGAGAAGGTAACCCCTACCATATCATGAGCCAGCACCACTTATATTTCTAAGGAAATTACTTGATTCGATTCTATTTTAAGCATGGCCATTGTATTGCCCCACCCAGAACCAATCATATGTCAAACATTAGACAATTTGTCCCTCAGGTTTCTGTCTTAGGGCTATATGGAAAATGTTGACAAAAACAATTGTAAATGATTGCATAAGAAACCATTTTTATTAGAACATTTTTAGTATGCACATTTGAGTTAATTTTATTTATTTAAAATATAATTATTTAAATCTAACAGCTGTGACAGCCACATCCCGAATAAAGCCTTAGTTCTGATCTATTGTACAGGCTTTGTACCCTCACTTAAGAAATAATAAAACATAATTATAATCATTCATTCTTTCATTCATTAATTCATTAATTCATTCATTCATTTATCCTCAAAATACCATGACAAGACATCCAAATAGGAGCCTCCGATCTTGAAACTTAGAAAAAGAAGCAACCAGAGACCGTCAGAAAGAGATAGTCACAAATTGTGAAGCTTTCCTATTCTGCATATAAGAATCACTGGTGCATGTCCCTGGAGCTCCTGATTAGGTTTACTCACTCACACGCCTGTCATCAATTACTCCTCTTTGACACATGGACCAGTCCACTTCATGGAGCTCACAGGGGTTTTTTCAACACTAAGAATGGTATGGCCCAGTCAGACAAATGGAAAGAAAGGAAGATTCAAAGACCAACTCAAATGAAATTATATGCACTGACTATAATGCCATAATGTCCATAGTACATCCAACATTATTCTCCCTACATGCTTTTGATAATGTTGCAATGTAATGACCTCATGAGGGAAGATCCATAAAGCTGTCTGTCATTTGATTCCACTGCCTGAGCTCTGAGAGGAAGCAAAAACATGTGTGTCCTATTAGCCAGGGGACATTTATTGATGGCGCAAGCTGTCGTAGAACATGAATGTTAACAATCAGGAAACAAGGGCCTGCATGCAGCACAGTACTGATGAGCAAAAGTCTGCAATGAATCACATATGAAAATGAGGCAGAGGTGCTATGTTTTCTTGAGGAGAAAGAAAGAAAGAAAGAAAGAAAGAAAGAAAGAAAGAAAGAAAGAAAGAAAGAAAGAAAGAAAGAAAGAAAGAAAGAAAGAAAGAAAGAAAGAAAGAAAGAAAGAAAGAAAGAAGATATCGATCTATCTTTGATAATTTAATATTTCCATAATACCACAGGATATTCCCCCTTTTGTAAATCTATATTTTGCTCTCTTGTTTCAGTGTTGAATGACAATAAAGTAAACTTTGATCCTTAATAAATGATGTGCCAAAGTACCCCTTTATAGCTCTTAGCATTTGTAGTTTACCTTGAAATACATTGTTTCAAACTGCAATTTTTTGGTTCCCTAGGAAAACAGCTTATCAATCATACTAAGTGATCTAAAAATGCAGAAAGTTTTCTGTGATGGGTAGGTTTAGGGGATAGAATATACAGTTTGTACCGTTTAAAATCATTGCGTCTATGGAAAGTCCCCATAAAACATGAAAACCCAACATGTGTGTGTGTGTGTGTAATTCATTCTTTTTTTCTTTTCTGTTTTGTTACTCTAGTGTCTTGCACACACAGTTTTGGCCCATTTGTACCATCCCACCCTCCCTTTGTCTCCTTATTCTCTCTTGTTCTGGAAACAGGATTGTAGAGCTGCAGCAGAGACCACAGTTCCTTTCACCAGAGACATGACTGAATAATTCTGCCACTCTTTACTCTTCTCCTGCCTGCCACCCATTAAAACTGTTAGCCTCTTGAATGCACCCGCCACCCTGTTTTTTCATCCCACAGCGCTGTAAGACCTTCTCGCTTTGCTCCGGCATTTTAAAAAGCTGTGATGAGTGTGTATGTGTGTAGAGTAGCCGGTTGAGTGGCTCTCTGTCATGGCAGTAAATAAATAAATAAGCAGGTGTGTATAAATGTGTAAATAGGGCTGGCCACAGAGCTGACAACTGAGAGAGAGCCACCATGCTGCATCATGACAAGACGAGAGAGAAGTGTATCTCCAGGGTCCTGTCCACTCCATGTCTTTCACTCCTCTCTTTCTTGCTCTCTTTCTCAGGCGTGCCGTGACCAGACTCACTCTCACTTACAGAACCTCTAGATTTTGATTAGGCTCAGTCCAGGGCTGGTCACACCACAGGTTTATGGTGTTAATTCAGAGGGCGCCCCAGAAAGGGTGATGAGCTATTTTACGACCACTTTCTGCCAGTGTTACTGTTTCTACCTCTGTGCACTCTTGCTCTTTGTTTTCTGTTTTTCTGTTTTTCCTTCACTGATCGAGGTTATCTTTCATTTTGCTTTAGATAATGTTTTAGTCACTTTGCATTTATTAAATCCATCTCTTTGTTTATGCAACTATGTACACTGTAAAACAATATTTTTTTATAGTTGTAAATAAAGATTATTCAAGTATGTTTTACAAGAAACTCAATATTTAATTGATGAATTGAACGCACAACAGAAAGATGAATTGGAATTTAAAATGGAATGACAGGAAGAGGAATTTACATAATTTGTATTTAATAAAAAATAAACACAAGTGATGTAATTCTGTAAATGCAAAGACAAGGAGCAAAATAATTTTTTTGAGTGTATATATAAATATACAAATATTTACAAACTGCTTATTCAGTTACCTCAATAGAACAAGTTAATTCAATACAGTTCTTACAAGATGTTGTTACAACTTTCAACCAATTTACTTAATCCATTTGAGTTACTGTGTGAGTGTTAAATTAGTAGTATTGTATAAACTGGGAACATGATTTACACTTCCAATCATGTTTTGGACGGGACAGGATAGGGAATGTAAATGTAAAAGTGTTATTTTATGCATGTTTAGCTAGACTTACCATTGTGGTGAAGTGTAGAGCATGTGCTTCACACTATGAAAGTTAGTTGCTTTAATAAAAAGCAGCTAAAGTACTATGAGAATGCCATGGATGCACCTTCATAAATTCATCTTGACAAAACTTGTTTTTATTGTTAGAAATTGCATAAATAACACAAAAATAAGTTTGTCAATTTATTTTAATTCTATTTCCTTGCATTCAAATTCAAATGGCAATTTTGCCTTTATTTTAAATCTGTCCATTGCATAAATTGCCACACCACCACCCATAATCATGCATTACAATTCATGGTGTCCCTCAAGGTTCTGTCTTAGGATCACTACTGTTTCCCACAGACATGCCACTACTTTGGATGTATGGTATTCCATGTGCAGATGACCACTACTATAATATCTGTTTGTTCAGAGGCACCGAATAGACTTTGAACGTTGATGTTGAGGAAGATATTATTTAAGAAGCAATTGTAAAATACTATATAAGAAACGTTTATTTTATTAGCTGATTTTCACACTCAAAAAAGTGTCAAGCCAACATTCAATTAAATTCAATTAATCTTGAAAAACTTTGTTTTTTATTTAAAAATTACATTTATATTTATATTCTACATTTTCAAATTATTGAAATTGTATGTGTTTGCCTGATTCATTACCGAGACCCTCTTAACAAATCTTAGCCTACATGAAAGTCAGAAAGGTTGAAGAATGTTCCAACTATAACTGCCTTCACCTCAGATCCCCAACCACGGTATTACGAACCTGTGGTATTTACCATGGCATCACCACAGCTTCAGGACCTAGTTCTTATTATATATACTTATTATAAAATCTCATGCCCACACAAGCGTAAGTATGTGTGAATGCAAATGTCCATTCACGTCTTATTTAGACATGTATTACTCATGTCTTCACTGCATCAATTGTTGTTTCAATTTACTAAAAGTGTAATGATTGTGTAGGTCATCAGTTATTTACTAGCTAAAACTCATTGACTGTAATTGATTAAAGATAGACATTGTGCAGGAATACCAGCTACACTTCCGCTCTCATTTTCTCTCTCTCCTTTGGGAAGACACTTCCTTTTTCCAGATCTGGCCAATTTGGATGGGTCCCAGCCAGAGACAGATTACACAAAATCGCATATCAAACATAATCAATCTTCAACCCCTGGAAGCCATCACTCTCACTATGAATAATTACTGTTGTCCTTTGCCAGAGCCAAAATGTTGCCACCACTGTTTTTAGTCCAGACTGCCATTAACAATCAAGATGTATTTTTCAACAAATAAATGTTTGTTTGTTTGTTTTTGACATATTCTACCTTTCTCATTCATGTTTCGTTTCCTCTCTCTCCCTCTGTTTGGACATATCAAGGAGGAGGAGAAAGGACAGTGCCTTCTTCCAGCTATTAACTTCTCTCACTGCAGGTTTCCACCCCATTCGGACAGGAAGACTGCACAAGTCATCATTAACCCCAAGTGCTGGTATTTGTGCTTCAGCCAACACATTTTCTGCCTACTAGAATGTGTGGCAACGCAGCCAAAGCCTTTTTGCCTCCAGACTGCACTGTCAAACACTCGAAAGGAATGTACAGCATTGTGTCTGGACAGGATGGTAAAAGAGACAGGAATGGAGGGAAGAAAAGACTCAAGTACACCGAAGAAAGAAGGAGGCAGAGAAATCTTTAGATGAGCGAGCACATCAGAGAAGGTTGCTGTGGAAATGAGGCAGCTCCAGTAGGAGGCTTCAGGAGCGGATGGCTGTCTTATCTGCTGGCAGCTGAGTGATGTGCACCTAAAGTCAGAGTAGTGGGAGCAGAGTCTCCTCACGCTACAGAATTCTACTAAAGATAGTGGAGATAGCACCACATTAAATCACTTCAGATGGCGAGGGAGAATGCCTGCAGGTCTATGAGCTCTCAAAACAAATCTCAGCTGAGCCTCTTCTCAAAATATGCCACCTTTTATACATCTGTATCCTTGGTCTAGCTCTACGAACTTTGAAAACAACGAAAATTGTGGGAGGAGCATGTTCATATAGCTCAAGTGCAATTATAAGGAAGATGTATAAATCCCCCTTACCCTGCCTTACCCCCTTATTAATATTTTCTTAAAGCTGCAGTCCGTAACTTTTTTGGATTAAAAATTATCCAAAATCAATTTTTGAGCAAGTACATAACCAGCCAGTGTTCAAAATTATCTGCTTGCCTTAGCTCGACTCAAAACGGTAAGCTTGTAATAATGTTTTTAATTCCAGTGGTACTGGTGGATTTCCGCGGGAAATTCGAGCATGTCTTTGCGTCATTACGTCACATCTGTACACATAAAGAAGGAGTCTCGGCTAGTAGGCTATATTGCGAGTGAGGATGTTGGAGGTGGAGATTTATAGCCTTTTCTCACAGCACTTGATACAATTAAACATTAATTTGATGGCGGATCCAGAAAGGTTCAAACAACAACCACCAGTGACAACTGAGAGTTTGGAAAAAGAGACTGCAACCGGGCCCATGCAAAAACAAGGATAAATATCGGAAGGGCATTAAATGTAGTCATGCAATGCTGATGTTGTTAACATTAACAATTAACAAAGTATAATTTGCACGGTCTGATGATATGATAAACGATCGTTAGATTTAATCAGCGCGATTTACTGCAATGCTTTTTTTCAGTTAGTTGTTAGAAGAACAAGTGGATGTTACTTACTTGCTCAGATGACATTTTCCGGTGAAAATTCTTATGTTGGTCATACTTCCAAAAAGTAGAATCTGTGATTGCGAATGCCAGTATCCACACCGCGCGGTGACTGACAGCTGCACACTCTCCTCAAAACATTGGATTCATCCGCGCTGTCGAGGTACAACTCACGTAAAGTTGATCATTGAAAAAATGACTGCAATTTCAGATTTCGAACAGAGATGGCGACAAAGAGGAAAAACTGCGGACTGCAGCTTTAAGTATATATTTACTTATGCCCTTACTTAAAGGTATTGTAGGTAGGAATTTTATAAAAAACTTTTTTCCAAATTTGTTTTATTTCGTTGTTTATCCAAATACTTTTTGTTCATTACCTTTTCTAGTAACGTAGGCCATGAGACGGGACCCCAAATTTGGGCAACCGGTACCATTTTGAGGGATTAAATTTCTTTTTGATTTTCATGAAGGTACACATCTCTAGTGTTGGAAAATGTGTGATAGCATCCGATCCATGGTAGCTTTCATTAGAAATCAACACTTATATCATCCTACCTCAAGGTCCTACCTGTTCAGTGACTACAAGAGAGAAAAAATTATCCTTTTCTAATTTTAAAAATTTATTTAAAAAAATTATAATTTGTTTATTATAAAAATTTATAATATTTTATAAAATTTTATAAAATTTAAAATTTATTTAAAGATAAATTCATTCTTCAAATACTTGTCAAAAAGTTATCCATTTAAATGTATAGAAGTAAATGCAGAATCTGGTAATTCTCTCTTTTTGTTTTGTTGTTTGATTAATATTATTAACATAAAGGTATATGAGGCTGCTGTCACTTTAAGACCTAATGCACGGATCCGTTAAATTGACACATCCGATATTTTCTTAACTGTTTAAGACTGTGTTTACGTAGATACTAGTCAAGATGGGCATTTTGACATAATTTCAATTCCAATTCTCAATTCCATACTTGCGTGCTGTCTGAAAGGCATCTTTCCGATATATCATTTCTAGACGTTCTAGATAGAAACAATCTTATCACAGTGTGCAAGTAACGCATTAAGTTCTCTCTCGCAGCCTCTCATGCATGAATGGCTTAAAATCACTTGAATGTTTAAACTGACAAGACTTAAAATCACTTGAAAATGATAAACTTTCTTGAGGAATAATTAATAATAATAATTCATTACATTTATATAGCGCTTTTCTCGGCACTCAAAGCGCTTTACATAGAAGGGGGAATCTAGTGTCATAGAAGGGGGAAGCAGCATTGGCCCAATCCATGTACCATTGATAAATGTAATAATTTCCTCATTGGTAAAAAGTGAAATGTTTAGTGTAATGTTGTTACAAATATTCAGTTAGTTTGTTCTTACTTTCGGTTTCATGGACTTTTAGTTTGTTTTCATCAGTCACATGTTTCTTTGTTTGAATGCCCCACCATTCTTTTGTCTATGTAACATGATTAGTTTGTTGTTTTCAGCTGTGTATTGTTAATTTACCTTGTTTGTGTTACTACTTAGGTTCACCTTTTCCTGTGTTTGGTGTTTGGTCTCGTTTGTGTTAGCGTCTGTGAAAGTTACTCTATTTCTGAGCCTGTTGTGGATTACTTTGTAGACTTTTATTAAGGGTGCTTTCACACCTGGATCGATTGGAGACGTTGTTCCGAAACAAAGGGGCGTTTCCCTTTTGGCCCGGTTCGTTTGTTCATATGTGAACACAACAATCGCACTCTGAATCGGAACAAAACAACCGAGCCGAGACCGCCTAGAAGAGGTGGTCTCGGCTCGATTCCATACGAACCCTGGAGCGGTTCGTTTGTAGTGAGAACACAACCGACCCACGAACCGGAACAAATCAATAGGCAAGGTGGTCTTGTACCTTTATGTACTGCTGTCGGAGTTTTTTCGCCTTTGCGCGGCACTGCTCGACGGACCGTTCATAACCCCTCTCTTTCATTTTATAGCTGATCTTCTTGTACACTTCGGTGTTCTTGTGTGTAGTGTCCAATATCCGGGAGATGTGTTCTTCCGACCAAATATCTATGAGGCATTTCACCTCTTCGTAGCACCAAGTCAACCCGCGATTCATTTTGTGTTAGGCTACTGTTGTCATGGCGATGTCCCACAATGGAATGCGCGACCTGAACGCATGAGGTAGTGACGAAAAGGCGTAAGGAAAGCCCTGGAAGGGTGCGCGATTTGGACCGCTTTACAACAGTGTGGTGTGAACAGAGTGACGTATTAAATTGATTCGGAACAAAGTATTCTGTTTCGGATTTGTTCGGGAACAAAACAAATCGATCCAGGTGTGAAAGCACCCTAAGAGTTTTAAAACGTCACCTTCCTCTTCATAGTCTGTCTGTGCATCTAAAATGAGCAGGGATGGCAAATATATTTAGGTACAAAAGCTTTAAAAGGAACGAAAACATTTCCAATCTTACCGATCATTAATTTAAGACCTACATTTGTCTGTTATTTTTCGCATACAAAACTGTACAAGAGATGCAAGCGATCCAGCACCTTATTTATGACTTCATGTTGAGCTCTTTAGACGAAATTAAAATGTGGGTTTAATGATGGCATATTAAATCAGCCTACGTAATATAATGTTGGCTATGATAAAATACTGTAAAAATACTTATAATACTGTAAAAGTATCAAATATTTGTGGGACTTACTCAGTAACTAGGCCCTTTTTAGGGGGGGCTTCAAACTCATTTAAACCCTTTAAGACTCGTATGAAAATGGCGGCAGGCTTTGGCTCACATTATTTTAGTCTGCGTTATTCAGCATGTTCTTAAATGACGTTGGTCAATAAATTCAATCCGTCACATTTATTGATAGATTGTTATGATATATGCATCTGTGCAGTTCGTTGTCATAGATGCAGTTTACATAATGTGATGTGGGAGCAAAGAAGGTATCCCATTCAGTTGTTCCCTTTCAAAAGCTACTCTCAATGCTGCGCTGAGTTAGCACTATGGGAAAACATTGTTTGTTTTGTTTGACCGGTTGTGAAGTATGTGTGGCAAACATGCCAAGAACTTGGCTTTAAATAACCTCTGACGATGACGTCTTTGCGCTCGAGAGAGGCTATAAATAGGTGAGAAACAGGTGCACTTTCAGGGTTTTTTTGTCTTCAGAGAATCGTATTGTGTGTGCTACACTCTCTATCTGTCCACTTTGTTAGGAGTTAAAGTTCTAGCTGTCAGTGTTCAGACATTGTCCACGGCTGTTCAGAAATTGTCCACGGCCCATCTCTGATTATGATATGCATGAGCTTTGCTTTGAGTATTTGTGCTTGAGCATGGCGAGTGCAAGCACTGTGAGTCATTCTCCATTAAAGTGCTTTGCGCTCGTCTCACACAACGCGAGTCGATCTGGCTGAGGAGCAGGAGATGGGTCCTTACCTTTCTCTCATTCTCTCTCCAGATCACGGCGTCCTCCCGTACAAACTAATTGTGTGTGTTTGCGAATTATGATTTTATGATTCTTTGTTGAAACTGCTGTAATATGAAAATAACTATATTCAGCCTTTCATCCAGACCGCACATTTGCTGATACTAGAACTGCAAACTCTGCTGGATAAAGGGGCCATAGAACATGTTCCCCTCCCAGACAGACAGTCAGGTTATTACAGCTGCTATTTTCTGGTTCCCTAAAAAGATGGCTGGTTGTGTCCAATTCTAGAGCTTAGCGGTCTGAAGTGTTCTCTCAGAATATTGAAGTTCAAAATGTTGACGGTCAGAGAGATTGTGTTGCAAATTCAACACAATAATTGGTTTGTCACAATTGACCTCAAGGATGCATGTTTTCATACAGAAATCCTGCTGCAACACAGGAAATTGCAGAGGTTCACTTTCAGGGGTGAAGCCTTGTCACCCTGCACATACACAAAATGAATGGATGCAGCACGGGGCTTCATTGCAATTCCAAAGGCATCCACATTTTAAATTACATAGACGACTGGCTGATTTTGGCCCAGTTTGGCCCATTGGATGTTGTCCTCGCTCATCTTGTATCTCAGGGTCTCTGGGACAACGGCAAGCTAAGCGTTCTCTCTCCTGTCCAGAGGACAAAGTATTTTAAGGTTGTATGGGACTCGGTCACCACACGGGCACAGCTGTCCCCCGCACGTGTCAAGTCCATCTTAAACACCCTGAGCGATATTTGGCTAGGTCAGGAAATTACTTTCCATCACTTTCAAAAAGTTCTAGGTCTTATGGCAGTTGTGTCCATGGTGATAACTTTGGGCCTTCCGCACATGAGACCGTTTCAGCTGTGGCTCAGAGCTAGGGGATTTCATTCAAGGGCCAATCCCCAGAGGCAAATAACCTCCTGGCCTCCGCCGTTACGCCATAGAAACTTTTTATTATTCATTACATTTATATAGCGCTTTTCTCGGCACTCAAAGCGCTTTACATAGAAGGGGGAATCTCCTCAACCACCACCAATGTGCAGCATCCACCTGGATGATGCGACGGCAGCCATATTGCGCCAGAATGCCCACCACACACCAGCTTACTGGTGGAGAGGAGACATAGTGATGAAGCCAATTGGTATATATATATATATATGGGGATGATTAGGAGGCCATGATGGACAGAGGCCACTGGGCAAATTTGGCCAGGATGCCGGGGTTACACCCCTACTCTTTCGAAATACATCCTGGGATTTTTTGTGACCACAGAGAGTCAGAGCCTCGGTTTAACTTCTCATCCGAAGGACGGTGCTCTTTGACAGTATAGTGTCCCCATTAATATACTGGGGCGTTAGGACCCACACAGACCACAGGGTGAGCACCCCCTGCTGGCCTCACTAACACCTCTTCCAGCAGCAACCTGGTTTTCGCAGAAGGTCTCCCATCCAGATACTAACCAGGCTCAGCCTACTGTGTCCAACTTCACCTACTGTGTCCAGTTTGTGCTCTTCAGACTTACGTCCACCTCACTAGCCTGTGGCGTAAGTCAGAGCATTTTTTCATTTGCTGTGGGGCAGGGATGGCCGCCACCAAGCAGACGATGTCATACTGGGTGTGGGATGCTATTGCTTTAGCCTATGAGGCGGGCGGTCATGCTTTGCCTCCAGGAGTTAGGACTCATTCCACCAGGGGGGTTGCATCCTCCAGGGCTTTGGCAAGAGGCGCCCCCTTGCAACAAGTATGTGAGTAGGCTGGCTAAGTGACCTGAAAGTGCACCTGTTTCACATCTATTTATAGCCTTTCACGAGTGTTCATTCCAATGACGTCATCGTTAGAGGTTATTTAAAGCCAAGTTCTTGGCATGTTTGCCACACATAATTGACAACCGGTCAAACAAAGATGTTTTCCCATAGCACTAACTCAGCACAGGATCTCTTTCCCACTTTTTCATGGAACAGGTTACAGTAAAGTAACCCGAGACGTTTTCCTCCAGGGAAAATGAATTGCTTCAGACCCATGAAGACATACTTTATATATACTTTATATAAATATATTTAAAAAAAATTAGCTTAAAAGCAATTTATTCCCAAACAGAAAAATACATTAAAAGTTGGGGGCCACATATTTCGCTCTGTGCTGCACACTTTTATTTGGTTGTATTTGAGGGGCTCTGTAGCGTACCCCTTTTCACCTACAGTAACCAAACTTCATACAGTTATAGATCTCATTGGGCCGAACTCTAAGTCATACCCCAGCCCAACAGGAAGTTTGCTATTATGGGTTGTTTGAAAAACGCATTTTCTGAAATTTAAATGGTGACCCTTTTCAACAATTAATTATACACCTTTCATTTCTATATAAAATAATAAAAATATTAGAAATAAACACATTTTATTCTATTTGTCAAGTTCAAAAAGTATGTGTAAGGCAGATTAGTGCTATCCGGTTGAAATAAACTAAATAAAAGATTTACATACATACATAGTATAACCACTAGATGGCAGCATATGCCTATTTTTAAACACGGTAGAGAAAACGTCTCGGGTTACGACTGTAACCCTTGTTCCCCTTCAGGGACTACCGCTGCGTGTAATCGCAGTGGGAACGCCCCCAGCGTGACGCGTCTGAAGCATGAATGAAATCAGTCAATGGAGAGAAAGAGCGTACGGCGAGTGACGTCATAGACCAGGAAGCTATAAATATCCCCTGAGCACACAACACGCCAGCTTTTGTCACTTCAGCAGCTCTGTGCGTGTGTCTGAATCTGTCGATTGTGTTTGTCTGTTCTGTCAGGAGTTTATCACTATATATATATATATATATAAAAAAACCAATATGAGCGAGCAGTATAGAAAGTGTGTTCCCCCCTGTACTCGATACATCACGGGTGGGGATTCTCACGAGTTATGTGTGGCTTGTTTAGGTGTTCAGCATGCCCAGTCGGCTCTCGAGGGAGTCGACTGTCAGCATTGCGAACGCTTTCCTCTTAGAACTCTGCGCTCGCGGCGATCGCTCTTTGAGGAGAGTGGTTTGCTGCGAGCTCCCCAAGGCTCGGGTCCCGCTTCTGTTGAGGCAGAGCGGCGGCGCTTGACTTGGGGTTCGCAGATGGATCTCACCGGCGATGTTGAGACGGGCCCCGCCCTATCTCAGCTTTCTCCGGCGGGATCCGGTGCCTCTCACCCGGCTTCGGAAGCACGCGCTGCGGCGGTTACTTCTGCCCAGGTGGAGGCATATGATGATGTTGAATTGAGATTATCCAGTTCTGAGGATCTGGATGTCGAAAGTTTTGCATCAGAGGGTTCTAGTGTGACACATTATACTGCAAATGAAGAAGATTTGATGGATGTGTTATCTCGGGCTGTTGAAAGGCTCAGTATCGAGTGGCCAGCTGATAGACAGGATTCTAAAATCAAAAGCAAACTAGATGATAGATTTCTGTCTGCACGACCTCAACCTTCTCGCCGGTGCTTGCCGTTCTTCCCAGACCTTCATGCTGAAGTTTCAAAGACCTGGGTTAGACCGGTTTCTAGCAGGATTTACACGAATCAGTCAAATGCTTATGGTAACATTTTTGGTGCTAAATCTGCTGGTTATGTGGCGATGCCGAAGGCGGAGGAGACGCTCGCGAGCTATCTCTCTCCTGCTTCTTCGGTTTCACTTAAAGCGCCGGCTCTTCCATCTAGACCACTAAAGAATACCTCTGTGCTGGTGGGGAAGGCTTACTCGGCGGCTGGGCAGGCGGCTGCGTGTTTGCATACGATGGCTATTATGCAGGCTTATCAGGCCGACCTGCTCAAAGATGTTTCTGAGGGGGGTGAAATTTCGGCTGATATGATTAGCGAACTTAGGCAGACTGCTGATCTCACTCTGCGTGCCACCAGAGAGTCCGCTAAGTCTATTGGTCGATCTATGGCAGCCATGGTGGCCACAGAAAGGCACTTATGGTTGAGTCAGACATCGATGAAGGAAAAAGATAAGTCTCTCCTTCTAAATGCTCCTGTTTCGCCTGTGGGCCTCTTCGGTGACGCTCTTCACTCGGTCACGGAGAGGTTCCAGGAAGAGAAAAAACAGGCGGCTGCTTTTTCAAAATTCATCCCTCTCAAAGTACGTGTCACTGGGGCTGCTGAGCGAAAAGGGCAGTCCCAGCCGTCGAGTTCTTCCTCCTCAAGAAGAGCACAGCAGAAGCGGAGTGTCGCGTCTCGTGCCCCCCCGCAGGGAAACTGGAGGGACGAGGCGGGGCGCTCCCCGGCGCGGCCCTCTCGGGGCAGGACTGATCTGAGGACAGTCATTGTCGCCAGGAAGGCCGCGTCGAAAAAATCCTGACGGGCTGAACGTCAGGACTCTGAGGGTGGTCCCCATCGGGAGAGACTTGAGTTCACCGCACAAGAACACGGTGCCCTGTCTTTCCCGATGCCCTCAGGGGTCTGTTCTACTAACCCTGCCTACACAGGGCGTAGAGAGACTCGGCGAGCGATTTCCCGAGGGACGCTCGCCCCCTCCGAGGAGGGTTGTGGAGTGTTCAGACCAGCTGTTTCCTGCCAGTATGTTACAGGGCGCTGTGTCTGTCACTCGGGATGTTCATCCAGAGGCCAGCCTCGAGAGGCTGGTTCCCTTAGTAGAGTTCCTGGCGGAATGGGAAATGCTTCCCAATGTTTCTCAGTGGGTCCTGAATATTATAAAGAACGGGTACGCTATTCAGTTCAGAACGCGTCCACCTCAGTTCAGAGGGGTTCTGCCCACGGTGGTGGGCCCCGAGCAGGCTCTGGTATTAGAACAGGAGGTAAAAACTCTGCTGCAAAAAGGGGCTATAGAACGGGTTCCTCCACCCAGCAGGGAGTTAGGATACTACAGCCGGTACTTCATCGTTCCGAAAAAAGATGGAGGGCTGCGTCCCATTCTAGATCTGCGTGTCTTAAATCGCACTGTAGGAAAGCTCAAATTCAAGATGCTCACTCTCAAACAGATCGTGTCACAAATCAGATCCGAGGACTGGTTTGTCACGATAGATCTAAAGGACGCTTACTTCCATGTATCTATCCTCCCTCAACACAGGAAGTTCCTGAGGTTCGCTTTCGGGGGCGAAGCGTACCAATATCGGGTTCTTCCGTTCGGCCTAGCACTGTCACCCCGCACGTTCACGAAGTGTATGGATGCAGCTATAGCTCCGCTCAGGCTGCAGGGCATCCGTATTCTGAACTATATAGACGATTGGTTAATCCTAGCTCAATCGGAACAACAGGCGGTTCGGCATCGAGAAGTCGTTCTGGCTCACATCAAGAGGTTGGGGTTGAGACTCAACGCCAAGAAGAGTGTTCTTTCTCCATTACAGAGAACCACTTTTCTCGGTGTAGTGTGGGATTCGACGACGATGCAGGCACAATTGTCACCTGCTCGCGTTGCTTCGATTCTTGCCACAGTAGATCAAGTCAAGCTAGGCCGGTCATCCACTGTAAAACAGTTCCAGAGACTGTTAGGTCTCATGGCAGCTGCGTCCAACGTGATACCTTTTGGCCTCCTGCACATGAGACCGTTACAGTGGTGGCTCAGAACCAAGGGATTCTCCCCGAGGGGAAATCCGCTTCGCATGATCATGAGTTCGCGACGGTGTCATCGCGCCCTGGTTATGTGGAAAGATCCTTGGTTTCTGTCCCAAGGCCCTGTGTTGGGAGCTCCTTGTCGTCGCGTTATGCTAACGACAGATGCCTCTCTCACGGGTTGGGGGGCGATCATGAGTGGTCGCCCGGCTCAGGGTCTGTGGGGGGACCATCATCGTCTATGGCACATAAATTGTCTAGAGATGTTGGCAGTGTTTCAGGCCCTGAAACATTTCCTCCCAGACCTAAGAGGCCACCATGTTCTTGTCCGGACAGACAACACATCGGTGGTCTCTTACATCAACCATCAGGGGGGTCTGCGTTCTCGCCCGCTTTACAAACTGGCACGTCAGATCCTTCTATGGTCCCAGGGGAAAATTCTCTCTCTCAGAGCTATTTATCTCCCGGGGTATTTGAATCAGGGGGCAGACATCCTGTCGAGGCAGGGGCCGAGGCCCGGGGAGTGGAGTCTTCACCCCGAGGTGGTGGAGCTCCTATGGGGACATTTCGGTCGTGCCGAGGTAGACCTATTTGCGTCCCGAGAGACATCACACTGTCCACTGTGGTTCTCTCTCAGCCAGCCAGCCCCACTGGGGTTGGATGCTATGGTACATCCGTGGCCGAGGTCACGCCTGTACGCTTTTCCCCCGATCGCTCTGCTCCCAGGAGTTCTGGAGAGGGTTCGCCGGGACGGGCTCAGTCTCCTGCTTATAGCCCCGTTCTGGCCGGCCCGAGTATGGTTTTCGGACCTAGTATCTCTCCTCGACGGTTCTCCCCTAGAGATACCGATCAGGAGAGATCTGCTCTCTCAGGCGAGTGGGTCGATCCTTCACCCCCGTCCAGAGCTATGGAGGCTGTGGGCTTGGCCTCTGAGGGGGCCCAGCTCATAGATTCTGGTCTCTCGGCTGAGGTCGTTGAGACCATCCTCCAATCCAGAGCTCCCTCCACGAGGAAGTTATATGCCGCGAGGTGGAAACTTTTCACCTCTTGGTGTGGAGAGCGCCAGCAGGACCCAGTTAACTGCCCGGTTGGTACAGTGCTGGATTTCCTGCAGGACCGTCTCTCCACAGGGTTATCCCACTCCACACTGAAGGTGTATGTGGCGGCCTTAGCTGCTTACCACGCCCCTTCAAGTGGAGGTTCCCTCGGGAAACACCCACTTATATCTCGCTTCCTTCGTGGCACCCTGAGGCTGAGGCCTGCAGTTCGCACAAGGGTACCAGCTTGGGATCTGACCATCGTCTTAGAAGGTCTCTCCCTTGCTCCTTTTGAGCCCATCGAGGAAGTTTCGGAAAAGTTTCTTACTCTTAAGACTATCCTTCTTCTTGCTATTTCATCTCTAAAAAGGATTGGTGATATTCAAGCACTTTCGGTGGCTCCCTCGTGCCTGGAATTTGCTCCTGGTATGGTTAAGGCCTTTCTCTGTCCGAGACCAGGTTATGTTCCTAAGGTGCCGACTACTTTGGTTAGACCTATAGTTCTGCAGGCTTTCTGTCCTCCGCCTTTTCTGACGTCAGACCAGAGGAAACTTAATTTGCTGTGCCCTGTTAGGGCTTTAGATGCGTATGTCCACAGAGCTGCTCTGTGGAGGAGATCGGAACAACTGTTTGTCTGTTTTGGGCCACCTAAGAGAGGGTGTCCTGCATCTAAGCAAAGGATGAGCAAGTGGGTGGTCGAGGCTATCTCGCTTGCTTACGGTTCGGCCCATCAGCCTTCACCTTTGGCTGTAAGGGCTCATTCCACCAGGAGTATGGCTGCCTCTACAGCTCTTCTTTCAGGAGCTTCTCTTCAGGACGTTTGTGATGCGGCAGGCTGGTCCTCACCGCACACTTTCGTCAGATTTTATTCCCTTGACCTTAGCTCCACTCCCGGGGCTCAGGTTCTCTCGTCGGCTTGTGTCTCCTAATGACACACGACGGGGATTTGGTCGTATGGGGATGTGGGTATTGCGTTCCCACTGCGATTACACGCAGCGGTAGTCCCTGAAGGGGAACGTCCCGGGTTACGTATGTAACCCTAGTTCCCCGAAGGGACGGACGCTGCGTGTCCTGCCATACTCTCGGCATCCCCTTGGGTCGCTGCTTCAGTGACTTTTAAGCTGGCGTGTTGTGTGCTCAGGGGATATTTATAGCTTCCTGGTCTATGACGTCACTCGCCGTACGCTCTTTCTCTCCATTGACTGATTTCATTCATGCTTCAGACGCGTCACGCTGGGGGCGTTCCCACTGCGATTACACGCAGCGTCCGTCCCTTCGGGGAACTAGGGTTACATACGTAACCCGGGACGTTCCCTGAGAAGGTAACGAGACACTGCGTCGACTACGACACTTTGGGGAACGCCCTTAGCATAACGCATCTGAAGTATGAATGAAACTAATCCAATCCTGATTGGTGCTGCGTCATGACGTAACATGTGACGGCATACACGGAAGCTATAAAGGGACGCCAGCACACAACAGAGTTAGCTTTATGCGATGAAGCAAGTCGCTCCCAGGCAGGGGAAGGCGTGACGGAGGGACGCAGTGTCTCGTTCCCTTCTCAGGGAACAAGAGTTACTCGAACTGCGTTGACTACGACAGAATAAGTACCAACTATGCCACAACGAGCCCTGCCTGTCCCAGTGTGAAGCTGCGCACAGGCACACTTAGGACGAGAGCACTAGAGTGCCTGGCGTAGAAGAAATTTCCAGGCTATAGAATCTGATAAAAGTATGAGGGGTAGCCCATCCAGCTGCATCGCACACTTCTTGGATCGGGGCCCCTGAAAGGAGGGCTCTAGAGGACGCCATGCCTCTGGTTGAAGGAGCCCTCACGGCCAAAGGTGAAGGCAAGCTGAGCACCTGATAGGCCATAGAGATAGCCTGAACGACCCAGTTACTGATGGTCTGTTTGGATGCGAGAAGCCCCTTCTTGGACGACCCGAAGCACACCAGCAACTGATCTGACTTCCGCCATGAAGAAGACCTATGGACATATATCTTGAGAGCTCTGACAGGGCAGAACAAATTAAGTCTTTCTTCATCCGCCGTCACGTGAGGTGGAGGATGAAAGCCTGCAGAACCGTAGGCCGTGCCACATTAGATGGCACTTTAGGCACATAGCCCGGCCTGGGATGCAAGATAGCCTTAATATTGCCTGGAGCAAACTTCAGGCACCCATGAGATATAGAGAGCGTCTGAAGGTCTCCTACTCTCCTCAGAGAAGTAATGGCTAATAAAAAAGCTACCTTGAGGGAAGGTTCTTGGCCTCAGCCGACTCCAGAGGTTTGAAGGGGGCCTCGACCAGTCCTTCGAGAACCACTGCCAGGTCCCATGTGGGAACTCTGGTACGAGCCGCAGGTCTCATACTCCGAGACCCACAGAGGAAACGTACGACCAGCTGATGTCTCCCCAGAGGCCCATCACCCAGAGGAGCGTGGAAAGCCGCAATGGCAGCCACGTACACCTTGAGTGTGGACGGGGTAAGAATCTGTACCATGGCATCCAAACCCAATGGGGCTGGATGGGTGAGAGAATACCACAGTGGACAGTGGGACGTCCCTCGAGACGCGAACAAATCCACTTACACTGGGCCGAACCTCACTCATATCGACTTCACCACCTCGGTGAAGTCTCCATTTCCTGGGCCTCAGCCCCTGCCTCGACAGTATGTCTGCTCTCTGATTCTGATCCCCTGAGACGTGCATTGCTCTGAGAGATAACAGTTTCCCCTGGGACCACAGGAGGATCGGATGCGCCAATCTGGATAGAGGGCGCAATCTCAGAACCCCCTGATGAATCAAGTAGGAGACCACCGACACATTGTCTGCATGGTGACCCCTGAGGTCTGGGAGGAAGCTCCTCAGCGCCCTGCCTGACCGCGCCACAGCCTGTGAGGGAGGCGTCTGTCGAGACGGATTTCTGGCGACATGACGCTCCCAGCACAGGCCTTGGAAAAGAAACCAAGCTTTCTTCCACATAGATAGGGAACGAAGGCATCTGCGCGTAACCCTAATCATACGGAATGGGATCCCCTTCGGGAGAACCCCTTCGTTTTCAACCACCACTGCAGAGCCCTCAGCGTAGCCCTCAGTGTGTAGCAGGCCGAATGGAATGATGTTGGACGCTGCTGCCATGAGTCCTAACACTCTCTGAAAGTGTTTGACAGTGATGGCTTGGCCTAGCTTTATCCTGGTCACCAATGGCCAGGATGGACTCGATCCGTGCCCGCATCGTGACCGAGTCCCACACCACTCCCAGGAACGTGGTTCTCTGGCTGGTGCCAACACGCTCTTTTTCGTGTTGAGCCTCAACCCCAGGCTCTGGATGTGGGCAAGGACGACACCTCGATGCCGAACTGCCAGCTCTTGTGACTGGGCCAAAATCAGCCAGTCACCCAGAAGCCTCAGCGTTGCTAGAGCTGCATCCATGCATTTAGGCCGAACGGAAGAAGCCGATATTGGTACGCTTCGCCCCCAAAAGCGAACCTCAGGAACTTCCTCTGAGATTGAAGGATGGATATGTGGAAGTATGCGTCCTTCAGATCTATCGTGACAAACCAATCCTCGGATTGAATTTGATTCACGATGGTGAGCATCTTAAACCTGAACCTCCTCAGAGACCGATTCAAGTGCCTGAGGTCTATCATTGGACGCAACCCCCCATCCTTCTTGGGAACTATGAAGTAGCGGCTGTAAAACCCGGACTTCCCGTGCTGGTGGAGGAATACGTTCTATAGCCTACTTTACCAGTAGGGAGTTTACTTCTTGTTCCAATACCCGACCCTGCTTTGGGTCGACTACAGTCCAGACCACCCCGTTGAACTTTGGTGGGTGGAAACCGAACTGCATTCTGTACCCCAAGGGAACCAGCCTCTCGAGACTTCCTTCGGGTATCGTTCAAGATTCGTTCTCGATCCCCTGAAGCGGCTCTCTGGCAGGGTTTGGTTGAAACGATTCTCAATGTGTGGACTCGAGCGCTGCCTGGCCGCAAGCCTGTGGGGCAGACAGAGCAGCGTGCGTTTGCTGGAAACAGATGTGTCCCGAAGCGCACTTTACTGCGGGATACAGACATCGATTTCCTGAGGGAGGGAGGCTCTTTCGGTTTCGTACTCGACACCCTGAACAGGGGGGACAGCCCTGCTATTTTCGTCTTGTTTTCGATACCCTGAAGCGGAGGACCGGCAGGGAAAAATTTAAAACGATTTTCGACGTTCACTGCTCATCATTTTAATTCCTCAGAGTTAAATGCAGCCATAAACACTGGATAAGTGAAGCACGGTCTAGATGGTAGGCTGAATTAAAATATCTAACTTCTTAAAGTCAGATAATATTCCATCATTTTAATTTCATAGAATTAAATGCAGCCATAATCACCAAACAATACTGTTTTAATATTATTTACAGTCTCGTAATCTACACGCTGCCTCTGCAAACGCGAGAATGGTTACAATATATTTCAGGTAGAACTTATGGTTACAATATATTTGGCTTTCATCCCTCGAGGCTGAAACATCCAACAGCGCACGGTTTATATAGGCCTACGCATCGAGATATTTCTAAATGAACACTGACAGCACCCTCAGGAGCTGACTGTGAATGCCTCGCACCCAAACAGTATTATTTCACAGTGTGTGTCCCTTTTATTCTAGACCCCTAATCTACGTGTTGCCTCGGCAAACGTTCATTCATACTTCAGATGCGTTACGCTAAGGGCGTTTCCCAAAGTGTTGTAGTCGACGCAGTTCGAGTTCCCTCGAAAGGGAACATGTTCATAAAACTTTTTGCTAAGAACACTGTTTTCAGGTATAATTACATTTAGTAGGTATGGCATTTGGATGTATATTTCCACAATATTTAAGACTAATTTCTGTCACAGTATTTATTTATTTAATCTTCTGACTCAACTAAATGGTAAACTGTCAGAGCATTTGATCTGTCTCTATCTTTCTCTCTCTCTCTCTCTCTCTCTCTCTCTCTCTCTCTCTCTCTCTGTGTGTGTGTGTGTGTGTGTGTGTGTCAGTTAAACCTTTGATTATTTAGAGTTTAACCCTTTCATTGCTGTGTGCTTTGGCCTGCATTTCTTAGGCCTTGTCTTTTTCAATAAGTTTGATTAACAAGATAAAGGCATAGAACCAGATTATTTGTAGTGCACTGACAACATAGTTTTATATAATTAGTTTAATAATTAGATTAATAAAAATATAAAAAGTCTGTGAGATAAAAACGTCTCGGTTACGGATGTAACCCTCGTTCCCTGGGTAGGGAACCGAGACGTTCCGTCGGATGACGACGAATGGGGGTTTCGCTTAGAAAGCCAATCGACTTCGAGTACTACAAAACGAGCCAATGGCAAAGAAATGCCATGGGTCTGCGGAATTTGCATAGCGTAACTCCGCCTCACCTCGTGGGTATTTAAGGAGAACGCTGGCAGCAAATAGGCATGTTTTCTTCGCTGAGGAGCCAAGACTGAGCTCAGGCGATCCCCGCGGTACAGCGGAAGTGGCAGGCAGACGGAACGTCTCCGTTCCCTACTCAGGGAACGAGGGTTACATCCGTAACCGAGACGTTCCCTTTCGTTGTCACTCCGAGTTCCGTCGGATGACGACGAATGGGGATACCAGTCTAATCACGCCACTTCTCAGCTGTCTTCCAGTGCCCTGCGTAAATCTGAGATCCCTGTCGTGAGACTAGCACGGACGAAGGACTCCTATTTAACACAGGAATACCAAGGTACACTGGGGAGCATATCCCAGATCTTTTAGGGAAGTATGCAATTACTGCCAACCCAGAGGGGGGGACTTAAAAATACACATATGACCCGAGGGATGCATATGGGGAATCACTGGGGTGTCCAGCCGCAGGTGGAATATTTCAACCCCAGGGGTGGCAAGGTGGCTTGCCGAGGGAAAGACACACGCTCAGAGAGGCTTACAGTGGAAATACACATGTGGGGGTAGCTCAGAGGAGGTACCATGGACACGGAAGGCACCTAGCCGACGCGCAGGCAATAGACACTGGCGCCAGCGTCAGCAGTGCTGGAGGAGCTCAGGGCTTTCGGGAAAGCTCACCTGAGGAGAATATCGCACGTATCCAGTCCGAGGAGTGGCATGGCGAGCAAGCGAAGACACCTAACGGATCCCATGTTAGCTTGAAAAAGACAGTACACGGGAGGAGACTGGCTCCACTCGAAGATTGTAAAATCTGGCGAATGTGTTAGGTGTCGCCCAGCCTGCAGCTCTGCAGATGTCTGTTAGCGAGGCGCCATGCGCTAAAGCCCAAGAGGACGCGACACTCTGGGTGGAGTGGGCGGTCACACCAAGGGGGCACGGTCGACCTTGCTGCTGGTATGCCAGAGCAATGGCGTCCACTATCCAGTGAGACAACCTTTGCTTGGAGAGAGCCTTTCCCTTCAGCTTCCCACCATAACAGACAAAGAGCTGGTCTGAGGTCCTGAAACACTGCGTTCTGTCTACATAGATGCGAAGAGCACGTACTGGACAGAGCAGTGCCAAGGCTGGGTCTGCCTCCTCCGGGGGCAGCGCTTGCAGGTTCACCACCTGGTCCCGGAAGGGAGTGGTAGGAACCTTGGGCACATATCCAGGCCGGGGTCTCAGGATCACGTGAGAGTCACCCGGCCCGAATTCCAAGCACGCTTCGTCAACGGAGAATGCGTGCAGGTCCCCTACCCTCTTGATGGAGGCCAATGCAGTCAGAAGCGCTGTCTTCATTGACAGGAAGTTAAGCTCGACTGACTGCAAAGGCTCAAAGGGAGCGCTGCGCAGGGCAGTTAAGACCACTGCGAGGTCCCAAGAGGGTATGAGAGGAGGGCGAGGAGGATTCAGTCTCCTCGCTCCCCTCAGGAACCTGATGATCAGGTCATGCTTCCCCACAGACTTACCTTCTATCGGGTCATGATGTGCGGCAATAGCAACGACATAGACCTTGAGGGTGGAGGGAGACAGCCTTCGCTCCAACCCCTCTTGAAGAAAGGAAAGCAGGACACTGACCGAACATCTACGGGGGTCTTCTCGGTGAGAAGAACACCAGTTGACGAAGAGGTTCCACTTCAACGCATAGACGTGTCTCGTGGACGACGCTCTAGCGGAAGTGATGGTAGCCACCACCGCTGGTGGTAGGGTACTCAAACCTGCCTCGTCCCGTCCAGAAGCCACACGTGGAGGTTCCAAAGATCGGGACGAGGGTGCCATAGGGTGCCCCGTCCCTGAGAAAGGAGGTCCTTCCTCAGAGGAATTGGCCAAGGAGGTGCTGTCGCGAGGAGTATGACTTCGGAGAACCAGGTCCGGGTGGGCCAATACGGCGCGACCAGAGTGACCTGCTCCTCGTCCTCCCTGACCTTGCGCAGGAATTGCGCAAGAAGGCTCACTGGGGGAAACGCATATTTGCGGCCCTGCGGCCAGCTGTGCGCCAGTGCATCCGTGCCGAGCGTGCCCTCGGTCAGGGAATAATACAGGGCGCAACGGGTCGAGTCGTGAGAGGCAAACAGATCTATCTGTGCGTCCCCGAACTGGTCCCAAATCAGCTGAACCGACTGGGGATGGAGTCGCCAATCTCCCGGGAGGGGCTGAAGCCGTGAGAGCTCGTCGGCTGCACAGTTCAGGGCTCCGGGGATATAAATGGCACGAAGCGACCTCAGATACTTCTGACTCCATAAGAGGAGGTGGCAGGCGAGTTGCGACATACGGCGGGAGCGCAGACCACCTTGACGGTTGATGTACGCTACGGTCGCGGTATTGTCTGAACGGACTAGTACATGCTGGCCCCTGAGCACGGCTCGGAAGCGGCGCAAGGCGAGCTGTACAGCCAGCAACTCGAGGCAATTGATGTGCCATAGGCGGTGGGGTCCTGTCCAGGAGCCCGCGGCAGCACGTCCATTGCACATGGCACCCCAGCCCGTGGTAGAGGCATCTGTCGTTACGACAATATGCCGGGAAGCTCGTTCCAGGGGCACTCCGGCCCGTAGAAAACTGAGGTTCGACCACGGGGTGAAGGTCTGACGGCAGGTCGGAGTAACTGGTACTCGGAGAGTGCCGTGTTGCCATGCCCACCTCGGGACTCGGTCGCAAAGCCAAAGCTGAAGCGGTCTCATATGAAGTAATCCGAGCGGTGTTGCCACGGCTGCGGATGCCATATGCCCCAGGAGCCTCTGAAAAAGTTTCAGTGGAACCGCACTCTTGCCCTCGAACTGTCTCAGGCAAGTCAGCAGTGACTGCGCGCGCTCGCTCGTAAGCTGCGCGGACATGACGACCGAGGTTGTCGATCTCCATACCGAGGAGTCGATCTCCATACCGAGAAAAGAGATCCTCTGCACGGGGCAAAGTTTGCTCTTCTCCCAGTTGACCCGAAGGCCCAGACGGGCTACATGGCGGAGCACCAAATCCCTGTGTTCGCAAAGCTGATCTCGAGAGTGAGCTAGAATTAGCCAGTCGTCGAGGTAGTTCAGAATGCGAACCCCGTGTTCCCGGAGGGGAACAAGGGCTGCCTCGACGACCTTCGTGAAGACGCGAGGAGACAGGGCTAGCCCGAATGGGAAAACTGCGTACTGATATGCCTGCCCCTCGAAAGCAAACCGGAGGAACGGTCTGTGTTGAGGGAGGATGGAGACATGAAAGTAGGCGTCCTTCAGGTCGATCGCTGCAAACCAATCCTGGTGCCGCACACATTCGAAAACGCGTTTGGCGGTGAGCATCTTGAACGGCAGCCTGTGAAGGGAGCGGTTCAGAACGCGCAGGTCCAGGATTGGCCGTAACCCACCGGTTTTCTCCGGGACAATGAAATACGGGCTGTAGAAGCCGGTCTTCATTTCGGCTGGAGGGACATTCTCGATCGCACCCTTCGCCAGCAGGGTAGCAACCTCCGCTCTCATGATAGGGGCATTGCCACCGACCAAAGTGGAGCGGACTCCCCTGAAGCGGGGAGGAGACCGCGCGAACTGAATCGCGTAGCCGAGCCTGATCGTTCGTGCGACCCAGCGGGACAGATTGGGAAGCTCTAGCCAGGCTCCCAAGGACTGTACCAGCGGGGTCATGCGAACCACAGACTTCCCGTCGGTGGGGCAGCGAGGCGGTATGGCTGACCCAGACGTGGACGGCATAGCGGCCCGGTGTGGGGGTACAGCCATAGACCGCGTCCTGACAGAGGAGACCAGGGAAGGACGAACGTTCCATGGGGGTCTGCTCTGCCAGGGGTCTGGCGACAGAGGAGGATGAGAGCGGCACGGTCCGGGGACGGCGCGCACTGTCATCCGGCTCTGGGACAGAGGAGGACGAGGGGTGCACGGCCCGGGGGCGGCGCACCGTGTCGTCCGAGAACTCTGTGTGCTCAGGAATGAATGTGTCACTTCTTTCTTTAACCACATTAGTGGAGAACAAAAGATTCTCCCCCGGCCCTCCACCGGGGGAAGGAGTGGTCCTGCCACCATCTCCTGAGAAGTGCACATCATTCCTGAGCAGCCCGTCTCAGGAGCGCCGCTTGGCCCGGCGTTTAGCGGGGGGCGGGGCTGGAGAGGGCTGGGGCGCCTTCTTACGGCTTCCTCCGCGACCGGGCCCAGGTGAAGGCTGCTGCTTAGGCCGGGCGGGAGGGGCGGGAGCCGTAGGAGGGCGCCCTCGGCGGCGAACAGACTGAGTATTCTGCCCGGTCGGCTGGGTGGAGGCAGCAGCGGGCCGTCGGGGCAGAATATGCTTAATAGCCTCAGTCTGTTTCTGAGCAGTCGAGAACTGTTGGGCAAAATCCTCGACTGCACCGCCGAAAAGGCCGTCTTGTGATATGGGGGTGTCGAGCAGCCGGGACCGCTCGGCATCCTTCATATCAGCAAGGTTCAGCCAGAGATGTCTCTCCTGGACCACAGCTGTGGACATCACCAAACCCAGGGAGCGTGCGGTCACCTTCGTCGCTCGGAGAGCAAGGTCGGTGGCGGCGCGCAGCTCATTGAAGAGCCCTGGGTCTGTCCTGCCCTCGTGCATGTCCCTGAGCATCTGGGCCTGGTAGACCTGCAGAATGGCCATGGCATGCAAAGAGGTGGCTGCCTGTCCCGCAGCTCTGTAGGACTTCGCCACTAGCGTAGACGAGTACCTACAGGCTTTGGATGGGTGCTTAGGCTCACCACGAGAAGAAGCGCTCTGAGGACACAGTTGCATCGCAACAGAGCGTTCAACCGGGGGGAGCCCAGTGTACCCACGGGCAGTGGCCTCATCGAGGGGAGGAAAGGCGGATGAAATCATCGAGCGGTCACGGGAAGACATGGGAGTCTTCCAGGACTTCGAGATTTCATCATGCACGTCCGGGAAGAAAGGTATCGGGGCCTGACGGGGACGGGGATCCGCAGCCCGACCCAAATACCAATCATCCAGCCGCGAGCGCTCGGGGCAGGGCGGAGGGGTCCACTCTAACCCGATGCTCGCGGCGGCTCGAGACAGCATGGCCGTCATCTCCGGATCAGACTCTGACACAACTGTATTCACACCCGAAGGCGGCAGCTGTGATGAGTCTTCACTTCCAGAAGATTCAGACCCACCTTGTGATGCCGCGATAGACATCGCGTCCTCCTCTGGAGCGCCAAAGGAAACCCGCGGGGCACCCGAAGATGATCCCGCCGGAATCCCCTGAGCACTCACGGGTTGCAACACTGGAGAGGGTGCGGCTGGGCACGGACTGATAGTCGGCGCTTGGTTCCAAACCGTCACCCTCAGATCACCCTGGCCACCAGCCGAAGTACTAGCTCTATTTCTAGAGTCAGTAGATCGGGGTGTGGATGAGGGGGCTCTCACTCTTGCGAGATCACTGAGTCTTGATCGTAATGTTGCGATGGTCATGTTCCCGCAGAGAGAACATGAGTCATCCACGAGCGCTGCTCTAGCGTGATCAATGATCAGATGCCGTGATCAGAGTCGGCAACGAGTCTACCGCAACCAGAAGTGCACGGGCGAGGCATCTTTAAAAAGACGTGCCGCGTGCAAGCTCTTTTGTGAGAGGAAAAGAAACTCTGACTGTGTTGAAGCGCCCGGGGAGAAACACACTCGCTGTCAAACCACAGACAGATAAGCAGGAAGTGCGCGCTCGCCGGAGATCGCCGTCACACCAACACCAGAGAATCTCGCTCGTCTTGAAAAACTGACAGTACAGGAATGGCTTGTGGAACGAAGGATCACCTTGGCTCCGAAGCGAAAACATGCCTATTTGCTGCCAGCGTTCTCCTTAAATACCCACGAGGTGAGGCGGAGTTACGCTCTGCAAATTCCGCAGACCCATGGCATTTCTTTGCCATTGGCTCGTTTTGTAGTACTCGAAGTCGATTGGCTTTCTAAGCGAAACCCCCATTCGTCGTCATCCGACGGAACTCGGAGTGACAACGAAAGGGAACTGTACTTATGGACTTACAAAATAATTTTTGAGTTGCAAAAGTTAACTTCAAACTCATTTGAATGTGACCTATAAAATCCTATGAAATTCATCTAAATTTAAATAATCTCATAGATGTGGGTATTATGGTTTGTAGTCATAGTGGCAACAGCTGCTGCAGTAAACGTTGCATATTCAAACAACTTTGACCAGTGGCGATTTCTTTAAGACTGCAAGGGAAGCTCAGCTTCCCCTATAATGTCAAAAAATGTATGGTCAAATGTGTACTATTATGTTAACATTTTATTGACTAAAAATGCGTTAGAACACATTCATCTCAAAGACGAGTTCGTTTAGAATCAGCTACATATAGCAGGTCGGCGGACTCGATTTCCTTCTCATACATTCCCGTAGCGTCACAGTGCATTTCCCTATGGCATTTCCCCGTTGAAGCCGAGCGTCCATTGACTTCAATGGGGCTGCTTTGAACAGTTTTTTTCAGTGCTTCGAAACTAGACGGTCATTGGATAAATGCTGCAATTATGTCCCGCCCACAGACGCTCAGCGTCTCTGGGAGTGAATGGAGGAGTGGGCTGGCCTGGACTCCGGGCTTCTGCGTGATGATTGGAGGACTGCATCTCCTTTTGATTGACAGCAATTTCGTACAATAAAAAGTTGCTGACGCGGAAGCTATTCGAGATTTCGAGCTCAGTCCCATCGCGGATTTTGCAAGTGTACTCGAAAGACAAACTTCTGTAACATATTTCTTGGTATTTGCAATTTTCATCATACATTTCACAGTTTAACCTAATTCCCACATTTTCTCCGTCCGTCGATGTCAGGTGCCTTTTTACATGTGCGGGGCGTGGTGTTTGAATCACGGCACATCTGTCTACTTTGGTTTCGGTTTTGTGTCGGGATTCGGACATTCATGCTCCGCGTGTTTGTTTTCTGTTGTGAGCGCACAGGATGAGCTTATGCTCGTTCTTGTCCATAACGTTCTGTCTTGTCGTGTTCGCGTGCGGTTTCGTGTTCGCTCTGTCCACATGTTTTGTGTAGCACGCGGTCCGTGTTTACATCGACCACGTGCTTTCATGTCCTGTTTTGTCATGTGCTGTGTAAGCACACAGCTTGTGTTTTACACTAGCTGTGTGCTTTCATGTTGTCATGTTCTGTGTGAACACGTGGCTTATGAGTGTTCTTATTGTTCTTCATGTCTCATTTTGTGTGAGCACATTGGTTGTAATTTGTTTTACTGGCCATGTGCTTGTGTTTTTTGTCATGTTTGGTGTGAGCACATGGCTTGTCATGTGTTTTCCTTGTGCCATGTGCTCTCCTGTCGATTGTGTCGACTCCCATCTTGTTTCCTGATTATTAGTTATTTTGCCCCACCTGTCCTCCCTCGTTACTTGCTTTGTTTGCTCCCTATTTATTCTCCTTGTGTTTGCAGTCATGTGCTGGTTCGTAGTTTTTGTCTGTATTTTTTGTTAAATTTTATTATTAAAATAAAGCCCATCAACTCTGCACCTGAGTCCTCGCTCTTTTCACCATCCCCACACCTGAAAGTCGAGTTTAAAAAATGAGCTTCCCCTCTTTGAAAGACCAGCAGCCGCCACTGACTTTGACATAGTCCTTTTACATTTACCCAGTCTGATTGCATATATTCCCGTTGTTCAAAGTTGCCCTAAAGCCACCAGAGTGGCAGTGGCACTGGGGCTTGGGCCCGTCATCGCTGCTTGCAGCTATATATATATTTTTTTTTTACCATACCTTTGTTAGGAGCCGGTCTCTAACTCCTCCGTGAGATGCATTTGCAAACAACACGATCTCAACTGCTGCTGAGTCTCAGCAACAGCAGAGCAGAAATTGTGGGGAACGCGAGCCTGGGCGCTCTCGTCAAAGAGCGCCAGGCGGGAGTGGAGAATATGCAACAGCAGCTGCACACAATGAGCACAGTCTCCCCCTCGAGAGCTAACCATGCATGTATCAAGACACAATCACACAGAGGCATTCCCATAGTGTCGTAAAACTTACGACGCAGCGCGAGTTTCCTTGAAAGGGAACTGAATTGTGAAGTGTTACACAGGCCCTGATTGCTATACAAATAAACTTGAATTGAATTCATGTTCTCGTGTCTGAAGTATACATAGAAAAATCAGCAGACTGAACTATTGTGTTGGCAGCTGTACACAATGAGCACAGTCACCCCCTCGAGAGCTAACCATGCATGCATCAAGACACAATCACGCAGAGGCATTCCCATAGTGTCGTAAAACGTATGACGCAGCGCGAGTTTCCTTGAAAGGGAACTGAATTGTGAAGTGTTACACAGGCCATGATTGCTATACAAATAAAATTGAAATGAATTCATGTTCTCGTGTCTGAAGTATACAAAGAAAAATCAGTAGACTGAACTATTGTGTTTCTCTCAAAGAAGCAAACAGATGGTATAGTAATTTTACATATTCAAATAAATTAAATGAATAATTTATGCAAACATCCTGTAACACAGAACGTTACCAGGCTGCAGGTTGGAAAAAGTTCAAACGCTAATGCCTGTTGCTTAATGATATTTATATTAATATGGAGTCAACAATTTTTTCCAGACTAAGAGGAGATAGTTGCCTTTGGAGACATGATGTATGGCACAGCCTACAGCCTATTCTTGTCTAGACGTGTTTCACCCTGAAGCTTGCTGCGTCACTATGAGCTTTGCTGTTAAAATCAACAGCTGCATTAGATGTGTTCAAATTTCACTCCAGCTAGGTATGATCAACAGCGTCACCTGTCTTAATAGAACAGAAAAGGTAGTAATGTATTATATGTAAGACCACAATGCGTATAAATATAATTATTAATACTTTAGTTTAAAAGGCTTTAAATTTCTTTAGAGAAGGAAGAGAGAGGTATTACAAATATTTGATCAACTTTCCCTTTTCTACAACAATGACTTGCATAAAAAAGTGTGCATAAAAGATAAATAAAATATATCTCACGTATTCCTCTGCATCCCTACAATGAGCACTGGAGCTGCTTCCTTCTTAGCTACTTAGAGATACTTAGTCTTTGTTGTTGCTGTACTCAACTATCTTTTCTTCAGAAAAAAGCATTTCTATGTAACGTAACAAATTGTGCTAAGCAAGAATTGAACAAAAAAACTTCTATATTCAGATATGACAAAAATGAATGTGATCCCGTTTTGCATTTTATTGCATTACAGAGTTCAAGCCAGTACTCCTATAACTGTCACATATTTCTGCCACATTTTTTCAACAATTGAATTTTGATAAATTGATTTTTTATTTGTGATAAACATAAACACAGACTAATGCTGTTAATAGTTTAAAGTTGTTTAACCACTTAGAATGTGATCTGCATACAAACTAAAGGATCTATAATACAAAAAAATGCTATCAGGCTAATGCATGTTGAATGACAAAACTGGTATTATCTGAACCACAGACTTTACATAAATTTTACATTTACTCTACATACATTTATTCCAAAATTTTGATGGGGAGGGTTGTAACACTACATTTCCCATTTGATTCCTTTGTACAGACAAAGATGAACAGTGCAAAAAGCCAAAAACAATTTCACACAATGAAAGTGACTAACAATCATGCACACCTTTTTTGACTCTGTTTTATGTATTTTTTCAATATTTGTTCAATATTTCGAGCATTTGTTGATGCCTAAACAAGTTGTGTAGGCAGAGGCTGTGTTGTGTAAAGCAGAAATACTAAACAGCGAATGATTTTGAGTTGGCCTTACCATTACGATTGTTTTCTATTTAATAATCAAAGCCGTGTTCACGTGCGTCAGTGTGCAACGTTGAACCAAGGGGGTTAGGGCTTCTCTCACGCTTGCACACTTTCACCCAGCGGTGTGGGGTTTGGGATCGAGGCATCAGTATTTTAATTGCCTCGCTTCTCATGCGAGAACAGTTCGGAGTCTGCTTTGCCTGCAGGGCGGCTGGCCATCGCTCTCTCCCCGGCCTCCTCAGCACGCACACGGGGAGTAGCATTAGTCTAATTAGCAGTGGTATTTTTGTGGCTTGTTTTCTTAAATTTGAAATGTGTGATCTGAATTAAATATCCCTCAGTATTTGTTCCTAATAAAAAAAAGAAAAAAGAAAAAAAAAACACAGAGGAACAGAAACACTAACCTTACCCTCTTAGTCCTCATACGAAAGTAATTTAGCCTTCCAGAGAACTGTGTGCATTCTTTTCTGGGACCACTTCTCTCAGTGGGTGTCTGTGGGCCCTCAGTGCCAGTAATTGCTTCCATACCTCCAGAGAGAGCTGTGCGCTGTGGCCTTACCATGTGCTCCAACACGTGGGATGCTTTCATCACATCCCTACTCAGACTCCCACCAATATACGCACACACACATACACACAGCACTACTCCACCTTCACTCCGGCTCTCTGACTCAATTTCACTACACTTACACCCCTTTTGATCCTTCCAGCACAAGCTTCCCAATCGCCACTCTCTGCAAGACACTAGATACTATTCAACATGCCCTGAAGTCATATAAGCAGGAAGTTCTTCTCAATCTACCATACTGCAAAGCACAAAGCCCAGAGCTCTGAGAATGTGTAGCTGAAATGGCTGCCGATTGGATGGTGGTCTGGGACTGTATTGTCAGAGCTAACTGCTTCCTCAAAGACAGTTTTTATTAAAATGATGTTTACAATATGCCTTTTATGAGCCTCAGATGTAGTAAAACAGCTCTTGTAAAGTGTGTTAAATCAGCACAGCTCAGTGGTGCTGATGTAAGAATATGAATCTTTGAGAAACTTCATGAGAACTATTGCAGCGCTTTGGCATGGTTTCTCACCGCGGTGCCTAATTGACATAGGTGGCATGTCAAAACAAACCGCAAGCACACATGAAATGAACTACATGCACAGTCAGTTTAAATAAAGAGACACTGGTCACACAGAAGTGTTTGCCTGCATATGTTTGTGGCGGAGGTGTGGTCTGCCATAGAACAATAGAGTGATGCTATGCAGACAAGAACAGATTACAGGAAAGAGAGAGAGTATAAAGGACACTCTACCATTGACTGCTCATATTATAATAGCCCTCTTTCAGTCTGACTGGAAACAGCAGATGCCGGGATAGCATGCAGTCCCTCTAGTGAAGACACTGTGAACCAGCACTGATCACAGGACAGAAACAGAAAGCCAGAGGTTTCGTGCGAATATGTGAATGTGAATGTGAAATGTGGAGTTTATGAAAATGAAATTGCAAATATAACAACCTATGCTAATTTGGAAAATCATGCCTCTACCTACATTTTTGCAAAACTCAAAAAGCCGATATATAAAATACACTGCAGTTTCCAGCTGAAATAAACTCGTGTGGCAGTAAAACACCACCCAACTTTTTTTTTCACATAAATTATGACTACACTCTTAGAAAAAAAAAGGTTAAATGGGGTTCAATATAGAACCCTTGGGTTCTTGACTCAATTTTAAAGAACCCTTTAAGCCAAGGTTCTATATAAGGAGGAATGTCTTAAATTATTACATAATACTTTCATGTTTAATGGGTTATTTATTTATTTGTTTGTTTATTTTTTTATTTTTTTATAGTGATTAAGTATGTTTATGAACTGTCTAATTCATAAAAATGTAATTATAATTGAAAACAATAATTAAATCTAAATGAATTAAAACTAAATCCATAAAATTATCCCATGATGGGAACCCCTAAAAGGTTTTACATGGTAAACGTAATTTCACCAAGTGCAACATGTTCCTGGATCAACATCTTTCTTGATCCAGGAACAACATTGAAATCAACCATTCAGATTTTAGTTTTCAAGTTTACAATTTATGTCAAGTTTAGGCTTACAACAAGGGTTAGGTGCTTCTACATCAGTGTTATTCACCTAGCATTTCTCTCTGATTTTAGGGATAGGTAATGGGTAGGGTAAGGTTATTTGGATAGGGTTAGAACAAAAGTTTCGGACAGGAATGTTGTTGCAGGATGTACAAAATATGTTGAACCAAAAACAGTCTTACTTGGCAAAATCACGGCGACCAAGTTATGAAACGTCTGACAGAAAGCTTTAAGCTTCTATACAGAGCCTTTTTTTCTAAGAGACAGTCCCAAATCAAGCTCAAACTCATGGCGCCCCAAAATGATACACTGTAAAGACAACTAACCCTAACCCACAATATAAAAAATCTAATACACAAGATAGTTTATCTGAAAACGTAATTGACTGATAACATTATAATTAAGGTTGCCTATCAGTTAGTCACGTTCGACGTTAATTGTCAGTGACTGACGAATTGGGATCTCGTCTGAGAGCGGTATCACCTTAAAAAGTGGTAAGAGAACGAGCCAATGCACGTTGGCTAGTGAGATTTGCATCGCAAACCTTACCCCCGCTTCAGGGTATATAAAGGCCTGCGTGCAATACTCACATCAAGCTTTCACTTCGGAGCCGAGCAGATGTTTGTCTCACTCTGCTCTACAATCATCGTTGTGGTCAATGGATCAAGAGGGAACCAGTACCAGTGTTGGTATGACGACGTGTTCCAGCGGAGGTCGCGACTGCTGAGTGTGCATGGCTAGTGTACCCGTGTACTTCTGGATGCTGTCGTTTCCTGGCCCCGTCTGGCAGCCACACTCTCTGCCTCATGTGTCTGGGCCGTAAGGCATGCTGAGGTAAGAAGTGACTTGGGTCGCTTCGCGCAGTTCACATTCCGAGCGAGTTCAGTCGTGCAGCCGACAAGCTCTCACAACTTTGTACATCCAGAGAAGAGTGGCAACTCCAACCTCGGACCGTCCAGGTGGACTCTTTTAGCTAGACCTGTTCGTGAATTCAGAGTCGACCCATTGTCAGTTGTTCTATTCTCTGTCCGGGGGGACCCTCGGCACAGATCCACTGGCACACAGCTGGCCCTGGGGCCTACGCAAATATACGTGTCCCCCAGTGAGCCTACTGCACAGACCCTGAGCAAGGTCAGGGAGGACGAGGAGCAGTTCTTGATGGTTGCGGCTTACTGAACCACCCGGACCTGGTTCCCAGAACTCATGCTCCTCTCGACAGCCCCTTCCTGGTGGATTCCCCTCAAAAAGGATCTGCTTTCTCAGGGACAAGTCACCATCTGGCACCTGTGTCCAGATCTCTGGAACCTCCACATGTGGTCTCTGGATGGGACGCGGTGGGTTTAAGTGACCTACCCCCAGCGGTAGTTAACACTATCACTTCAGCGAGAGCTCCATCTATGAGGCAAGCCTACACTTTGAAGTGGAACCTCTTCATTGATTGGTGTTCTTCCAGCAGAGAAGACCCCCATCGATGCCCCATCAATGTCGTGCTTTCATTACTGCAAGATTGGTTGGAGCGAAGGCTGTCTCCCTCCACCCTGAAAGTGTATGTTGCCGCTATTGCTGCACATCATAAGGCAGTAGACGGTAAGTCTCTAGGGAAACACGACTTGGTAGTCAGGTTCCTGAGAGGCACCAGGAGGTTGAATCCCCCTCGCCCACGCCTCATCCCCTCTTGGGACCTCTCTGTGGTCCTGACGGCCTTACAGAGAGCACCCTTTAAGCCTTTGCAGTCAGTGGAGATTAAAATCCTGTCTCTTAAAATTCTCTCCTGACTGCGCTCACTTCCATTAAGAGGGTGGGGGACCTGCAGGCATTTTCGGTCGACGAAGCATGCCTGGAATTCGGGCCTACCGACTCTCACATCATCCTGAGACCCCGGCCTGGATAAATGCCTAAAGTTCCCATCACTCCATTTAGGGACCAGGTGGTGAACTTGCAAGCGCTGTCCCCGGAGGAGGTAGACCCAGCCCTTGCGTTGCTGTGTCCCATCCGTGCCCTGTGTATGTCTCTTTGGCAGACATGTACAGAGCTGCGGGCTGGGCGACACCAAACACATTTGCCAGATTTTATAATATCCGTGAGGAACCGGTGTCTTCCCATGTGTTGTCTACAAGTAGATAGCCACGGGTCACGCTTGCAGCGCCATTCCCCTCCAAGGATGGGCTACGAGCGCTTATTCTGCTCCTCAGTTGAGTTCCCCAGATGGCGAACCCTGTTGGAGTTCCTCCAGCATCCTCGGCAGTCAGATGTGGTGGAGACATCAGATGCCAGGTCTAGTACTTGTGTGTATGCCCAGTTGGTAAGCCCCTGTACTGGACTAGATTCCCATATGTTGTGTTCTCCTCCTTAGGTGTTCCCATATGTGTAATTCTACAGTAACGGCTTCCATGTTGGCGAGCCCGTGTCTTCCCTCTGCCATCTCTTTATTGAATCCACCCCTGAAATAGGCGGGATCTACTTTAGAGATCTTCCATATGTAGAACTGCCCTAACGGTCAGTCCATATGTGTCCATATTACCTCCCTACGGGCAGAATGTGGCCTCCGTAGCGTAGGCCTGTGCCTCCGCTAACAGCCGGGACACCGTCTTGGCTCCAAAGCGTTAGCTTAATGTGAGTATTACATGCAGGCCCTTATATAAACTGAAGCGGGTGTAAGGTTTGCGATGCAAATCTCACAAGCCAACGTGCATTGGCTCGATCTGTTACCACTTGAAAGAGATTGGGCTCTTAGGCGAGATTCCAATTCGTCAGTCACTGATGATTAACTTCTCCATTCCCTCCTTCAGGGAACAGGGGTTACATTAGTAACCTTGAAGTTCAATTTACATAAGTTATTAATAACTAACTAAATAACAACTTTTAATATTATTAATTAAATTAGTCAATGCATTAGGTATCATAAATTAATAATTGTGACAAGCAGGGCAGGGTTGAGGGCCATGAGAGGACGGCGCAAGGCAGGTGATGATGATGATGAGGAGATTGATGATGAGCGACACCTGCACACTGCAACGGTCTCGTATCTCTCACGGAGGATCTACGGAAGCATACTGCCGTGCAAAGGCAAAAGGCCGTAACTTCGTTTTTGGTCGAAAATGAGTTATTTTTGGCACATTCAAGACCTCCTTTATCATGTGGATAAGTATCTTGAGTCAATTCCGTTGTTTTTTCGAGAAAATAATGGTTTGTCTTAACCGTAACTTCCAAAAGCCTGTGAGAAACCAAGGCAGAACACCGTAACACCAGTTACCGCTCTTTGGCTTTGTTTTGGAACGCTCATATTGAGTTACAGCACTCTGCCTTTGTTTAGCCACGCTTCAATATGAAGTTACTGTGCCGGCGTTCTATCAAATAATGCTACCTATCAGATTATACGGTGTTCTGCCTTTGTTTTACTCTCCATTAAAATTGAAATTACGATGTAGCCTGTGTACTTTGTACAGCTACCATCCGTCCCTGTAACTTCTGATGTCCTCAGAGCTTTGTCCTGCACTAAGGCGGTCAGAACCTTTAGTATGCTCTTAACCCGCTCCATCGACAAACGTGCGATATCAATCGCGAAGGATATGCAGAGTTGACAGAAAAATGTTACACATGCCGTAGCAGGTCAATACAACAAAGAACTAAAGCCCCGCCTCACCCAGTTCGGGTACCGGACCTAGTTGAAACAATCATGCATCTAGCTGGCAGAGAGCCAAAACTTCGCCGGCGCCTTCAGTTCCGCCCTGAACACGGTCGAGCCGACGCGGGACTACTATATCACAGAGTGATAATGATGAAGCAACAAGGGTATATTGGCGCATACAACATAATGAAGCAAGAAGTGCTGGTGCATACAACATCAGAACAGCTGTTAAACGCATGCATACAAAACACAGCGTCCGGAATAAATCCGCGGGACGAGCGAAGTGCATGCACAATAATAGGGCAGACAGCTGAAACCAACGCATACTGAAAAGACGCAGAACACAGAAGGTTGTGCTATAAATGCATTCGTCGTCTAAGTAGTCCAGAACGCGCTCCCTACTGAGTCCTAAGGGGTAAAGCACTACATAGGCTACTTTTCGTGAACGGAGCGTGACACCTTCGAACACGAATCTCAGTAAACAAACGCCTGTGAAAGTATGCGTCTTTCAGATCCACCGCTATAAACCAGTCTCCGGGTCGAATGTGCGCGAGGATCTGTTTTATCGTGATCATTTTGAACGCGTGTTTAGCAAGTCTTATGCCACTCGGTACCACTTGAAGATACTCTTTAGTCTTTACCGCTATGGAGGTATTTTGTCATGTCTAATGTATTAATAGGGCCACCAGAATGCAACCAAAGCACAATAACTAGAAGGCTATAGGTAATTGTAAATCATACAAAATAAATGCCATGATCACTAGATTTTATACAGGTGTTACTATAATGATTTTGTTAATGGTGATCAGCAACCAAATATTGATAATGTGGAAGTAACTGCCTTTTGCCTTGGCATGACTTCTCACTTTTTGCTGACAATACAAAGGCAGAGTAGGGGAGAGCCGGGACGGTTGAAACACTTTTCAGATAAACGTCGTTTTCTAAGATAAGGTTACAGATAGATTTTTTTTGTTTTTGTAATCAACAACTCACATATGTGTTCTCTTAGTATCATGTGTTATTCGGTACAAATATAGAATGATTTAAGTAAAAATTGACTTTGAACGGGAGTTGTGCTTTGTTTCAATCGTCCCGCCTGAGCGGGACGATTGAAACAAAGCTACAGTTTAAACGGCAACTATTCATCTAATGCTTGTTTTTATGAACAATACCTAACAAGTTAATTATGTACATAATTGTTACAAACATGTTTTGTAATTTATTTTAATTTAAAGGTTCATATTAACCATTTTGTTCTGTCGCCCAATAAACAATAGGCGATAAGCCGTGCGCATTTTGTGTGCTCTTTCTAATATGCTATTTTGACGAATCCGTTTACAATTCATATTCGTACATTTCTTCCTTAAATCATATTGAGTGTTTGCTAGTTGAATAGCCTGTTATTATTAAGAAAACAAGGTCAACCGCGGTTTTCCTATGACCAGATGTATCTGGCAGGATGCACTGTCGGGACGATTGAAACACTTGTTTCAACCGTCCCGACAGCGCCTCCTGCCAGTTAAACCCGTTTTACACTTAAACTAAAAAACTCTGATATTACACACTTAAGGATGTGTTGCAGTACTAATACACCTTCCATATTATTATTACAATGGCACATGAAAACATAACTTGTCAGTCAAAAAAAAGTACTGCACGAAAGAATTCACTAACCGCACTCAAAAACAGGTTTCCGGCTCTAACTTTAAAACGACATGACGTAAAGAAGAAATGTTTTCGCGGGTCTGATAGGCATTGCGTGCTGTAAGTGCTGACGAAATTTGATGTAAATGACGTGAGTTGTTTTCAAGGAAATCTCTCTGTTTCATCCGTCCCGCGTTTCAATCGTCCCGGCTCTCCCCTACAGTAACTTTAAAATAGTGGTCAAAAGTCAAGTTTGAGCTCAAAACTTTGTTATGTAGATAATTTTCATTTCTTAAACATCTAATTGCCAGATTTTCAGTGTCCTACCTATAATTAATTTAGCAGGACAACTAAAAATCTTTAAAGTAATTTTTCTCAGTTCCACACTCTAGCGAGTTAAGGTCTTTTGCCTTTGTAGGGCAGCATAAAAGGAGGAGCGAAGACAGTGAAGGATGAGAGAGGACCAGGCCAGGACTATTTATGTTTAGTTTTGTTTATATCACTTTCGTTTTGTTGTTGGTTTAAATTTGGATTATTAAAGTGTGTGTAAACATTCGCCGGTTACCGCCTCCTTCTTCCCATAACAACAAACCTTGTTACAACAATAAACAACCATTTTAACAGTATTTAACAGGTTAATGTTGATTTATAAATATACTATTGTTCATTAATTCAGGGTTCTTTCAAAACACATTAGCTAATGTAATTCATACATTTGAAAGTAGATATGTATATGCAGATATATGTAGAAATTAACCTAGATTAATAAATGCTGTAAAAAAAGCACATTTCATTGTTATTGAGTTATAGAGTTATAGTTATTACATAGTTATAGAGAATAACTAATGTTAAAACATTAAACTTCATAATAAAGTATTACCAACTGATTCTAAAGCTAAATTAATTTCTCTTGAGTTACATCTTATATGTGTAATATCTCAATCATAGAACAAGATTCATGTCAGCAGCTTAACAATGGCTTAAGTATAGAGACCAATACAGAGTGTTTTGTGGTGATGCCTCAGAGAGGCTTTTATCGAATTCAAAAAGGGATTAAAATATCCTAGGGAGAATGTGAAACATTGATGACCTCCCCATGATGGGAGAAGTACAGGTCAGGTCATGTAGAGCGGTTGGGTCTGGAGGTGTGGAGCCAGGCAGTCTGTGACCGTTTGAGGACACCCTGTGCATCAGTCTCTGTTTAGAAGACAGGCATGCTGCTACTTTTATTGCGAGGTGACAAGGTGCTATTAGCTTCATGTGCGCCTCATCACACGCTGTCAACAGCACTCAGTAAACGCACCCCTCCTCTTCAACACTACCGCTGTGAGTCTCTGGGACAGTGACAGGAGGGCAAAAATGATTTGAGAAGAGGGGGAGCCATCATCACACCTTTTCTAAAAGATTAACATGGTGAAGCACACTCTACTGACGTTGTGCTCTGCTTCTCCTGTGGAAGATGCAAGTCTGTGTCTGGCATGCATTTTTTCTGTACTGTCTGGGTTTAAAAGACTATTAATAGTCAGTAATATAATTAATTTAATTACACTTAACGAATGAGAATAAACTTGAGCTATATAATGACACTATTGCTTTCTAAAGAGCGGCTTATATCTGAGCTGAACTTATCTGATAATTGATGAACTTTGCATCATTGACAGTTTTTGAACTGAACTGAAACAACATTGAATTAAATTGAGCTGAATAATGGAACCATTGTCTTCTTTAGAGATTTTTACAGCTGTAGAGATTAATTCTACAGCATTAACACTGTTACTTTCCTGTTTTATTGATGTGAAGCTGCTTTAAAACAAGCTGTATTCTATAATGCACCATATAAAGATGGATGAATGGATGGATGGATGGATGGATGGATGGATGGATGGATATTGCTGTTGGCAATATACATTTTGGCAATACATATTTTCGGTTACACTTTATTTGAAGGTGTCTTTGTTACACTGTAATTATATATTTAAGTACTGAGTAATATTACTGGGTTAATATTATTAACCCTAACCCTAACCCCACCCTAATCCTAACTACATGTACTTACTATAGGGTTAGGATTAGGGTTTGGTTTGGTTTAGGGTTAGTTGCATGTAATTATGCATAATGTATAGTTATTACTATAGTAACTACATGTAGCATATGTAACAATGGCACTGTAAAATAAAGTTTTACCATGTTTCTTCTGTCATTTAACAGTTTTCCACCCCACTATAAATGTTTGTGTTTTTTTTTTTTTTTTGGGGGGGAGGGGGGGGGGGGGGGGGGGGGGGGGTATTGTGTTTTTTTATATATATATTCAAATATATGGCAAAAATTATATTTCAATGTGTCATTGTTACATGCTATATGTATATATTATAGTAATAACAGTAAATTATGCATAATTAAACGCAACAAATCAATAAAACAATAAAAAACCAACCATAACCCTAAACGTACATATTAATTAATATTACTGATACTTGTGAAATTACACTGTAAGAAGGACATAAAATATATCAATTTTAATAATCAAATATGATAACAGACTCTGGCTTTGGAGGTGAAATAAACATTTTATTATGCTCAAAACATAAATGCTCAGAATATAGAGTAAGCTTTGTGGTAATGTCAACAATGGCATTCATATTGCCAGCAGGCTAAGGCATGTCTGTTTTATAATGCACACTTGGGCTGGCTACCTGTTTAATAATGCAAGTCTGTCCACCAGCAGGACAAACATAGTGAGCTGAACAGGTGCAGAGAGATGTTTTCAAAAAAACATTCATCAGTTCCACTCAGCTGTGTGTGCTACACTATTTAAACACTTCACAAATCAAAAGTCTTAGTTTATTTTTATTATCTTTATTGGTCACATTTTAAATTAGGTATTTTTGCTGCTATTAAGGTGGGATACGGGTAAGGTTATGGACAGGTATCGTGGTATATATGCAGGTATTTTTTTAAATATAAGTGCACTGCAAAAACGTGTACAAGTGCACTGTATTATCTGTTTATTTAAATTTTAGTACATCACAGTTAAATATACTTAATAATAAGTGGGACCTTTTTATATATTCTTTATTATTCTGTTCAAAATAATATCATCAACATTAGGATGATTAATTTTATGTGTCTTGAACTTGATGTTCTAGGGCTGGGCAGTATAGCGATATATATTGTGGCAATGATACTTTATAAAGTGCTTATCAATAGAGATGTTGCTACGTCGTATATATTGCAATATGTAAATATAGCCACAGTGCAGTAATGCTTAACATGTTAGACTGATAAAGAAACATGCATGAATGAGAAAATAAAGCCCTTGACATGTATGATGAATTTATTAAGTGTAATAACGCAAAGCAGCAGTGGCGTGCAAAGGGCAGGGGTTCCGGGGTGGGGTGTGGGGGTGTTTGTGTGGCTCCCCCTCGGTTGAAATCACGTTCCAGGGGGGACCGCAATACAACCGAAAGGGCACTTTACACTTTTAATAAAATAAAGTTTGGCTACTTGTATCGTAAAATATGATTTTGGTCATATCACCCACCCTTAATGTTCATATAGCAACTTTTTCTCAATGATGTAACTCAATGTGTTTATTCTGATTAAAGGAGGGAATCAAAAATAGTTTAATTATTTACAGAGAAATTTTGATTTAATTGGGCTTTGCAATAGAAAAACCCTATCTCATGAAAAAAATTCAGCTATGTTTTATGGAAACTTTACAATTAAGTAAGCATGAATGTCCACCGTTAAACCTGTCTATCAGTGGGGCATAAGCAGACTGTACAAAAACAAGTGAGATCAGATTCATACAAATTAGCTACCAATTCCGTCAATTGCCATGAGAGCGTGTTAGCAAAACGACGTTCAGCCAAAAGCATTTTTTATAGTTTACTAATCAACATGTTAAAGAGATTGTATGTTGTTGATGGTCAAGTGTTGAGTTCAATAGAAAAATAGCTTTATCTTTGATCTGTTTAACTCTAAAGAGGGCATATACTCTCCCTGCTTCTGACCATTGTGCTGTTATTTCTTTAATAATGGAAAAGAAAAAAACAAGCTGTTGAAACCCCTGACTGTGATGACCACACAGATTTTATGAACAATAGGTTTCCTTTGATGTGTTTCGAAAAGATTTGGCTTTTGCCTTTTTGATTCTATTTTATTTGCCAGACACAGAAAAGGTAAATGAGTTCCAGTGCATTTAATTCACCCAAAGCGATTGACAGTCCACTAAATGCAGTCTCCCTACTGAGAGCTTGGGTCTTGATCAAGGGCACAATAGTTATAGGCTTCTTTCAGGGACTCTCACATCTGCATGAGCCACTGGGCAACCACCGCTTCAGTTTGGTGTGGGCCATTTGTGATACTTCATATGTTTTCCTAACCAGATATCAAAGCCAGTAATTAAGCATGTGTTATTCCGTCAAACCACGCATCCTGGTTTAATCCTTAAAAATATGTTCTTCATCAAATGCTGAAATCAGAGTGGAACCCCACTAATTTTTCAATTTGACTGAGGGCCTTAGACAAAGAGTTAAAATCTCACACAGGATACAGTTATTAAAAGTTTATTTTATTGTGGAGTGCTTTGACTGTGGAAACAGGGAGGAGGAAAAAGAGGTTAAACTTTTAAGACACAAGAAAACCATTACAGATGACTTTCTATATATGATACTCATTTTAACTCTGCGTGTTTTTTTTCTTCTTTTCTTTTTTTTACATACACACACCACTTAATGTGCTGTAGTAAACAAAGTCAAGGTCTTGAGATGAACAGTGCCATACTGTGATCAAATGAAGGAGAAGGCTGTGTGTATAAACCAATCAGAAAAGGAGAGAGACAGAAGAAAGAGGAGATGACTAAACCAAACAAACTGCAGTTTGGAGAGATGGGAGTTTTAGATTTCCAGGGGTCTTTCTCTGGCTTGTGAGAGAGTGTGAGGGAGTCTACAGTAAACACACACACACACACACACACTTACACATACACAAATAAGTAAACATAATCACATGCAGCACAGATTCCTCACAGGAAACCTTTTATAAACACTCACGCCATACACTGTGACTCTTCAATATGAATTATTGCAAATATATTCAGTGACCTCCGTATAAAGTGATCATGATAAAGAATAAAATATTTAAAGATTTAGTTTAATTGGTTAAAATAAAATACAAATCTATCTTTGTGTTTTTGCTGGATCATTTACTGCACTTTAAAAAAAAAAAATCTTACACATCAAATATATGCGTGTACACATCTTTATTATTTTCAAAAACGTTTTTAAAGATATTTGTGTCAAAAAAAAGTTTTTTTCTAGCAAATATTGTCAATAGCTAATTCATTAATATTATGATTTTTGGGGGGAGTCTCACCAAATGACATATTTCAACCTATTCTAACTTTGCCTTATCATAGGTCAAATTATCTGATATTGTAATACATAAGATATTTCAAGACAAACGAACCGATAAGGTTTTCTTTTCTTTTTTTTCATGAATTATTTAAAAAAAAATAACTGATAGCAAAAAAGAGAAATGCATCATATCATTTACCCATTACTTTCTGTGCCAATGGCTCAGCCTCCTTTCATAATGCACAAGAAGATGATGGGCCAAAAATAGGTAGGAAATATTTCCGTTTTTGAATTCAACGTATGAATGTTGAATGTTTATTTCATTGCTTACTAATTTAGGTTTATCTAGGTTCAAGTACGTGAATGTGAACAATATTACAAAGAAAACAACTAAAAACACTGAGAGACCATCTTTAGTGCATGCATCCGTAACAAAGCATTCCACTGAACCTGGGCTATGTTGCATAAATGTCTGATGTTGGAAACCCCCATTAGAAAAGCTGTCGTTGTAGTTAACCACTAGAGCTCCTACACAGAGGAAATTTATCTGACTTTTTTAAGTCAGTCTTCCAAGAAGTAGATGTAATAGCACTGGTAAAAGATGGAGCCAGACTAGCTCTAATGATTCATAGTTCCGAAATGACCCTTTGTGCTCTATAATACTGCTGAATTAGGCTGACAGCTCCACTAAAACAATTACCTGAACAGAGCACTCACAGAGCCACCTGGAGACATTACTGTCCCTGTGGTTCTCTGGGTTAATTCATTCATTCTTTAAAGGTGTTTCTTTAATCTATCTATCTATCTATCTATCTATCTATCTATCTATCTATCTATCTATCTATCTATCTATCTATCTATCTATCTATCTATCTATCTATCTATCTATCTATCTATCTATCTATCTGTCTTTATTTTCAATCTCCATCCTTGTGCTGAATGTTTTTCTGTTTTATTGTCCATGATCTTCACTCATAAATGCTGGAGAATACCTTACACACACAGTAGACACACAGATGCTGCATAGACTAGTCGAATCATAAGTACACCTAAACACAATCATGTCCAATGTTTCCCGCTGCTTCAATGGCCCTGATGGAGGCTACTAATATACAGAGGACACACAAACACATTCTCCTGTACAACTCTCGCATTATAGGGTGAATGGGCCGGAGCCACAAATGTGTAACCTTTAATTTCAGTCTTTGTCCTAGTAGATGGATCAGAGTAAATGGAAGAAGAGCAAGAGATTGAAAGAAAAACAGAACGAGAGAAACAGACAGACAGAAAAAGAAGTTGAAAAAAGTACAAACAGACCAGCTTCTAGCTGTGTGTGAACTCAGGCCATCCAAGGATGCCTGATGTTTATAGGTTGTTGGAGTGCAAATATATGTTCCCTCTGAATCGAATGAGGACAAAAAGATAGTAATTATTGCTGAGGAGCCATTAGGGCCACTTCTTTAGCCGGCTGTGCTGCCATAGCTAACTAATGGACTAACAAGAGCAGCCACTGCTGTGCCGTCTCATGCTTTCCCACTCAGTACCTGGTGTTTGTGTGTGTGTTTGTGTGTGTGTGTGTGTGTGTGTGTGTGTGTGTGTGTGTGTGTGTGTGTGTGTGTGTGTGTGTGTGTGTGTGTGTGTGTGTGTGTGTGTGTGTGTGTGTGTGTGTGTGTGTGTGTGTGTGTGTGTGTGTGTGTGTGTGTGTGTGTGTGTGTGTGTGTGTGTGTGTGTGTGTGTGTGTACGAATGTGTAGCTCTGTCTAGCCTTTCAAAGCTGTTGACAAAATCACAGTGCTGGACGATTAGTTGGACAACAATGAATAATAGTCCTTCCCCTCATTAGTTGTACGTGTGAAGGGGGTCAGTCGGTGGTAAATGGCCATTGTCTATAGCTGCCATTCTCTGTTCTTTCTCCTTTCTTGTCTACTCTCATTCTTTAATCTGCTGTACTCAGAACTTTGTCTTATTTCCTTCTCTTCTCACCTCAGTGCTTACAGATGTTATGTGTCTGTACCTTCTGTTGTTGTTTATGGTGACAGAAATGCATGCTCTGCATTCAGATTGTGCAAACCTAGAACCTTCCTGGGATGACGGAAAATGCCACATGTAAATAACGGAAGTCATACTATACCCATGACAAAAAGAAAATCACAAACGCCTGTTCAGAATGGCCATATAGATAAAATCCACAGAAAAACACATGACTGGCTAAAATACAAGCTAATATAAAGCAATAAAATAAATATAAAACTAGGTTTCCTGAATCACTAAGTAAAACAAAAGCTTATAAGTAGCATGTAAAAATGCTCATAAATTCTTTAAGTGCAACTTAAAGAGATATTCCCAATTGCGTTCATGACTTAGAGACAAATAGATGATTAATAAATGATTGTGCATTAGTCATTGTACCTTATTTCAGAGACTAACGCGGGTCATAAAGCTCTTGCCTGATCATAACCCTTAATTGTTCAGCGATATTCCTCTGACCTTTTCTCTTTTGTAATGTCTCTTAGTCATCTCTCTTTCAACAGTCTTTCTTCAAATCTCCCTCTTTCTCTCTCTTTTGTCCTCCCTCATCATGAGTGTATATCAGGGATGCCACATTTCTCAATATATTAATGAGCCATTCGGTATATACACACTTGCGAATTGCGGTTTTGTGTTTAAATAATGTCAAGGTTGAATAAAAGTGTGTTTTATTTCTTTCCGAATTGGTTCTGTTTGTGTGTGCCCGTGAGTCTACACGCTGAGATGAGGAAATGCCTCCCCACGAGTAAATATCCAATCACTATACACTAAAGTTAGGGGGCGCTTTACCATGCTTGCAATGCTGGTGTCAGATTGCACACTTTAACATGGCGAGTGGTGAAATGAAGCTGCTGTACGAGGAAGTACCATCGTCTTTCAAATCTGTAATGTGGGGACATTTCGGTTTTGCCGTTGCAGCTGTTTTCGGTGATTGGAAATGTGAGCTTTCGCCACCTTATGAAAGCACTCGATCCGCATTTTACAGAACTACCGTCTTGCACTTTTTTCAGCGCCGAGGTAATTCCCGACCTCTATGAAAAGACACGCAACAGTATCGTAGACAAATTGGCTAAAGCAGATAGTTAGTTGGACCTTGAGGGCAACAGAGAGTTACCTCACTATGACTGTTCACTACTTGTTGGATTGGGAAATGAAGAGATGTGTTACCCAGTTTGTATAATGGGTATATACAATACCTTTTTTTTAGCTTTTAAGTCAAATAAAAAAAGGAGTATTTTTTTCTAACTGTATTGTTGCATCCCTATTGTATATACGTCCCCTACTGCTGATTGGCTACAAGTTTGTTGTGGTGTGCTTTACACACTGTGCTCAGATTTTTCTCCTTAGCTAGCGACTCTAGATCGCTCACATTTGTCTCCTCTAAAGATTCAGAAGAGATCAACAACATCACACATATGCTCAGATTTTTTCTCAGCTAGATGAGCTCTCACATTTATCTCTTTTAAAGTTTAGAAGAGACATCAAACACGTATTAATTGTACTCCAAGGCAAGTACTTGAAAGGCACTAAAGTAAAAGACAATCCATAAATTCAGAGTTTAAGCCTATATTTAGAGTGAAGTTGTGCAGAAATAAGGTTAACATGAATCTTAATTGCTGACACACAATAAGATAATTGAGCTGTACAGTTTATGTGCATAGGGCACATAATTTGTTTCTGGAAATAGTAATGTACCAGATGCCTTTATCAAAACTAACTTACAGAAGTCTTAATAATAATGTGTTACATTTATATATCGCTTTTCTAAGTACTCAAAGTGCTTTACATATGGAAGGGGGAATCTCCTCAACCAACACCAATGTGCAGCATCCACCTGGATGGTGGCAGCCAGCAACGGCAGCCATATTGCGCCAGAACGCCCACCACACACCAGCTTATTGGTGGAGAGGAGACAGGGTGATGAAGCCAATCAGTATATATGGGGATGATTAGGAGGCCATGATGGACAGAGGCCAATGGGCAAATTTCGCCAGGATGCCGGGGTTAAACCCCTACTCTTTTTCCAAAGGACATCCTGGGATTTTTAATGACCACAGAGAGTCAGGACCTCATCCGAAGGATGGTGCTCTTTGACAGTATAGTGTCCCCATCACTTTACTAGGGTGTTAGGACCCACACAGACCACAGGGTGAGCACCCCCTGCTGGCCTCACTAACACCTCCTTCAGCAGCAACCTAGTTTTCCCAGGAGGTCTCATATCCAGGTACTGATCAGGCTCAGCCCTGCTTAGCTTCAGTGGGCAACCAGTCTTGGGCTACAGGGTGGAATGGCTATTGTCTTACTACTGGAACAGTCCTCTTGGAACATTATTTCCTAAAAGGAACATTACATGTATTACAACTTAATCCTTGACCAATTTGATTATTAATACATATTATATGGTAGACATGTACTGAGACATTTGATTTGTAAAGTTGTTTAGATCTCTTCTAAACTTTAGAGGAGACAAATGTGAGACCACCAGAGTCTTTAAAAATATGAGCACAGTGTGTTGCAAAATGATTTAATAGTGGAAATCATGACCAAAATGCTAAATGGGTTGGACAAGACAAAATTTCAAAAAAAGGTTATGCAACAACCATGAAGCACATGTTTCTCCTAAAATACAATTGAAGACATCTGAACACAAAACTGATACCTAAATGAGACATTTAAGAGAATCACCACTTAGTATCCTGAGCTTAGCGAAACCTCTGTCAGAGCCATAGCCTCATAACATCGACATCGAGACACAACTGCACCTCAGACAGCACGAGTTCGAGTCCCAGGCAAGATACTTTCCTGCTCCTATTCCCTTCTCGCCTCTCCCATTGTTTCCTGTCTCTCCTCCTACTGTCCTGTCCATTAAATGTGAAAAAAACCAATATAATAAAAAAGAGAAACCTCTGTAAGACAATAAAGAGATCTCCCATGTTCATCACAGCCCATTCTCATTTTGGACTCATTTCTCTCAGTACTTTCTCATGTCTCAGTTGTGTCTACTTTTATTTGTCCAAAGGAGTTTTTAGGAGAAACGTCTGAGACATTGTTGATACTAAAATGTGTTTAAATGGAACACCCTAAGCCCTTGGTCATTAACCTGTTAAGCTTCAAGCCCACTTTTGAAAAATCCCCAGATATGGCATTCCCAAATTGAAACAGATACAGTTCATGAACCCTTTGCACTAAAAGCACAAGTATGATCTCATTTGAAAGCTGACACCTGGTTGTTTATTGTAAATGTAGAATTAATTATTGTCATAATGAAAAAAACAATTTTAAATAGCTTCAAAGTTTTGTAAAATTATTAGACATTTATTTTTATGAAACATCTTAATGAAAATAAAATTGAAGTTGGCCCTGGAGCAATCTAGAAATGCACTGCAGCTAAAGCCACATGTCTGACCATTTTATATTTAAAATCTGAAAATGATAAGTATAAAACTCTGTATTTAGTTAAATGTTTTTCAAGATCATGTCAAATTACTTTATTTTGATTAGACTCTATTAGCAAACTGATGTTTAGTCATCTTCTGAGTCATCTATTCAGTCTATTGTCTCTATTGTTTTGTGGTGCCCCATTCAGTCTCAGTCTCCCCTGCACACATTTACACCTCTCCAGACTGGTTATTATTATGGCTCTAAATATGCATTTCTTTTGTCTGCATTATAGCTACTAACGACTGGCTATTCACAGGCTATTCATAGGGTTTCAAACCCTAATTTCTTTTATCAAAGTTCTCACTAAATATTTGAAACTGGTATCAAATGCACTGAAACATTTCAGTAAGCATTCCTATTTAGAAAAAAATCATAAAACAATAACTGCTCGTGGCAGGTGCGCCTGGGCTCGCTAGCATGTTAGCTTAGCACAACATCAATACACGACCATTTATGAGATTAAAACCATGTTTGTGCTCCAAACTTACTATATAACGCAAGTCTAGTGTTTTAAATAATCTTCTGTGATCTAATGTGGCTTCAGATATAAAAAATCCGACAGAAAATGTATTATTTAGTGTTCTGAACGATGATGAAATCTATATCGATTAGCATTACATTATAAATATAATCTATTATTATGAAATACCTGGCATGGCTTGAAGAACACAGGTAACTCAAATATCATTGCAATCATGTTTATTGTCTTCAAAACATCTTTATCTGCATGTTACAGCGATCTCTGTCAGCTACTTTCTGTATCAGTGACGTCCTGGAATGTCACATGACTATGGGTCTTCTTCATGATCCATATATGGACTTTTATTAGACATAATAGCGCCCCCATGCTATTGGTATGAATGGAAAACACAGCACATCTCAGTAAAAAGCGAACATAATGATTACATCGACGCATGTGGGTATAAATTCAATAAATATTATTCCTGTCTATAGAAATATGATGTGAATCTATGAGAATATATCAATATTTCTCCACATCTGCACATTGTTGAGCTAAAAGCCCTCAGGGACGTTGTTTTGTGAATCGCTGTCATTACGACAGCACGGAGTGTTTTTTATGAATGGACCAGCTGACGCTCATAATTCATATTAAAGGTATCGACTCATTTTTTTCATTTCATAACTCCTGACACAAATTAAGACATAACTGTCACTATAAGTTTCTCAGAATACAATAGTGGTCAAATACTGAATCTTGAGTCTTATATCTTTTTAATGATGTATAGTTTGTCAAGGTATAACATTAAATCTGATAGTATATTTGAACTAAATAAAAAAAAAAACGCTTCAGTGCGCCGACGCTCTGGAGAAGGTTAAGAGGTTAAAGAGGTGTGTGAACTCGCAAGTACGATATCAGACACTGTAATATGCTCTGGCCCTCTTCCTGTTTGCCGGAGTGATGAGATACTTAGCAGACTGTCCTCACTCAATGACTGGCTGTCTAAGTGGTGTCCGCAGAATAATATGGGGTCCATAGACAATTGGAAAAGTTTTTGGGGCAGACCTGGCCTGTTAAAAAGAAATGGTATTCATCCCTCCTGGGGTGGTGCCGCTCTTCTCTCTAGTAGTATGGCACATAGTCTTAGAGTTGAACCTTGACTAACTGGGGCCCAGGTCAGGAAGCAGACTGACTAAACCGACAGTCTGCAAGTTGTCTCACGTCACAGAAGTCAGACAAATCCCAACACATAGAGACTCTTTCACCTAGATATCATCACATAGAGACTGTGTCTGTTCCCTGAATTAGTAAATACAAAACACTCTCAAACCCATTTAAGGGTGACAATTTTATTGATGTTCAACAAATAAAAAACAGATAGAATACAGATGAACAAATGATAAAGCTTGGGTTGCTGAATATACAATCCCTTTCTTCAGCACTTATTGTAAATGATATGATTACAGATGTATCAGACCTAGAGTGCTGTGTTTGACAGAAACCTGGCTAAAACCAGACATTTACATTACTTTAAATGAGTCCACCCCCCAAGATTACGGTTATAAACACGAGCCTCATATGAAAGGCAAAGGGGGAGGTGTTGCTGTAATTTATAGTAATATCTTCAGTATTACTCAGAGGTCTAGTTTCAAATATAATTATTTTGAAGTGATGGTCCTTACGTAACACTATCTAGTGTAAGTGATAAATCCCATTTGACATTTGTGCTGGCTACTGTATACAGGCCACCAGGGCATCATACAGACTTTAACAAAGACTTTTCTATCAGAGTTAGTACTGGCTGCAGATGTCCTAATCGTTGGTTATTTTAATTTCCATGTAGATAATGAAAAGGACACATTGGGATTGGCATTTAGAGACATTCTAAACTCTATTGGAGTTAGGAAACATGTGTCAGGACCCACTCATTGTCATAATCATTCTTTAGTTCTAATATTGTCACATGGAATCAATATTGATGCCGTTGAAATTCTGCAGCAGAGCAATGACATCTCAGATCATTATCTAGCCTTGTGTATACTCCATTTAGCCAAGGCTGCAAAGCCGACTCCCTGTTACACATATGGTAGAACTATCACTTCTACCACTAAAGATTGCTTTATAAATAATCAGTATCATCTCCTCAGCATCCCATACAGCTTAGAAGAACTCGATGTTGCAATAGAAACTATTGACTGTCTCTTTTCCAGCACTTTAGACACAGTTGTTCCTTTGTGCTAAAAGAAGATTAAAGAAAATAGTCCAACGCTGTGGTACAACGAACACACTCGGGTCCTCAAGAGAGCAGCCAGAAAAATGTAGCGCAGCTGGAAAATAACAAAACTAGAAGTTTTTCGCATTTCGTGGAAAGAGAGCACGATTGCGTACAGAAGGCTTTAAAAACTGCTAGATCTGCTTATTGTCAACCCTCTTAAGAAAACAAATACAATCCTAGGTATTTATTTGATACAGTGGCTAAATTAACTAGAAATAAAGCTTCAACTCCAGACATTTCCAAACAGCACAAAAGTAATGACTTTAGGAACTTCTTTACTTGCAAGATTGATCATTTTAGAGAGAAAATTATTAATTCGTTGCTTTAATTATCTAAATCAACAATATGTCTGTTAGACCCTAAGCTACTAAAATAGATGCTTCCAGAGATCATAGATTCTCTTCTTAATATCATTAATTCATGTTTGAATTCATGGTCTCTGTGAGGATTTCCAGTCAGGATTTAGACCGTTTCATAATACTGAGACTGCTCTCATTAGAGTTACAAATGATTTGCTCTTATCATCTGATCGTGGTTGTATCTCTCTATTAGTGTTACTGGATCTTAGTGCTGCATTTGATACTATCGACCACAAGACTCTTTTGAATAGACTCGAAAATTATGTTGGAATTGAATTGGAATGGTTCAAATCATACTTTTCTCACTGGTATTTTTTATTTAATATAAATATATTAATATTGTTTATATTATTTTTTTAACAGAGCAAGCATACATACAGGCCTATAGAAAGTTGTGTAAAAAATGTAATATGGATCAGCTTCATATCGGATTCCAGTGATCAAGTCAAGTCACCTTGACTTGAAGAGACGTGAAGAGATGAAGAGATGTCATATCGATCAAAAGTTCAGTATGGAGTACCACAAGGCTTAGTACTAGGACTGTTGCTTTTCACCCTGTACATGCTGCCCTTGGAAGATATCATAAGGAAGCATGACATTAGCTTTCACTGTTACGCTGATGATACTCAGCTCTATATTTTGTTAGCGCCAGACGAAACTTACCAATTCACAAAATTAACGGAATGCATAGGACTGGTAATTTCCTACTACTTAATTCTGAAAAAAACGAGCTACTAATTATTGGACCAAAAACTTCTGCATGTAGTAACCTAGAATACTCTCTAACACTTGATGAACATTCTCTGACGTCTTCGTCGTCAGTTAGGAACCTGGGTGTGCTCTTTGATACCAATCTTTCATTTCATTAAAATTATTGTTTAGGCTGCAAAAATTAGGTCAGCAAGACCTGGGAACACATCCCATAACAACTGATGTACTCGTTAATCCATAAGAAGGATGGCATCTACGCTAATATTAGTCTCTCTGTTTATCCCGAGGTTTACCTTAGTCTGCTGGATCCGGGCCGTATCCAGATCGAATGAAGAACCTGCGCTTAGTTGACACGGTCTCTGCTGACATGACCACAACGCTGCCCTGAAACTTGTCATTTGGTGATGTCACTTTGTAAAGAAAGATTACGTGCCTGTGCACATATGCATTCAAATGTGCAAACCTATAGACTAAACACGTAATACGTGTGTGCATGCCGTCACAGTTTTCACAGATTCACGTTTTTGAAGTTTACAAGGAGATGATAACGGTATCACTTGTTTCAAAGAATTTAAAAAAAACTATTTCAAAGTGTGCTTTCTCAGGCTACCAAACAGCGTTGTCGTGTAAATGAATGGCCAGAACGCATTAAAAGTTTTCTTTTTCTCTAAGCAGCCCCTAATAACTAATGATGTTTATAATGGAAATGAATCAATTAAAAATTACTTAAACTGGACAATGACTTTCTTCTAGAGCTGCTATACAGCCAAAACAGTCTTTGTTCCATTAATTTCCTATTATCACTGTAAAGCTGTTTTGAATCAATCTGTATTGTAAAAAGCACTACATAAATGAAGGTGCCTTGACTTGACATTCTATAGGCCTGCATGTATGCTTGCACTGTTAAAAAAATTAAATATAAACAATATAAATATATTTATATTAAATAAAAAAGATTTAAAAATACACAAACGAAAACGATAACAATTCAATAAACTATAACTGTGTTAAAAAACAGTCAGCTTAATGTAGGTACAAGGGCACCCTTCCTTATGACATCTTCCAAGGGACAAGTAGTAGGAAATTATATAATTTTTATAAAATTATATATTTTCTGTCTCACTCTGTGTTAAGAAGCAACATGGAACCACAGAAGCAAGTTATTTCAAACATGACTAACGTGTATATATAGTGATTTTGGAGCAAAACATATTGTCTTAAATTGTTGTGTTTGACACAATGCTAAGCAAACATACTAGCTATCCCTGGTGCCAAGAGCGATTGTTTTATTACTAATTTTGAAAAGGAAGTCCACGTAAGATCATTCGAATGTTTTTTAAGAAGGGCAAAAGCAAAGAATGGTAAGTGAGAGGACTGATCAAAGAAATGTGTGAGTAAAATAATATGAATAAAAAAGTGCCAGTAAAACAATAAAGTGGGGTACAGGTTAACATGTTAAATAAAATGCTCTTTTTTTTCGTTCTACCGAAAATGTGCAGGGAGTCCACTGTTTTTATAGTGATGAACTAAACTGATTGACAGATGCACAGGATTGTCATCAATCCTGCAGTCTTGTTTCACTGTTGTTGCTAATGTTGAGGTTATTTCAGCTTCGTACACAGTTTGCTTCATACATTTAGTTTAACTGCATTGTCAAAGAGGGCAAGCTAAAGCATTAAACTCAACTGTGTGCGTGCATTTTAGACACTTATATTATTCTTGCTCCGTCCATGCAATAACTACGTCCGTGTATGAGCCAAGTTTTCTATTTACTTCAACTGCTCAGTGCTCTAGTAATATCAATGGTATGACTCATTTCAATTTAAAATCACAATATGAGCATAGCTCACTTAATTTCACTAAAATATTGAAACGTTAGCAATACTGATTCAAAACGCGAGCGCCAGTGATTGACTGTCAAATCGCGGTTTGAACGCTATCTAGAGTTTTCCATGCATCCTCAAATCAAAGCAAGAATTGATACTGTATTCATATCATATTTTTCAAAACAGATTTGGCAAACGCGCGTATTTGCAGCAGTAAGCAGTGTGGCCAATCACAGACATGTTTTTTGATCTTTGAATGGGGTGGCTATCAGAGGTGTTAAATATTAGTCAGAATCCATTGACCTCTCAAACCAAATATTTGCTAAGAAACTAAATTCATGAGACCGTGCTACCAGATTTCATTGGTCATTTCAAATATGAAATTTAACTGGTAGATCACTAGGAACACCCCTCAAAAATGTGTACATGTGTACTAGGGCATACTAGTACACGTGCTACACTGCTTCACATGCTTTATATGCATCTCATTGCAGGCCACATTTCAATGGCTATATCTGCTTGGGGGGGAATACTTGCGTAGACCGTTCTAGTCTACCAAGACCAAGCATATGCCGCAATTCTAATACTCAAATAAAACTAAAGGGACAAGCACACATAGCTAACATACACGCAGTTCCTATGGCTCTTCTGAGCAGCAGCAGTACGTTTTGGCAGTAGAGGGGAATTGTTATCTCCTTTTTCTCCTGCACGATGGGGGATTTTCTATGATGTACACTTGGCTTGTATTGTGTCATTGTGCTATATTGTTCAGCAGCAGCCTGTCTTACTTGCTCACAGCAGCAAGTCATGTATGTCAACACTCTGCAGCAGCATATCAACATTGTAATATCCATTACCGTGCCATACACTCCGAGAGTTGTCATGACAGAAATACAAAGTTCTGTCATGAAACTCCAGATGGCGCAGGGTGATAGGTCCTTAAAGTCACTGTAAAGGCAATTCTGAAAAAAAAATTCTAAACACATTATAAATGTTAGAAATGTATTGCTAAAACACATTACAAAGACTGTGAACTGTGAAGTACTGAATTGTGGAGTTAGATCGTTAAACAGTTTTTCACCGTTGCTGTGTTCAGGATTTTTTGGGCGGGGCTAAATGACGCACTGGAGCCACTGAGGCTTGCCCCTCCCCTAACAATAGAGCACATTCGCATCAGTTCGCCACTCAGTCGCGATCTGTCAGTAGTACTATTAGTTACTACAGCAGCCTACATTTTGCTAGTAGCTAGCTATGCCTTCGTCACAGAAATACATATTAACTGGATGCGATCAGTTACAAAACAGATCGGCGTCCTTATTAAAATTTCCAAAAAAACGACCATATTAAGAAGAGGTGGATTAATTTTGTGAAGAGCCACCTTGATGGAGAGCTGAGGATCACCAACAACACCCGCCTCTGTAGTGATCATTTTACACAGGATAGTTTTATAAACTTTCGTCGGAGACAACTGGGATTCACTGATAATCCGCTGTTACTGGTGAATGGGGCCGAACCGACTATCTCCCGTCCCGAAAGCAGTATCACCTAATATAACCGTCGGATGCTTTCCCGCGAGTGGGCGTGGTTTCAGCGCAGCCAGAAGCCCCAGCGTTTGAGAGCAGAGAATACTGCTCATTTTTTCAAGATTTTGATAGCTTATTTTATTTACTTGGCTGCTTTTTTTATCATTCAAATTTGGCTGGGTGGCTAATAACACATTGTTCTGTGGTGTGACAAACTCAGAACACATATTTAATTTTGACTTTACAGGGACTTTAACTCAATCTGCTTGCAATCACATAATTCTCTATAGGGCACAGATAATTGGTGTCTGCTGTATCAGTAGCCAATGAACTTGCTGCTCAACCTTCAAATACTTCAGAATTTGCTGTAGAAGTTGCAGTGCGTTTTCAGAAACCCTCCACCTTCCCCAACTCCACCTGTATAGATCTGCTACAGGCAATACATGTACGCTATATTGTACAGCAGCAGCATGTCTTACTTGCTCACAGCAGCGTTGTGTGTATGTATTGGTAGCAGCAAGTCCCGTACTCGCTTTACAGCAGACCAAATTTATTCCGCCAAGACCGAACATATCAACATCGCAATATCCATTACCATGCCAAACACTCAGAAAGTTGTCATAACAGAACTCCTGTTATGACATGCTGTGGATTTTACTAAACTTACTATAAAACACAGCTAAATAGCACGTTAGTAATATGATCTTAAGAGAAGACAAAATCAAAACAAGCATTTCCTGACTGAATGCATAAAGTTTGATGTGAATCGTTGCGTTCATCTGTGTTACTGGTAAGCACATGACTTGGAATTAATAAGAAGATTAGGTTACTGTCCAAAATTGCTTGAATTCAGCATGGTAAATCACATAAGTGGGTATTTTCAGTATTTCCAGAATAGCAGAGAAAAAGTATTTATTTGGAATATGCTAATTACATGAATATATCCAATAGCTATATATTCTATGCAGCATGTAATTCTAGAATAAAAGCTTAACTTCAATATGGACCTTTTTTGTAGTAAATTTTTGTGCAAATATATAAATTATGTGTACACTTTAGTTTATTTTTTAAATAGTTTTTTCGCAAAGTGTTTTAACAAACTTCTGTAAGGTCTACTAAGTTCTGTATTTTGTGATAACATAAATCTAGCTTCAATTTATCAGTGTTTCATTGAGACTTAAAACAATATGTTTTAAGTCTCAATGAAACACTGCGGGTGAGACGGGGCAGGAAAGGGGAGACGTGCATACTTCTCCTCTGGGACTCATTTAAACATTACATAACTAGAGGGCCATTCACACTTGACCCTTATTAAACTCAACCACTCAGCTCAGTTAGTGACAATTACAACAAACAACGATCATATTCCTTTACACAAAAACACACACACACACACACACACACACACACACACACACACACACACACACTGTCATGTACATACAGTTTCTTTCTTCCACAGACACACATACACCGCTTAGACTTGACACTCGCATGTGCAGCTGAATTGACTTATGTTACACAAGCGTTTAATTGCCCAGAGTGTTGCACCTGCTCGCCTAGGGCACTGCTGCTGGCACAATCCCACATCACACAAGTGAAGAGAGAACACTTCCTGAACACTTCTGTGTTAACCTGCTCTGTAAGACTCTGTCACTTACCTGCCTGTAGGGAGAATGAAAAGACACTTACCTTAAAGAGTGTGACAGCAGAGGGAAGAGCAGGGGATCAGGAGCGCATGGCAGGAGAAAAGACAAGGAACAACAGTGTGAATATTAAACACTAGAGCTCTCTGTGACTTTCAAATAAATTGTACTACAAGAGCGATGACACATGCATAGGTGAATAAATGTATCTGTCTTTCACTGCTTGAACATTAAAAATATATATATTTGCATTGTTTAAGAGCCATGCAGGAACATGCAGTGTATGAGTGTGTGATTTTCTCCTGAAGTTATAAAATACAAAAAGAAACCAGCATTGATTTATATATATATATATATATATATATATATATATATATATGCTGTGTGCAATTTCTGGGCCTCTAGCCTCCTCCGAAGAACAGGAAATCATTATTGAAATTAATTATTAAAAATATAAAATAAAACCCATTTATACGGCAAGAAAATTGCCACTGATACCATGAATACTCAAGAAGACTGCTGGGATAGAATAGCTGGTTTTATTTTATTTTATTTTATACAATTTATGAACAATAAATGTATATAATTTTCTAAATATAAATGTATTTTATTTATAAATTATATTTTGTAAATATTAATTTCATATATATATATTACCATAGACAATTTAAAATAACATTATTTATATTAATTTATAAACGGTTTGTAGACTGAGATTGTTATTAGATGTTATTAGATGGCAGCTGATAAAAAAGTATAACAATGTCATTTAGAATGGTCAATATTTGCAATAACCTCAAGAATTCCTTTAATTGAAAGGGAAATGCTATATGTTGTTGATATCTCTGCCAGCTCCGCCAGCTGGATGGTCCATGAGAGGAGGGGGTTGGAGGCTACATTGGTATTCTGGTGGCATTTTCTCATAGCAGCTACAGTATATTGGACTGATTAAGGTTGTAATATTGTAATATTTGTATTTATTGAAATTAATCTTACTAGCATTTTCTACAGAATTTGTTTTAGATTTATTTATCAATGAAAGTGTCCTTAAACAAAAACAACAGTGATGACCACTTCTGTATTTTTGTTGAAAATTTCAACCACGTTAATTAAACCACATAAGGCTGCCTATGTACCACTAGAAAAAAATGCAAAACAATAATATACAAAGACACGTAACTCTCAGCAAAAAATATGCATTGTTGGAAAAGAAAACATAATTTTGGAAAGTCAATTTTGTCCGTGTATAAAATTATCTCCATGTGAAGTGAGCTTTACTTTAATTTTGCACCAGAGATATGTCACTGTGCTCTGAGCTAATTGATCCAACTAAACTCTGTAGTACAGGTCTCCTGACATGATGGTTAAACAAACATACCAACTTTTTTTTTTTTTTTTTTTAAGAGACAAGGTAATTTCAAGGAAATTAACTCTGCACATTAAACTTGGATAGGAGAAAGTATTTTAAAAGAAAAGAAAAAATACTCTCCCACTTTAAGCCATAAATGAAACAGGTTTAAACCAGTCTTTTCTGAATCCACCCTGCAGAACATCATGTCACGTTGGCATAATGTTCTTTAAAGGTGTGGATCCTAAACTAATGATAACTGAAATTAGTTTGCTTGTATACCATGACATCATGGTGTCTTAATGGCATATGTGTCATGTGTGTTTTTAAATTCGATTGAGGAAATACCAAGTAAATAAAAAGATTGTGTGCATGTTTCTTTCTTCTTCTTTTTTTTTGTAGAAAATTATTTGGCTATGACTGTCTCTAGAAATATTGAGGTCAAACTCAGTATTTAATCTGAATTTACTCTTTAACCTTTTTCTTTTCATTTTAAATTTTGAAAGGGTTTTAATGGAAAACAGCATTTGAATGAATAATGAATTCTGAAATGTGTCTCATGTTTACGCATTTTTCATCTGACCTGTGACAGCATGTGAATTTTTAAGGGACAACCTGGTTTTCAATAAGACGCCGCTGCACACAGTAATGGAGAAATTGTACTGAGGGGAAGGACAAGCAATTATAATCTGCTACAAGCCCCACTGGACAAAAAGTGATTTACTTGGAGAGCCACCTTTTTCTGTACTCAACTAACTGCTTGCCAGTCCATTCAGGCCCATGACAGCCTTCCAGATGTCAATCAAATTACCCGCTATTTACTGCTGATTTGGTGGTGTCATTCGCAATATTCTTCCCCTTCTCTGATGAATGGGCCAGTAGTGGCTGGGGAGGAGGAACAGGAGGGAGGTGGGACAGCAGTGGAGCAGAGAAGACGAGGGTCTTTGTAAAATGTCATATGTCCACTTATTGTCCCAGATGAGGCTGGGGGAGGAGAGAAGAGGAAGGACATCTTCCATTTGAGGTGCATTGCAGCGGCGCATGCAAATCTGACCCAGGGGAACGACAAGCACTGCTTTTAATGGAGTTCAGGAAAACTCATTTTACAGAGCCGAGACTCAGCAGATAATAATAATAATGCATTACGATAGGCTGTGTGTGTGTGTGTGTCGGTGTGGTCTTCTGTGATCTATATACTGTATTACTGATAAGCACCTAAGATTTAAGGAATGGCTTGTAGCTAATGAAAGAGACACTAAGGCATGTATATATATATATATATATGAATCAGTTGTGGATTATAGTTGCCATCTACAGGAGTTCTTTCCTAGTGTGACAAGAAGAAAAAACTGCGACTGAGATGAAGAAAAAATTGCACACAGAAGAAAAGAGCAGACAAGGTGTAAAAAAAAAAAAAAAAAAGGTGGAGCAGGAATGAGTGTCCTGATTGATGTGGTTTGACTCAGTTTCCAACGTGTGGAGACATTTTGGTGCCTTCGGCAGTGAGTTGAGTAGAGGGAAGATCAGCAGTGCACTTCAGTCGAGATGAGCCTTTCAACATTAAAGTCTGCTGATATTCAACTTATGGCATAAATCTCCCTTTTATAGACCTTCATAATTGGACCTTCAAATGCAGGACAGGGAGTTTTTTTCAAAAGTGTACCTTTTAAACATTCACAGGCTTTATTAATTTTTTTTTTTTATGTGTTAAATGTTCTATTTGGAGAAAGGTTCCCTAAAATTGGTCTACATTTGTTTCTGATATAATGAAAATTGTTTAAGCAGTCTGGAACATGCAGGCAAAAATGAAACACCGCTGCTGCCCATCCTCCCTTTCTGACAGAATGTTCTGAGGGCCGATTAGGTGCGACCTGTCACAGCACTGACGCTGAGTTCTTTGCCACTGCACAGACCCCTGATGCCGCTCCTGTCCTGACAAGAACAAGCACAAGCTCAAGCACAAGCACACCTACAGGCACCACACCTTCTCATCATCCCCCACTCCAGAGACACACTGAACTCTTCTAATCTAGCCTTAGTCATTCCGAGATTCTCTCTGTTCTCACCATGCCACTGCTGATAAGTTACCGAGTGCATTTTGTGCATTGTGTGCAAGGAAGGTTTCTGCTCAGATCTGCTACTAGTCCACAGAGGCCCACAACCAATCAGCTGGTGACTGAAGACAGCGGCAAATGTTTGATGCCCTCCTCTAAACATACACACACACACACACACTCACACTCACAAACACATTAAGCCAGTGAAGAGGAAACTTCCTGTGGGCCGCAGGAGAGGCACGCAGTAATCACTGTCTCTCTACTGGAAAATTACCTGAGCTGATTTCTGCTCCAATCTGTCTCTCCTGTCTCTTGAGAGGGGAGGTAGGGGGACACATCCCATCATCTGTAAGCGTAGATGCACACGCTTTCTTGTCCTCCTACCTTTGGCCCATGTGACATACTACCGCAGTTAAGAATTTCGCCTGGCTTTCTTTGTGTGTTATTAGAACAACTAGAATTTACCTAGCTCAGTGGCCTTCTCCATGTGCTTTAGGTTTGTCTGTCTGATTGCTCGCCGTATCATTGCACACCACACAAGGAAGCCAAGGGGGCATGAGAGTAGAAACAGAGGAGAGTGAGCAGAAGGAGGGGGATAGAAAGTTAATGTGCAGGATGTGCTGCCCTGTAATGAAGGCTAAGCCCTTCAGGGAGCTTTGCACCCCACCCCCAGACCGCAGCAGTTAAGAGTCTGATTGGGGATAATTGGGCTGGCCTTCAGCTGAAGTTACCGTTCGGCTACACAATCTATGTTCGCTGTCATAAGACCAGGCCTGACCGGACCTCTCACAATGCCACTTGGTGTCATAAAAAGCTGGGCATCTCCAGAAAAAAAAAAAGAAAAAAAGAAAGAAATAGAAAAATAAATTGCAACAACTGACTGCTAATCACCAGTGACATATAATACTTTCCACTCTCAAAATAAAAAAGTCTAGCTTAAAAAATATGGCAAGTTTTTAGAAATGTGCTTTATGTATTCATCTTGGTTTTATATGGTTTTGAAAATCTTTTGTACTATTTTGAAATGTAATAAATCTGAAATTATGTAAAAAGTAACAAATCAACAATAAAGTATGAACATGTTTTACATAAATACGTATATACATCTTACACATCTTAACCAGTAAAATGTCCTCACTAGTCAGTTGTCATAATATTTGACTAATATATCAAATGTTGTGAATACTCCCCAGTTTCACAGACAAGGCTTAAGCCTAGTCCCAGACTAAAATGCATGTTTGAGCTGTTTTAACTGAAAGCAACTTGTACTGATATATCTTAAAATATGTCAGAGCCATTCTTTTGTCTCAAGATGCACACCGGTAATGTTTTTAAGGCACGTTTATAAAAGCTACTTAAATGTCCTAATTTAATCCTGGGTTAGTCTAAGCCCTGTGAAACCATATATACGCGTGTGCACTTGTTTAACTATCCTTATGAGGGCCAAATATCGAAATTATGACAACCGTCTAGTGAGAACATTTTACTGGTCCTCACTAGTTAAAAAGGCTTATAAATCGACCAAAACATTTAAATATTAGTTTTTATTTAAATCTAGTGTCTTGCACATATTTCTGTGATGGGTAGGTTTAGGGGTAGTGGTTGGGTTTTTGAATCATACCAATCATAATTTTTTGAGACACAACATGACATTTTACAGCTTGAACTAATATTGCCTTGCCATAAAAAGGTCAACATATCTGATATTTTAAAAGATTATTGATTTGTTTTAATGCTTTTTTTTCTGCATGTTTTGAATGTTGGTTGCACCACATGATTTGGCTTTGATTTGGTAGTCTTTACCCCCCAAAAAATATTAATAAGTAGTGAAGCAGTTTTTTTCTAAGAAATCATAACAAAATAGAATGTAAAATTTACTTCAACAGTTTCCTGCTTTTAATGAGAAGTTTTATTTTCATCATTATGATATCAGGACAATTATATCATTATAGAATTTCTGAATTCATGCCCTGCAAGAGGTGTATTCTATTCTTTGTACATATGAATTTTCAAACAATTGAGTGGATAATACATATGTAATAGGACAAAGAATTAGTAGATAATAGGTAACAGGACAAACAGGAGGTAACAGGGGTGTCACATCATTGACTTACATGAGAAACCAAACTCTAGCACGCTTTTAGCACTTAATTAAATAATCTGTCAATAGTGTAAGTGTACTTAGATTGTGTTGTAGAGGCATCTGTCAAATTAGTACGGGCACACTCTAGCCTATACAGTATAATGAGATATGGCACACACTCACAATCAATTGAACAGAATGTGTTTGCATGTTCAAAAAACCTGTTAATATATACAGATCTTGGCAGCTGAATGACTGAAGATACAGAGCTTGTCACTAAGCACAAAGGGAAGTGTGCCCCACACAGGTTATTCTCAGGGTGTTTTGTTATTCGTTTCTCTTTCTCTGTGTGTGACTGGAGGTGAGTAAGCGGCATGCTATGGAACAACACACAGCAGCACAAGCAATCAGGAGGGTTCAGGAGCCTTTTTCCGCCCCTGACCTGGAAAGTGCACATCAGCACTCACACTCAGCTGCTGCACTGTTCCGACCTTAACATGCCGACGGGGGGAGTGATAGGGGAAGGGGGTGTCCAGTTTTTTGTTTTGAATGGCAGGAAATCCCTGAGAATGTTTTCTGTACTCCTGGTGACAATCGGTAAAGGAGAGAGAGAGGGAGAGTAATATATAGAGAGAGATAGAAAGGCCAAGTTTTGCCCCTTTTGCCTTCCCCTCCTTCTGCCTTCCCCTCCTTCTTGCCCCAAGTTGTCTGGGAGAGGCAAGTAAACATGCCCTTAAACTCACAAAAGCACACACACATTCACAGTTACTCCTCCCAGATTTCTCTTTCTCCAGCAGATTTCCCGTGGTTTGCAGGAGTGGCGGTGTTGCTGTGTGCTGGGGAGGATGGAATGCACCGATCAGACGTGTGGAGGTGTTGGACAGAAACACCAGTACTGTGCATGCCAGGGGTGCCGCCCAAACCATTAACATCTCTCTTTCTCTTTAAACACATTTACTGTATCGTTTTACCTTTTCCACTTTCTCTATAACCTTCTCTCTGTAGGTTCTCTCTCAAGGTTTTACCTTAATTTTCTTAGTCCTTCCCTTTTCCTAAATACTATTTTATCTCTTTGATTATTGTTCTCATTTGGCTATTTTTTTTCTTCTGTCACTTTGGCTGTGTTCCTACACTTTTAGCTGGGCCAAGGCGACACCTTGATCTTTGTGAAGGCATGTGTATGAAACTGAAGGGAAAAAAAGCAACTAAATGTTGGATCATGACTCACCAGTTGAGGACCAATATGCTAGACCTTATACGGCACTAAAAGAGGTGCTGCCTGTAGTTTAAAATCTCTTTTCAAAATCGATATTTTTTTACTCCTCCTCCAAGTCTTTAGTAAAAGAACTGTCCCAAGAACTTTTAAACCTGTCACCTTATCTCTTCACAACGTATCTCCCTCTTGAGATCCACTGACCCAACCTTTGATATGAAATAGCTATCGCAAAATGAATCCAATCCGTTGCACTTGGGTAAAATGTCCATGACAAGCATCCATTGAAAAACATCCACAAAAGCGCTAAATCCAAGATATATTGATACTGTATATTGTCCATTTTTCACATCAGATTTCACCTAAACGATCTGCTCCCCATCATTGTTCTTCAATAAATTATGCAATCTAAGCACCATTTATGTTGTAAAACTGCATATGATCGTATACATTAGACTCATAAACAAATGAGCCCGCCTCCAATCTTAAACTTTTCGAAAGAGGGCGGTAGTTTTACTTATAATATCCAAGCAGGGCCGTCGGATTTGGGGACATCTTGAGAGGCATATTCTCCAGCCATTGTCTTTGTAGTGCACCTTGACGGACAAACCTTTTAGCCAATGCCAAGACGATTCCAACAACGTGTGTGCTGTTTATCTTCCGCGTGTGCACATAGAGGCATTTTTATGATTATGTACAGCTGTATGGACCATTCAGAAGCCAGATCTCATCTGACAGGTGCACCTGTCACTAGTTGCGTAACTGTTATGCTTCTGCATCCCAGAACTCGCTTTTTTCCCCTTCATTTACTTAGGGTTAGGATATAAACAAATCCTTGTCGCCCAAAAACGTCTCAGGTTACTACTGTAACCATAGTTCCCTGAGAAAGGGAACGAGACGATGCGTCACTTGACGCTTTGGGAACGCCCCCAGCGTGCATGCGTCTGAGCATCAATGTCAACTAGTCCAATGGAAAGAATGAGCGTCACGGGCGGGTGATGTCATGACCAGGAAGGGATAAAGGCTCACCCGGTGAAACGCGGCATTAGCTTCAAAAAGTCGAAGCAAGCCGATCACAGGGAAGCAGGAAGTATGGCAGGGTGACGCATCGTCTCGTTCCCTTTCTCAGGGAACTACGGTTACAGTCGTAACCTGAGACGTTCCCTTTCGAGGGAACTCTCGATGCGTCACTTGACGCCTTGGGAACGAGAATACCCAAAACGCCAGAATTCCAAGTACCTGAGTGTTAGTCTGTTGGAACTAAGCACTAAGCACCTGAGAACCTGGGGCAGCATCCAGGTCCAAACTGTAAAACCTGACGAACGTGAGCGGTGAGGACCAGCCTGCCGCATCACATACGTCTTGAAGAGAAACTCCAAATAATAAGGCTTTAGAGGCCACCATACCCCTCGTAGAGTGAGCTCTGACCACCAAAGGACACGGCTGGTCAGAGTACTCGTATGCAAGTGAAATAGCCTCAACTATCCACTTACTAACCGTCTGTTTAGAAGCAGGAAGACCCTTCTTAGGTGATCCAAAGCAAATAAATAACTGGTCGGACTTCCTCATAGACGATGTCCGATGAACATAAGTATCCAGTGCTCGCACTGGACACAAGAGGTTCAGCCTTTCCTGGTCCGCAGATGTAAAAGGAGGAGGACAGAAAGCCTGCAGCACGATAGGCCTCGGAATCAAGGTCGGCACCTTAGGGACGTATCCCTGTTTTGGATATAAGAATGCCTTGACCATCCCCGGTGCAAACTCAAGGCAAGTGGGGGAAACCGAAAGGGCCTGAAGGTCTCCAACTCTCTTAAGGGATGAAATAGCTAGCAGAAAGATAGTCTTAAGGGTAAGAAATTTCTCTGAAACCGAATCTAAGGGCTCGAATGGAGCCCTAGACAGGCCTTCTAGTACTATTGCCAAATCCCAAGCTGGCACCCTAGTGCGAGTTGCAGGCCTCAGCCTCAATGTGCCACGAAGGAAACGTGTAATCAGGGGGTCTCGACCCAACGATGTACCCCCAACCAGGGCGTGGTAAGCCGCAATGGCCGCCACGTAAACCTTAAGTGTGGAAGGACATAAACCTGACGTAAAGCGCTCCTGCAAGAACTCGAGTACTGTGTTCACAGAACAGTTAACCGGATCCCACTGATGTCGGTGACACCATACAGAAAAAACTTTCCATTTCAGCGCATATAGTTTCCTAGTAGCTGGAGCTCTGGAGCTTAGGATGGTCTCAGCAGCCTCAGCTGAGAGACCACTCTCTATGAGTTGGGCCCCCTCAGAGGCCAAACCCACAGGTTCCAAATCTCTGGTCGAGGGTGAAATATTGTGCCCCCGGCCTGAGACAGAAGGTCTCTCCTGATCGGGATCTCCAAGGGAGGACCGTCTAAGAGATGGATCAGGTCCGCAAACCAGATCCGACTCGGCCAGCGTGGTGCTACAAGCAGTAGGCTTATTCCGTACTGGCGGACTCGTTCCAGAACTCCTGGGAGCAGAGCAACAGGGGGAAATGCGTACAGACGTAGCCTCGGCCACGTCTGCACCATAGCATCCAGCCCCAGGGGGGCTGGGTGAGTAAGGGAGAACCAAAGTGGACAGTGCGTCGTGTGCTGAGACGCAAACAGATCCACCTCTGCTTGGCCGTAAAACTCCCAAATTTTCTCCACCGCCTCGGGGTGGAGTCTCCAGTCCCCTGGCCTCAGCTCCTGCCTCGACAGGATGTCTGCCCCCACATTCTGGTCCCCAGGAATATACACTGCCCTCAGGGAGAGTACCTTCCCCAGAGACCACAGGAGGATCTGGTGCGCCAGTTTGCAGAGCGGACGCGACCGCAGACCCCCCTGACGGTTCAGATAAGAGACCACTGATGTGTTGTCTGTTCGTACAAGCACATGATGGCCCCTCAGGTCTGGGAGAAACTGTCTCAACGCATTGAAGACAGCCATCATCTCCAGGCAATTGATGTGCCACGAAAGATGATGACTTTTCCACAGACCCTGAACCGAGCGGCCTTCCATTACCGCTCCCCAGCCGGTGAGGGAAGCATCTGTCGAGATCGTAACACGATGGCAAAGAGCTCCCAATACCGGACCCTGGGTTAAGAACCAATGTTTCCTCCATATAATTAAGGCACGAAGGCACCGCCGCGTGACCTTGATCATACCAAGTGGGTTTCCCCTCGGGGAGAACCCTCTGGTCCTTAGCCACCACTGTAAAGGTCTCATGTACAGCAGGCCAAAAGGAATCACGTTGGACGCTGCCGCCAAGAGACCCAACAGTCTCTAGAAATGTTTAACAGTGCGTGACTGGCCTAGCTTTAGCTCTTTGGTGGCTGTCAGGATAGCAGCTACACGAACGGGCGATAGAGTGGCCCGCATCGTCACTGAATCCCATACCACACCAAGGAAAGTGGTTCTCTGTACTGGAGAAAGAACACTCTTCTTGGCGTTGAGCCTCAACCCCAACATCTGCATATGGGCGAGAACGACACCTCGGTGCCGAACCGCCAACTGCTCTGATTCCGCCAGAATCAGCCAGTCGTCGATGTAGTTCAGAATACGTATGCCCTGAAGCCTGAGAGGGGCTAGAGCTGCATCCACGCATTTCGTGAACGTGCGGGGTGATAAAGCTAGACCGAAAGGAAGAACCCGATATTGGTATTCTTTGCCCCCGAAAGAAAACCTTAGGAACTTCCTGTGCTGAGGGAGGATGGAGATATGGAAGTAGGCGTCCTTCAGATCTATCGTGACAAACCAGTCCTCGGATCTGATTTGAGTCACGATCTGTTTGAGTGTCAGCATCTTGAACTTGAGTTTCTGTACTGAACGATTCAACAGACGAAGATCTAAAATGGGACGCAACCCCCCATCCTTTTTTGGAACAATGAAATAACGGCTGTAAAAACCCGACTCTCTGTCGGGTGAGTACACCTGTTCTATAGCTTCCTTTGCTAACAGGGCCTTTACCTCTTGCTCCATTACCAGAGCCTGCTCGGGATGCACCACTGTGGGCAGCACCCCGTTGTAACGAGGAGGACGAGAACCAAACTGGATTCTGTATCCTTTCTCTACAATCTGCAGGACCCAATGAGAAATATTCGGCAGAAGCTTCCACGCTGCCAGAAAATTTACTAAGGGAACCAGCCTCTCGAGGCTGGTCTCTGGTGTTATCGAGACAGCCAATTCCGGAGCCTGAAACATAATGGCAGGAACTACCTGAACTGGCCGCTCTAAGGCCCCCCTCAGAGGGCGCGAAACCGATGCTGTGCCGCAGCATAGCATCAGCGACTCGCTGGAGACCGCTGCGCCCTGAAGCACCAAGGGTGTCAGGGTTGGCAGAACGGTCTCGTGAGGACCCCGAAATGGAACGGGCACCGTATAATGAGGTGTACACCGCTCCACTTCGGTCGGGGCTGTCCTCACAGGCCTGATGCATGAACATCAGGACCTTTTTTTTTTTTTTTTTAACCGAAGTCTTCTTCGCCTGAAGAACGGTCCTCAGATCCGGCTTCGACTTAGAAGACTTCGGTTGAGAGGGTTGCGTCCGTCTCCAGTCTCTACGTGGAGGTGCACGAGACGCAACACTCTCTTTCTGATGCACACGATATGATGAGCTCGACGGCTGGGGCTGCTCACGCCCAGCAGTCCCAGGGGGCTGGACCCGGCGAGGGATAAACTTTTTAAAAACGTCCGCTTGTTTCTTTGACTCCTGAAATCTCTCGACGACCGCGTGGACTGCGTCGCCGAAGAGACCAGAAGGTTCAAGCAGAGCATCTAATAAAAAAGCTCGATCTTTTTCTTTAATTTCAGACAGATTTAACCATAAATGTCTCTCAGTAGCTACCAAGGCTGCCATAGACCGCCCAATTGCTCTGGCGGTCTCCTTAGTAGCCCTGAGAGAAAGATCGGTAGCCCGACGAAGTTCACGAATATCGTCATGACTGACTCCCTCACTACTATCCAGATCCCCCAGCAGGTCAGCTTGATAAGCCTGGAGCACTGCCATAGTATGCAGACATGCTCCAGCTTGACCTGCTGCCGTATAAGCTTTGCCCACTAACACCGAAGTGGCTTTAAGCGGTCTAGTGGGCAAAGCCGAGGCTTTCAGAGACGATGCGGGACCAGGGGAAAGATAACTGGCTAAATTCTCTTCCGCCTGGGGCATCGCCTCATAACCATACTCTTTCAGCCATCTTATTCTCGAATAAGTGTTAACATGAGGGCTGAAAAGACGTGATGAATATGGTTTATTCCACGATTTAGAAATTTCATTGTGCAAATCGGGAAAAAATGGAAGCCCTCGTGGTGGAGATAATGTGGTGGAAGATAAAAAGCGCTCATCTAATTTGCTTTTAGGACGAGCTCCCTTCTTCTCAGATGGCCATTCAATATTTAATTTCTCTACAGCCCGCGACATAACATCCACCAGCTCATCATATGCTGGGGAAATAAATTGTGAATCTCTTTCCCCCATGTGTGTGCTTACACTCTCCACACTCATCGCATCAACCTCCTCGGAGGAAGAGCAATAAAGTAATGGAGGGCTCTCTCCCCGGGCAGAAGAAACCGCAGAGCGTGCTTCCGACACCGGGGAGAGAGCACTGGATCTCTCGGGTAAGGAAGGAGAAAGAGCCCTCGGACCCGTCTCCAACCCCTCCGAAAGATCCTTTTGCGATCCCCAGGAATGCATTCTCCGCGCTGCCTCAGCAGACGCGGGTCCTGATCCCTGTGGATCGCGAGCCTGCCCACTCTCTTTATCAAAGAGTGACAGGCGAGAGCGGAGCATGCGAAGCGGTAACATCTCACAATGCTGGCACTCAGCCCCCTCGAAGGCTGAGACCGCATGCTCCACTCCCAAACAAACGACACAAAGCTCGTGTGTATCCCCACCCGTTAAATAACGCGGGCAGGGAGAAGCACACTGTTTGTACACTTGTTTAGTTTCCATCCTTTTCCGCAACAGACAACAGTAAATAGACAGAGACAAAATGACACAGATCGCTTGCTGAGACGCAGAAGCTAATGCCGCATTTCACCGGGTGAGCCTTTATCCCTTCCTGGTCATGACGTCACCCGCCCGTGACGCTCATTCTTTCCATTGGACTAGTTGACATTGATGCTCAGACGCATGCACGCTGGGGGCGTTCCCAAAGCGTCAAGTGACGCATCGCGAGTTCCCTCGAAAGGGAACTTTTATTTCCCTCATGAGGATATGTTAGAGAAGTAAAATTATATAAAAGTATATCGATGCGCGTTAGCGGAATGTCTGTGTAAGTATTGAGGCAATCGATTGTTTTCAGAGATTAAATTATGTCTTTTGTCTGATTGATTGGCCATAATTGGGATATTAGTTTATGTACACTCCAAAGATTTGGGTCAAATATGGACAAACCCAACCATTGGTTTAAATTAACCTATTGCTTTACACCTTTTAATTTAAACCAATGGTTGGGTTTGTCCATATTTGACCCAAACATGGATTGAAACAACCCAGCATTTTTTTAGAGTATATAGCCTCCCAACGATTGCTTTTGGAGGCCGATTGCTGTTTGAATACACCACTCTAATTGCCCGTGGGCGGGGCATAGAGCTACGTCATTATATTTAAACTTATTTTTTTTATATTTCTGGAGATACTATCACCCCATATATTGTATCATTTTAAATCTTTAAAATCTCATCTTTACACATAATATAATGATATGTGTGTATATGGAACACAAATAATTAATATAAAGCTTTAAAAAACAATCGTCACAAAATCGGTCCTCTACGGAGCCCCCCTAGTCCCACTTTGTCAAAAAAATTTATTATAACTATCTCGTGGCCTCAAGATAAGTAACTCGTGGCCTCAAGATACTATCTCGTGGCCTCAAGATACTATCTCGTGGCCTCAAGATAAGTAACTCGTGGCCTCAAGATAAGTAACTCGTGGCCTCAAGATAGTAACTCGTGGCCTCAAGATAGTATCTCGTGGCCTCAAGATAGTATCTCGTGGCCTCAAGATACTATCTCGTGGCCTCAAGATAGTATCTCGTGGCCTCAAGATAGTAACTCGTGGCCTCAAGATAGTATCTCTAACTTGAGGCCACGAGATAGTATCTTGAGACCACGAGTTACTATCTTGAGGCCACGAGTTACTTATCTTGAGGCCACGAGATAGTTATAATAAATTTTTTTGACAAAGTGGGACTAGGGGGGCTCCGTACTCCTCCCCCAAAATGGCGATGCAGAAATGTAAATATGAATATGTATTTTTACGTATCTCACAAAACAGAAAAATCATATCAAAAGAAAGCTCTCATTCTCAGAAATGTGACTATGTAGTTTGTTTTATTGTTTTAACATCATAGTTCACATTATCTCCACAAGAATCGACAGTAAAATATGATTTCTGTGAAAAAACAAAGACAAACGTCTCATTTCTACTTCGATTACAGGTGCTCTAAGCTAAAATCAGCCACAAACTCTATATCATCTTTTACCTAGGATGTTATCTTTCAAATGAGCCCATTTGTACTTTTCTGTGAGCTCCTCTTGGTAAATAATCCACTGTTATGTCGCGGATGTCCAGAACACAAAACGCGCTCGACGGGAGAAACACGCGATCTACACATCATCATCAAAACGTGCAAGCGTCCTCTAATCATGACGATGATATACATATCAGGCACGTGTTCAAAGCTGAGGTTGTCAGCTATGGAACGCTAAAAGGCTCACAATGCGCCACTTTCCCACCACGTTTTGTTAAAAAAGCGGCGTAAAAAGCGCTGTTTGAACGGCCAGGACGCCGCTTTTTACAACGTGGTGGGAAAGTGGCGCATTGTGAGCCTTTTAGCGTTCCATAGTCAGCTTTCCAATCACATGTCAATCATTTATCTAGTCCAGTCACATGCTGAATCAGCCAACGAATCAGTGGAGTAGGTGGGCGCGATCACGACCGGACCGGCTTTTGTACATCACGACGTTGTTGATGATAGGCGCAAGTAGATAGCCTAACAAGTGAATGACAAGTGACGAAGACGACTGACACAAAATTATTGGATATATTTGTATTTTTCGAGCGTTTTGATTAAAAAATGGCATCTGGAGAGGGAAAAGCAGCTAAAAAGGTGTTCTTTTGCGTTGAAGCAATATTAGAAGAGCTTGAAAGAGAAAGTGACGGTGCATCGTGTAGCGTGCATCTTAGGCCTAACGTTATATACTTTCATATTTCTATAGTCTCTCATTTTTATTTATGTTTCAATTTGTACAAGTGGTGTGTTTTAGACCACATAAATTCTACAAGACAGTTTTTTTAAGTGATTAGTGTCTCCTGAAAGGAGAATAGATTTGTTGTGCTTTTATTCACAAAACACAAACAATGTTAGGCTACTTGGTCTCATTCCTTTATACCATTTTGCGTTTCTCAGATACAAAGATTAAACCTGAATGAAAATGAATATCAATCGATAATTAAGTAAAGTGCTTTAGTATGTATTAAAAGTAGGATTTTTGGGGTAATATTAGTAAAAAAAAAAAATCCAAAAGACACATATATGCACTAAAAATGAACTTTGCCTCCCTTCGGTTATATTTGAATAACTCTTGCTCAGAATGTGATAGAGAAAAAATCTTTTTTTTCTGGTGGATACTGCCACCTAGTATAGTCAAACAATATAATCAGCAGGTCCCCAGAGCAAACAGTACCTGAATCAAAGATTTTCAAAGACAGGATTCTATAAAAATAAAAAATAAAAGTCCTATTTTTTTTATGTTTATCGTAATATTTTAAAAGCATACAATGCTATTTATGAAGTTTTGCAATCTGATTTAAAGTCCCCATGAATTCAAAATTGACCATACTTACTTTGTTTGCCTAAATTGATCGTTTTGTGGTGAACAATTCATCCATGCAAGTCAATCCACACACAAAAAAAATTTGGCTTCGTAATCTTTAATCAAAATCTGAAATTTCCCCTCCCCTCTGCATTGGAGGACCTTCCCTGATGACGTAGGTTTGACGGTTTGGGTGTCTGCTTAACATCCGTAATCACGCCCCTCCAACTGACAGTAGACAGGCTGAATGAAAACACCTACTTTTCTAGATCCAATCAGGTGCTAGTTGGAAAAAAAGCCACGCCCACTATTTTGCCTCATTTAGTATTCCGTTTCTCTCGGAAATACGTCACAACACTGGAGAAAAGTCGTTTGCAACTTCCGGTTCACGGGGACTTTAATAAATCTGAAGGGTTTTCTGTACAATGACACTAGCTTTTTAAATTTCCTACACTGTATGTGTCTAGGGTGAATATTTAAACTTTGGTGTGTTAAATTCAGGCGGAATTCCAAAATATGCCTTAGAGTGGAAGAGGTTAATAACAGCGATTGCTTATGTAGCCTAGCTATGTAGCATATGTATGGAGACGACTAATTGTTCTGTGAATGACTGGCAATCAATGTACATTATGTGTATGAAGACAAACACTGTTTAAAGGCTGTAAATAAAATTTTGTTTTTTTTGTATATAGCTTAGGTTTTCTATTAATTTAATAATGAAAGCACTAAAACTTGTGCACAGTTTTAAAACGACTTTTGAATGCGGCATGAGGCATTTTATATAGCGCTTTTCATGCACTACTGTACACCCAAAGCGCTTTACAGTCATGTTGGGGTCTCTCCTCAACCACCACCAGTGTGAGCATCCACTTGGATGATGCGACAGCATCCACAGTACAACGGCGCCAGTGCGCTCACCACACATCAGCTATAGGTGGAGAGAGGAGGGAGAGTGATAGAGCCAATCCAGTGGATGGGGATTATTAGGAGGCCATGATTGGCAAGGGCCATTAGAGGGAATGTGGCCAGGGCACCGGTGATACACCCCTACTCTTTACGAGAAGTGCCATGGGATTTATAATGACCACAGAGAATCAGGACCTTGGTTTTTCGTGTCATCCGAAGGACGAGACATCAAGAACATCTTTTAACATCAAGAAATTGTTTGTAATTATTTTTAAAAATTTAAAGATATATGGCACAGGTAAAAGTAACTGTAACAGCTTTCTCTAGCCTTCAAATCATTTTGTTACCAAGGGCCATTTTGGAGCTCCAAGTGACCATTTTTGAAAAGGTCATTAGTCATTAGATTGCAAAAAGTCAGAGAAAAAACCTTGCAGGAACCTCATTTTCTGTTATATCATCCTCAAACTTGAAAGATAACTTCTTAAGGCTTGTGGCTTTGGACCCAGTGTATGGTGTCGCAGGCATCTTTATTATTATTTTTTTATGATAAAAAGATGTTATGCAAAAAACATTTCCATTCCAATATACTTCAGCTTGTCTAACCTTTTATTGTATTTTATTTTATTTTAACTTATACTAATTCTGAAAACTTGAAAAATAAAGCTCCAATTGTCTTCTTTTTAAAGATACCACAGATATGCACATATTCCAAAGAGTTTAGGAAAGAAAGCCATTTGAGTTCAAGTATGCCATTTCAGCCCATTCTCATCCCTAGGCGTCATGAAACTGACGCCTTGGGAATCATTTTGACCATGCTTCAATATTCGACGCTTTAGGCACCCTTTAGCGTCAGTTACATGACGCGATCCTAGGGCGTCATCTTACTGACGCTTTACCTTTAACGTCAGTTAGATGACGCTATCTAATCCTAACCCTACCCCAGACCTAAACCTACCCGCGTCATCTAACTGACGCTTAGGTAAAGCGTCAGTAAGATGACGCCCTAGGATCGCGTCATGTAACTGACGCTAAAGGGTGCCTAAAGCGTCGAATATTGAAGCATGGTCAAAATTGTCATTTTAGTGACGCCTTGGGGTGAGAATGCGTTGGCCATTTTCATGTTTTGGGCTCAAAAGGGGGGTGAATTTCAAGGGGTTAAAGGATTAGTTCACCCAAAATTAAACATTCCTTCATCAATTATTTACCCTTGTGTTGTCCCAAACCCGTAAGACTTTCATTCTTCTTCAAAACACAAATTATGATATTTTTAATGAAACCTGAGAAATGTCTGTCCCTCCACTGAAAGTCCAGATGACCAAAATGTTGATGCTTAATTTTAGGCTAATTTAGGCTTCTATTCACATTTGTAATGATTGAGAACCATTGAGATTTGTTCTTGCGCATCAAGCAAGTACGTTGCAGCTTCAATGTTTATCACATTTGATGAGCTCTATGCATTGATCAATATATGAATAAAAACCTAAATCTTCTCCAAAAAATCTGTTCATAATATAAAGCAATTGTGTCTCTTCAAAAGATCGCTCAATTCATATAAAGTAATTTACAATGTCATTTGATTCTGTTTAATGAGTGAAAGTTGTGGCGTGTGGAATTTAATGGAGGGACAAACAGGATGAGAGAATATTAAAAATATCTTCATTTGATTTTCTAGCTTCAGTTTCAGCTTCATATCCAACTTGGTGAGAGACGCCTTCTGCCAACTACGGCATATACTAGCCAGAAAGCAAGGACACTTCACTGAACACTGCCAGCATCCATCCAGTTGTTTTAGAATGGACTTTTTAGAACAGAATGATCTTTGTCACATGTAAATTTATTCAATACTGTATGTGCCTTGCTAGAGGATAATGGGACATTGACTCTATTATAAAGCCACACTGTGAGATAATGAAGTGCATCTGTTCAGGAGCGCTCTGTGAACTCACAGTTGTTAAAACTAGAACTTCAATTACAGTTTCAAAAAATGATTTGTAACATTTAATCACGACTAACTCCTGTAGAACTACCTTTAGAGGTGTGCTTGCATCCGTAACTCCTCTAGTTTCGCACCGAATCATTTGGAGCTCAAACACTGAATTAAACAATGCAGATGTTCTACTGGAACAATATGCTCACGACGTGCCCCTGCAGAGGAGGCCGAGAAGACCCTGTCCACAGTCAAATGGAGCCCCCACTGACCCTCAAATTACATTTCTCCATTGTTATTACTGCTATAAATATCACTGCGCACACTTTTATGGCTCTTGTTATCGTCTGCATTATTCATTGTTCAGGATTTTTGAATTATCTTATTGTGTAAGTGCGCATGAATGCACGGTTACAGCCCTCATATTTATTTACATGTGTATGGCTCGTTCGAGCGCTTGTTTTATTTCACTTTTTTAATGAGCAACAAAGTGCTGGCAGTGGAGTAAATGTGACTCAAGCCAATAAAGCTGATTGAATAAAAGCAGATGTCTGTCTGCAATTAAAGCTCTTTTCATAAAATCTGCAGAGCAGGCCAATCAGCTCAGTGCCAAACGGGACTTTGATATCACCTGTGCTGGAAGATATGACAGCAGTATATGGGAGGGGCGAGGGGCCCAGAACAGAGGACAGGAAAGACATGAAAGACAGATTATTAGACGAGTATGTCAAAACCTGCAACATTTGAAAGAAGCCCCTGCCCAAGCCTCCACCCTCTCTATATCCTCCTTCACAAGGTGTCTGAGCTTGTAAGATGGTGTGACTAAAGTTAGGAGGGAACAGCAGAGGGTGAGTCACACTGTAGACGTGTCTCTGTTGAGTGCAGGATGAACCAATCAAAGACATTGAGACCTACCCCGCAAACAACATCAAAAGAGCACAGAGAGACAAGGAGGTGTTACTCGAAAGTGTGAAAAGTGAGCAAAATGGCATGCGGAAAAAATGTCTGCAAATTATGCATATTTTACTCTGACATTCAATGCTTCTAGATGATGGGCATCAGAGCTGTCCGGTGCAGGTAGTGAAGGTAACCATCTCTCTCTCTGGGCTGTGGACATATGAGGCTCTAATGACGGGCTTGCATGGTTAACGCATCCTTTTAGCGCATTGCGACTCAAGTGGGTGGAAGTGAGTTAAGAGCAGGAGCAGGAGTGTAAAGGTAATTGAGTTGTAATCCTGACATACGCAGTTGAGTGACAGGTAGTGCCATGCTAAAGCTACAGCGACGCCAAACTCTGGCCTTTCAGAGCATCAATAAGGCCCCATTGAACACATTAGGAGGAAATGAGTGCCTCTCTTCTCACATCTGTCAACTCAGCAGGCAGGGACAACACAAGAGGACGTTGTAGAAGACACGATTGGAGAAAGATATGGATAAGGGCTGATTTGTGACACTAGTGTCACATTCAATATAGAACACTCTGTACTTCAAGCAATCAGGGACACAACGCATGAGAATATGGACAGATACAGAGAGATTGATCAAGCAAAAGCATTTCCTAGCTGTGGTTCCAGATATTTAGGCAAAAAACTGAAATGTATTGTTTTTGAGAAACAAACAATGGTTTGGCACATATGAACACGTTTGAATCTGACCCAAGATACACAATTTTTGCCTTTTTCAAATAAACAGTCCTCACCACTACACACAGCTGAGATGCTACTGGTGACCACTTATTTAAAGCAATCAAAGGAATTAAGGCTTAGAGTATTTTCGAGCTGCACATTTACAAATAAATATAAGTTAGTGACATATGAAAGTGTCCACAATAAAAAAAAAAAAACTTTTAAAATTCTAATTTGACGTCACAGTTACATCACTGCAGTTGCCCACGCATTGTGGTGGCAAAAAAAAAAAAACAGCAGGTACAAGTGGAGGAAAATGGGCAAGATGATCAACGGAAAGAGAGAAAAAATGTCAGAAGTGGAACTGAAGAAACCTGCGACAATTTACCCTATAAAGCATGAATTTAATGTAAACAATTGATCACATACTGTATGCAGTTGCAGTTCATAGGGGGCATAGGGTCCATTAGCCCTACAATAACAACATGAAATAATATTTAAACCAATAACATTTTACATTGATAACATTAAACCTAACATTTTTATTTAACAATTCTGACTTTTTACTTACAATTGCACGTTTAATTCTCTCAATTCGGACTTTATAGCTCCCAATTTTCTATCACAATTTTGAGGGAAAAAAGTCAGAATTGCAGGATATAAACGGGCAATTCTGAGGGAAAAAAGGCATGTACAAATCTTCATAATAATCATCTCAATTATTATTTAAAAACAATTACAAGGTAAAAAAATTTTTTAACGAATATCAATATAGTAATTTATAATAATTATATAAATAATTTACATTTATATAAATAATATAAACAATTATGACAACTTAATAAAGTTTTCTTTTCAAGAATCACTTTATTTCTTTATTATGATTTCAGGAAAGTTATATCATCCTGATATTTTTTTACTTACACAAAATTAATTTTAATGCAGTAACTAAAAACATTCTTTCGAAGTGGTATATTCAAGTTGTATGGCTTGCATTTATGTATTTTTGAATAAATTGAAAGGACAACAATTGAATGTCATACCTTCGACCCATAGTTAGTTCAGGAGCTCTTGAGCGCATATTATGTTCAAATATAGAATATATTTAAAGATGAGCTAAGCGAGTGAGATTAGGTTATAACCCAGAAAGGATCAATAATTCTACAACTGCTGAACAATGGATGGGGTTTCCCCACAGGTTTTTGGGTAATTCTGAAGAATTGCAAAACAAATAATGTGACAGTGATGGTGTTTGGTTGTCCAGCATATATGTGGGTTTGTTTCTTTGAAAACGAATATGTGTAGAATGAGTGTTAACCTCCTTCTCCGGTGGTATCTTTAAGAGGGGGCTGGTGCATTCCTGGTTTCTGGACTCGCTCAGGGTCACTAATCCCCTGCAGCTGTGTGTCTCTGAGCAGCACAGCCCTGTGGAATAGATTTCTCACTGCCTACAAACTAGTGATACATGTAAACCAGTCCCTGCTTCCTCTAATGCCCCATCCCTCCACCCTTTCATGAAAACTCTGAGTAAGAGCTTCATCTCTCCTATCAAAAAAAAAAACAAAAAAAAAAACAAAGGTTAACAACCTAAGCTGGTTTGCTGGCATTGACTGGTGTTCCAGGTGTTTAGTTAGTTAAGCTGGGCTATTGCATTAATCAGATATTGTTAACTGATCAACTTTTTCTAACATAGTATAATAGAACATTGAGAAACATTTGAAGGTTGCTATATGACAACGTTGAACTACAATGTTTTCGTTTGCTTTCCTGTTCCTTACTCAGCAAAAAAAAGAAAAAGAAACGTCCTGTTATGTTTAAACATTATATATATATATATATATATATATATATATATATATATATATATATATATACTGTATGTATATATATTAAAACTGAGACCTTAAATGTAACAAATATAATGAGACATAAAATTAATAATGAGAAATGGAATAATGAGTCCGTGAACAAAAAAAAAGGGTCAGCATGTGCTGTGGCTACTACAGTCCATCTCATCCTCATGGACTGCACCAGATTTGCCGTTTGCTGTGAGATGTTACCCCACTCTTCCACCAAAGTACTTGCGAGGTCCCGAACACATCTGGGTGGACACATGGATACATGTGGTTTGGCACTGCAAGGACGATCAGCTGTCCTTCCAGTCTCCCTATAGCACTGTCTTAGGCGTCTTACATTACAGACATTGCAGTTTATTGCTCTGTTCACATCTGCAGTCCTCATGCCTCCTGAAGCATGTTCACGCAGGTGAGCAGAGACCCTGGACATCTTTCTCATGGTGTTTTTCAGAGTCAGTAGAAAGGTCTCTTTAGTGTCCTAAGTTGTAACTGTGACCTTAATTGTCTACTGCCTGTAAAATGTTAGCGTCTTATGGACAAGCATGAAAAACATTGTTTAACGACTTTCCAATAAAGCTCTGTAAAGCTTATTTTGATTTTACAAAATTATCTTTAAAATAAAGTCTCCTGAAAAATGGACAGTTCTTATTTGCTGAATTTATATAGCTATTTTATGGGGGTTTTTTTTAAATCTGATTAGTTATTTTTAACCATTAGAACTTAATGTGCATAATTATTCAATTGAACAACAGTGTTATAAAATAGTAATTATTAAATGGTGCAGATAAATAAACAAAAATGACTACACTTGTCTCACAGCAGTCCATCCCATAAAAAAGTGGACTGCTTGGCTGGCATACTAACCCCCAACCCCCCACAACGCATTCTTACTCAAGACATCAGAGTGGAAAGATGAGGCAATAATTCAAATGGTGACAATGTCAGGTTAGGGGGCTTTTCTCAGGAATGTCTCCTGTACAGACAAGATGTGGTTAATAATGTCAGACTATGGAGAGAGCACATTAATAAAGTGACCCATGGTAGGAGCCCTCTGTGTTCCCTGCACCGGGCTCAGAGGTGTATCGCAGCAGCTGGTATGTGGAAGGGCAGTGAGGACACTATCCAAAACAAACCTCACACAGAGAGCCCTTCAACTGAGGGAACACTACACAATCCCAAAAATACTCCTCCATCTTTTGTCTTTGGCACATATCAGCTCCAAAGAATACTGTTTGCTGTGCAGGGAAATTGTCTCAAATACATTATCACCTTGGCTCAGAGCATTAGAATATTTTTTTCAGCACTATAAAAATTGCCTACTAACACCACTTTTAAGAACAAATATAAATCTCCTGTAGTATCCCTATCTCATTCTCCCTGTTAATTTGTTAAACTTCCACATGAGAAATCAAATCAGAGTTCTAAGGAATGCAAATGGAGCATTTCCTGATCTCTTCATCATGTCCTCTCCCTTTCCAAACTCTGGCCTTTGAAAAGGACCCAAAGACGCTGCCTCATCCGTTGTCCAGGGGACTTCCCCTGCTAGACCTGCCAAGAGTTTCCAAAGTCGCGCCTCCAAAGCGAGTCAGAGATATACATCAGTGTAGACAGGTATGTCGCCCCCACACACATGTGGATGAGATGATGCATGAATAAGATGACTCACAGTGACTCGCTCTCCTTCTCTTACTTTTTTCCACTTTCTCTCTCTCATTAGGAACCATGAGTACTGCTGCCGATTGGTAAACATGTTGCAGTTCTGTCACCTAACTAATTCCCCAGAGGAACCAAAGAGCTCTCAGTGCCGGAACTGCTGGGAATAGCACTGTACCATTAGTGTCTTTTAATTGACAGTATGTTGAGTTTTACTGCAGGGGGTTCACAGATTTCACGGGGACCTGTCTTTGATCACACAAGATTCTACTTGAGGAAGAAAAGTGTTTTCTCTTTTCTTCTAAATGTTTCCCTCTCATCATCTCTCACCATTGGCCTTTGAAATTCTCTTAAGACAGAAAACTATCCCGTCGTCCTGCCGAGTTGCGTCTCAGAGGAGGTCAGAAGGGAGAACAACACATGTGAGGCTCTGAGTTAAACCTATGTCACACCCTGATCATAAGAGCCCTGTGTTTTTATCTCACTATGAGTGTCAGTTTAAAGAGAGCTCTCACAGTCAGCACTGACAATGTGGAAATGAAAATTCCCCAAAAGAGAGCTGAGGGTTTTCAATGTCATTTGTTATGAGAAAAGAACATAATGGTATCAATGCTTGGCCCCTTCATGTGTATATTTATGATTCAGGTGGTCTTGAAACACTTCCAGAGAAAGAAATAGTGGGAACAGTATCTTGTCTAGCATTTGAAACTCTAACAGTCCCTCTTAAATAAATATCACACACTGTATATCACACATGCTCCAACACACACATTCCACTACAGTCTCTCATATGTGTTGCAACACAGCAGCTTCTGCAGACAAAGGCTTTCCGCCCCCTAATAGTTTAGCACACCCGCACTAACAGTCCACAGCATAACACTTTTGGCTTTTCCTTACCATTCGAGGCCCCTGTTTTACTCTCCCACCACAGACAATCATCTTTCTTTTGGCAGTGGCCTATAAAGTCTCTTCCAACTGGGACACCACTGTTATTCCTCAGTTCTTAACATATGGGGCCAGGATTGAAGAAAAAGTGTGACTAAATAGGCTCATGTCTCTCTCTGACCCCCCGATCGTATCCACCCCCACCCCCGACCATCGTCCATACTCTCCCTACCACCACTCCCCCCAACCAGATGCATCAGACCTCTTATCAGAACAATATGTTTCTACTTTTCTAATCTACATAATTTATTAAGGTCAAAAAGAGTAACTGGGGAACAAAGCCATGCACAATATTATGTTTTGGCTTTATGGGTGTTGTTGAAATGAACACCATTGCCCTGAATATATCACACACAGCTCTCCCCAACCACGAAAACTGTACTGGTACAGAAGGAAAACAGGGGGAGTGATGGATTGTTGGAAAAGTGCAGAGGTGGGGGGTCACAGGCTTGCAGCTTAACTATGCAGAAGAGTACCATGGGACAGTGGTACCAAACAAGACTTAGAGGAGACCTAGGAGAGGCCTGAAGAGGGAGAAAAAGGAGTAGTAAAATGACATGGGTACCCTTGGTGTTGTTTTAATTACAAAATATGAACACATACAGTCTCGTAGAATGTAGACAAAAGAACTTGGACCAATTTATATTGGACAAATATAGTTTGATTGGGCAATGGAAATTAAGGCCATGAGAATCTGCAGATGTTGTGGTTCTCTTTGAAGAAATCATATTTTGCCCTTAGAGTAATGAGAATATTAAGGTGTTACACTGTGCACATACCATATCTATCAGGGCAGAACAAATATGTTATTAATGGGCAGGATATTTTTGCTCTGAGAAAAGGGCCTTTTTCTTCTCTGAACAAGAGAAGAAAACATTTTCCTCAACACATTTGTGTGGAGTTATGTGTTCAACAAATGGTAAATGTTCCCTTTTACTGGTAAAAGCAATAGAAGAAAAAATAGCTTGCACACTCTCAAGCTCAAAAACAAGCCACTGAATATCTGCAAATTACTCTGCTTGTTGTGGAAGCCAGCCAATCAAAGGTATGTACTGAATGGACAACATCTGCAGGAACACATTTTCTGAAGGCGAGCATTTCGAAGAAAGAGAGTCGGGAGGGGGGTTTCACCCAAGAGCATGGTGGACGAGGTGGGAGAGCTGGACATTCCTGCCTGATGACAGCCGTCACAGTCACACACAGGCACAGGAATGTTCAGGGGGAGAGGCCAGGACCTGAAATGTGCCGATGGATAAGAAAAATAAGACAGAAAGGGTAAAGAGGCAAGAGATAAAAAAGAACGAAAGAAGGAGGAAGAATGTCACTGCAGCACTTTGTAACAGCTCAGGGCTGGTGATCTGGGAGGGCGACAGGATCTGTAATTACTTACCCCAACCCCCCACCAATAGTAGCTCCAGTGTTCACATTTGTACCCCATACCCTCACCTCTCTACCCTCTTCCAGCAATTTCTGTCATACAACTGGGGGGCGAAGATCGCCATAACAACCTCTGAAATGATCTCATGGAATGTGTCTAGTGGCACTGGAATAACCTGAATATGCGCTCCAGATGTGTTGGCTGTCACGGAAAGAGTAAACACATCTGATGGACAACGAATGACTGGATGGCCTCTCAGTTCACCCTGGAGAGTAGACAGAGGAGGGCCGTTATGGTGGAGAAATAGTGCAAGCATGAAAGAGGAAGAGAGAGAGCGAGATGGGGCATGAGGGGAGTGAGGGTGAGAAAAAGGCACCAGGCACCCTGAGGACCTGAGCAGCCTTACAGGCTGTTGGAGAGGCAGGAGCACTGGGCTTGATTGTTCCTGGCCTGTCCCTCCTCTGTGTGGCCTCCGAGGGGCTCCTGCAGCCTCAGCGAATTTCCGTCTGGCACAGACCTGCGAGCTCCTGGGAGCAAACTGAAATATGAACTGCAGGAAGGCAGGATGAGGGAAAGAGAGAAAAGCGGGGTCTGGGATGTGTTCGGGGGCGTCCAGATGGTGGTGGCAACTGATAGTGAACACGGATTTAAAGTGTGCACACTGAAAGTAAAAAAAAAAAAAAGACAGCCAAGTAGAAATAGAATATTTGTGTGCACTAAAATGCATACACACTAGCAGACATGTGTTCAACTCTTAAACAGCTTGGGTGCTTGGGGATGTGTTCGAACTCTCTGTCTGTTGGTTTAGTGGCAAAAGTGTTGGAACTTCTGCTAAAGCCTAAGGCAGATGATTGGTCCATGCTACTTGCTATGTGATACTTCCCTGTAACATTATTATAACCAGTGTTGGAGCATGTTGAAGTTTTTCCAAACAGAACCACACACACAGAATGAGGGAGGGGAGCTTTAATCTCAAGCAGACTACTTCAGTTCAGGCACTGCGGTAGATCTGCCTTATGTTAAAGCATGCAACAGCTACTTAAAATGTGGACAACCTAATCCTTGTCCAGTATGTAAATACAGATTTATATGGCTGGTTTTTCAAATTTTGTGTTGCACTCCCTCTGTAAATTGGGTTGTTGCGCCCCTGGTGAAAGGGACGAGATATGGGATATAGATTCCAGATGTTATCGTTATACCCACCACCTGATGGCCAACTGGTTATGTTTGACAACATATTCTAGATGCATCTGTCCAACAATAATGCTCTTTGAGTGAAGAAAACCTGGAATGGAAATCCCTGATTATAACATGAAGCCAATCCAGCTGATCAGTCTTTGTGGACTAATAAAGGTACAAATGGTCAGCTGAACAATGGCAAGTTTTGAAATAAAAGGAACTATACCTTTTGCTCTCAGTGAAAATAGGAAGAAAAGTATTGTATGCACATTTTGGCCAAAATGTGAGGCAACATTACTTGTATCCTTTAGGGATAAGGCAATCCCACAATTTACCGCAAAGACAAATTTCATTCAATATCCTAGCTAACACTCATGTTCTAAGAACGTATTCTTTAAAATTATGAAAACATTATTTTCAAATGTTCTGTGAAAATTCATTCATTTAAAGAATGTTTAAAAAAAACAATTCCTTTCCTCATATAAACATTCTAGAAAAAGTTATCAGAAAGTTGGACTGTGCCACTGCAAATGTATGGATGTTTATATGCTTAAGGTTATTAGGTGCAGATTATGAGTAGTATCTTTTCCCGTATGTACCCAGTATTCATTTGTGCGACATTTTTTGTGCTTATTAGGGGATTGACTAGCTTTCATATAGTGTATAAATAAAGCAAGCGTCACACTAGACGATTTTTCTGTCGATTTCAAGGCTCATTTACATAGTTGCTGGAGAACAGAGAGAGGCAGTGTGTATGACACGGGGTACAATTCCACTTCGTTTTTAGACACTTGCGATGTTCCCTAAGTGCTTCCCCTCAGGGGATTGCCCAACCCCCACCCCGTCCTACCCTACATTTTGAAGAGAATTTCTGAATTTCTAAGTGGACGAGGGAAGCATATATGGACAGACCCTCGACCCTCTCGATTTTGAGAGAGGGGGCGAGTTTATTCATACACACAATTCATATACCACAATCTAACAAGACATTCCAAGTGATCAAGGGCATAGGGCTGTCCATTTAAACCCATTGTAAGGGTTCCGCCAGTAGTGGGCACTCAAGTAATGTAAGCAATACGAGTCCGTGAGATGGAGGGAAGTTAGGAAGCCAGGAAAGGGCATAAAAAGTGAATTGGAACTCAGCCCAAGTCTTTCAGCAGGTGGGTGTTAACACCCACAGCGACTCAACTCCTTGCTGAGTTAATGGCTCTACCAACCCAAAGTCAACTTACAAGATGTTTGAAATTATCAGAGGAAGTCAGTGATGTCACTGTTCTCATTGTCTTGGCAGTGACCAATGAAGAACTGACAAGATCCTGTCCTGCTGCTCATCCTATTTTTTTTGTACTGCACACGCTGATTTTTATAAATGATGATTGTTTATCCAAAAGCGGTGACAGAAAAGTCTGTTTTTAATGAATTTAATTATTTTTCTCAACAAAGCTGTACATAAACATATACTTGCTACAGCAGGCCTGAAAGGATAAACACATTTTTTCAATGGGTTTTGAGAAAGAGACTATGATTCCCAAGAGTCACAATGTGCAAGCAACAAAGGCAAAAGCAGTTTGTGTCTCCGAAATCCTCCGTAAACACTTAGAAGTTGGAGGGCTACCATCTTGCTGTCAGGCCAGGATTGGGTTCACCCTCAATGCACCAATGCACATCTCGCTAGGCTTAATGAACTAAGTGACCAAACTGCTGACACGCTGTCAAGCCATGGCACATGAGTGAACCTCCTGATTGTCAAGGTGATCCACAGTAAACTCAAGCACAAACCTGGTCCACAAACTTGACAGCATCACAGCAAACTGACAAAAAGACAAAGCTTTTAAACAACAAAAATGCACTTTAGCGTAAATACTGTATATAGAGCTTGTGAAAAGATTGTGAAGATGCCACTGCATTCTCATGTAACACACTTTTTTTGCAATGCTGTTTAAGCCCACTTAAAGATATGTTGTTATCTGGCCAATAAAATGTAATTGGAGCTAATTATACTGCTGATTAGCCTAATTAAAGCTTAGCTTATCCACTTAAGGATTAGGGGCTAAAGTAAGCCTTACACTGATTATAATGTGAGTGTGTTCAGAAATCATAACTGTACAATTCCCTGGCCTGCCCATGAGCCAGAGTCCACATTAAGTCACATGACTACAAAGCTGCCAGAGGCTGGAAAGAAACCTGTAGGTGACGAGATGATTAAATAGACTCATCCTATGCAACCTATTCACAGATTCAGAGTCGGCACTACCACAGGGAATCGTAAAAACACATTTGCATGGCAGTCTTTGTGCAGCTAAATAACATGAAACACTAATTTTAAACCTGAACATTTATGAACCATTTACTGTATGTTTTCAATGAAATGTCTTCTCTCTGATGTCCACTTGGTTTGCAATCATGCCCCTCTGGACTGTAAGGAAGATGTTTGTGTACTGTATCATGTTTTATTGGTTGGGTCTGCACTCTTCTTGTCATGTATGAATTCACAAAGGAGATCATTAGCTGGGACACAGAGACAAATGCAGGTTTGAATTCTGTGGACCACTGAATCTGAATTGTTGTTGAATCCTGTCTTCTGTTTACCACTTTAAAAGAGTGAAGTCAGTCAGCCTTAAATGGAAGTAGCTAAATGTTGTTCATTATAAAGCATCATAAAGCTTTTCTAATGTTCCTCAAACATTTTCTCATATTGGGGTCCAAATAACAAAATGCCCTTAAAATACAGTAAGCTACATTCACACTGGATTTCAGAAAACTATAGTCAAATCGCTGGAGAGCTTTCTACTGATCTCATGAAATGGCGTATGTATGACACGCCAATTCGTATTTCCATTTTTGGCGTGCTATCAACACGCATAATCGCTTTTCAGCATGTTTATCAACGCCGTTGACTTAACGTTACATTACTGTATATATAAATATATGACCTACCCCAACCCCGTCCCTAAACCTACCCGTCACTGGGGTTAATACCATTTATGAGTCTTCCCCTACCATCCTAGGAAAAAGAATATCGCTCCCCAGATGTAGATCTACATTTTGCTTCGTTTCGCTCGGACATTTAACGGCGTGTACATACACGCGGAATCACTCGGACATTTAACGGCGTAGACATACACGCAAAAGATGACGGTTCGTTTCGGCGTGCACATACACGCGGATAGCTCAAAATGCGTATAGATAACACGCCACTTGACTTGAAAGTGGCGTGTATGTTTACGCAAAGTCATGATGTCATGTTGCTATGTGAATGCAAACTGGAGTCAGAATGCTGGAAAATTCAATCTTGGTATCAAGACCCCAGTACCATTTCGGGACCAATTCCGGAGCATGAGAGTGTGAACCTACCATTGCGCGGTGCCTTAGTGAATATTGGATTATTGTGCCATTTCAGTTACCAAAGCTGTTTATTTCTGGCAACCCATTATGTGTGCTGTAGAATTCGTATTTTTGTAGCATGTGTTCAGTTGTATCCCTGCCTGAGGGCACAATGACCTGTGAGGAGCAGGATGACCAGCACTGGTTTAATGTTCTCTCCAAGCCTGATGGCCTGAGTAATACTGTTGCATCCACGTTGATATGAAAGAGGACATGGAAAGTTTATAGTGCCTTTTGAAGAACGGAAGAAAGAACTGGACAATCTAAACAACTCAAAGGCTAAAATGAAACACTTTTTATGAATATATATATCTCCTCATATTGTGCTTGCAGTCTAAAATGTGAGAAATGCTTTGTATTTCCCCATCGTTAGGTCCCGCATTTACATAGAGCATTCCAGCCTTTTAAGTATACTCTTACCATGAACTCATATTCAATACGCACACTACAACTTCCTTCTGCTTTGAAGTTCTGACCTCACATATCCATTTTTGCTGTTTTCACCTTCCCCTTCTGTTGTTTTTATTGGTATTTCTTTAAATAGTAGAAAAATGTCTTGGGCTGTGTGTGTTTCTCAAATCATATCTTTTCAGGCAGACTGTCCCCACTATTAATTGCAAGTGATCAAATAAGATGTGCGTGTCCAAACATAACCAACCTATCTGCATGGGTTGCTTTGGTAATGATGTAGGCATACGTGGACGGGATATGAAGACTGAGGACCTAAGAACCTTTTTCAAGCGAACAAATGAAACATGCTTAGCAGACTTTGAGACACAACCATGGTCTAATGTCCCATACCATAGTAGACACTATAGTGATTCTTCTCAGAAAAGAATGATATGGACCAACTGCTAGCATTATTGGGTGACACTCTAAACATGCTCCATTTACTCAGAGCTGAGAAGAGCTACTGAAACTTGCACTCTAAAATTGGCATTATAGGCTAGTTGGACTGTGGCTGGACCTGGACTGAAGATGTGAGATGCTTTGATGTGGGAGACAGGGAGAACTCCTGGACTGCTTCAGCTAAAGCTTCACAAAGACATGCTGGATGAAAGGTATAAAGGCACAATGCTAACATACCAATATGCTCTTAACATTTAATGTAGCCTTCCTGGCCAGTAAGATCTGAAAGATGAACTTACATCTTGCAAATAAGTATAAAATGGTGTGAAGGACACTTTGTTAGGTTGAATGATATTTGATGAAGGTCCTTTGGCCAAAAAAGAAAGAGTTGTGCAGCGCTGGCTACGTGTGTTTTTTTTGTTGTTTTTTGTTGTTGTTTTTTTTTACGTCAAAAAAGCAGCTGAATTTTTCATAGGCTCATAAAAGAGGCCTGAAGCACTGGAGTGGAACAGAGTGGCGTTTACATGTGAACACAGGACTTGCTCACAGGACTTGCTCAGATGACACCACTGAAAGGAGAAATCATATAGGGTGCCATCAGCCAAGCTACTGTACTAACCAACCCTTCCATTAGCGAGTTTTAAGGAGAAACAGAGACTACTGGCTCACTTCAGCAATAAATAAAGCTGAGGAGAGAGGAAAGTGACTCTGCCACTCAAGATACTTTGTGTTACATCACAAAATTATTAGGTCTCTGGAAGCATCTAATTATGAGTATTTATGACAGGGTGCTCTAGACTGTAATAACAGCTTGGCTTGCAAGTGGCACACTTTATGTCTCACTTCCCCTTCTTTCTTTGTCTCACTGAGCTGTTTTTAAAGTGTTTTTGAGTGTATCTATTTATTCAAGAGAAAACAGGAAAACCTGGATATTACAGTACAAATCTGTATATATTATTATTGTAAAAACCTTCAGACACCCTTTAGATCATTTTGGTGTTTCATTTGTTTTGTTTCTTCAGTACATAAAGTTTTGATAATACACGTATTATTAACCCTTTACAATATGCTGTCTTTAAATACACCATAAATGATACTAAAGCATAGTTCAGTGTCCCAATCTCTGAGTTCAGAGCTACTAAACAGAATGGCTTCTTTCATAACTTTCCTCAGACATCAGCCACAGGCAATCCGACTTAACCAAGGACAAACATACAGGCAGGAGAGCATTTCTGCAGACCCCCTTCATCTCTATTTGACATGTGCTGACTCTCTGCTCCATTAGGACATGAATAAAGCCTTCCATACAGAGAGAGAGAGAGAGATCCAGATTTGAGCTATACTGTATGTTCACAGGAAGGGTACACTGACTAATCCATACTCATCCCTGCTTCTGCCCCTGAGACACAACATGCTTTATTAGTCTGCTGCCCCTCACCTGAGGCACAACCAAGAGAGATATTTGACCAAAACCACACACCCAATAAGAGAATATCGATTAGCAGCCTTCGCTTCACTATAGCACACAGTTATATATCTATAAAGAAATTAAAAAAGTGTCTCATAGCGAAAAACATTTTGAGGATTTTCACTAGTGCCAGAGCTGTTCGTTTGTTTCTGGTGGTGTTGGGTTACTGGCATGTAGCAAAGGAGAAAGAAAGAGAGGGCCAGGAGAGAAGACCTAATAAAGAAAAATGGCTTTTATTGCATTTATCCCCAAGGATTTCCAGGTAAGATATTAGTATTTATTTACTGTAGTTTCGAAATGCAAGAAACTTTTTGGAAACCAAGACTCGCTTAATGAAATACTAACATTGATGGATACTCATGGTGTTTTATCATTAGATGAATAGCAGAATAAGCTTGTATTGGTGGCATTAGTTAATGATGCCACTGTAGTCATAAAACTACACATCCTCTAAAATGGCTCAGAGAAATAATAGCAATCACATAGGAGAGTTATTGTTCATGGAATCCATGAACATTGATCGTACCTCAAAGCATCTGTAACAAGGGTTTCTTGTGCTAAAGCATATTATTCTATTGGAGTAGCTTCAGTAAACGTAATGCCAACCTCACAATGGTTGACTGACTGACCAATTTATGAACTTTATATTGGTCCAAAATAATGTCATGTTAAAAGTTTCATTTTTTATTTCATTCTGTTAGAGGAATATTCTGGGTTCAATGCAAGTCATAATCAATCCACAGCATTTGTGGCATTATGTTAATTACAACAAACAATACATGAATTAATTAATAAAACTGAGCTTAACTTGTATTCAAATTGGAATGTGTTCTATAATTCATCTTGTGCTCCATAGGAAAAAATATTTCCACACTGTCCTGCTGAAAAGATTCAGAAATGTTTTCCATATAATTCTTCATAAAGAAAGATCTTCAGCTCTACTGAAGTCTTGAGGGTATAAAGCTACTAACAATGAGAACAGGCCACAATCAGGAATGTCACCAAAGCCCTTTTGCTAGTGAGAAACATGAAATGATGCTCTTAAAGCTTAGAGACAAAGTCTGATGAAAATAGTTAAAAACTTCTGAACTCTTCACAATGAAATGCAGTCTTATTAAAGCTTTAAGGCAAGAAGACTAACAAGTGTCCCAATTAGTCAGTGAGCACAGGTTTTAGTGATATTAAAGCAGTATTACTAGGCAACTGTTACCTTTTGGCCATGAGGTACATTGCGATTTGCTTTTTTGTTTGTTTGTTTTGTTTTTTACAACACAGAATAAGAGAGAAACGTGTGTGTGTGTAAGTTCCTCCTGTGAGAGCAAACATCACCCTTTCCTCTAGACACCTATTAAAAACTGAATTCCTGCACTAACTGTTTGTGTTCTCAGTAAACTTCTCTAGCGGAGTTGTCGTCTGGCCAGACCCCTCTTCTCCCTCCCTGTGTCGTCCTCACCCCTGGTCTTCAGTGCTATCAACATGTGGCACATGTCCTTGACACACTCAACAAACTCTATCCACGGCTCATTTCCCTCACCTCTCCCTCTCTCTCTTTTAATATGAGGTTGCCTGGTAAAGAAAGCAGGAATCTAATAACGGTGACAGTGGGGCTGTTTTGTTATTGTTCCCTCAATCTCAGACAGAGAGGCTATGCGTACATTAATGAAATGGATAGAAAGAAACGGCATGGAACAAAAACATTATAATATAAGAGTATTCATTGCATTTTATGTGTAAAACAACTACTTTTTCAAGAAATACACAAACAGTATGTGCTAAGAGACTAAAAAATTGAGAATTAGAGTTAATGTGAGAGTCAGATGCTTTATTGTTTAAAGTTCTTGGCTGTGTGTTCATCTTGTGTGTGTGTGAACATGCTTGGCTTCTCTCATTCCACAGATGCTGAGAGGAATTTTTGCACAGGGTTCTCTGATAAATGTTAAGGTCATAGAAAGAGAAAGCGAGAGAGACAGAGAGCGACTGATGAGACTGATGGCAGAGGGAGGACGGGACACATGTCTCGTCTTGTGCATCGCTGCTGTGACTGCATTAGTGGAATGCTACAGTCACATGAAAGAGCTCTCTGAGACGCGGCATTTCTGTCTGCTCAAAAGCTGCACTGTCCCCCTCTCTGCACACTCACGCACAGATAAACACACCGAAACACACATACACACATACTTAAATACAATTATTTATCAACACACCACCAATTAAAAGTATATATGAATAAAATTACTGCACTTAAAAAAAAATAATAATAATACTGCAGTAAATGTTTCCCAACCTCTCTGTAAATAATCATCTAATAAACTAGGCAGCAAAACTAATCAAAATAAAAGTGACTAGGTCAGGACAACAGCATGTATCTATTAATAATTCTTAAAACACTAGGAAACAGGATTAAAAAGGACTTCCGAAACAATTAAAAAAATGTCATTTTAACTTCAGCATCAACAATCGCTTAATCAAATTACTCCAAAGTACCACAGAGAATCAATAATACACAGAATGAAGTTTAAAAAAAAAGATGAAGAAAAACATTTGTCAAAAAAGACACACTAAATATTTTACTTATTTTTCTTAAAAAAATAAAAAATATATAATTAGCATTTTAACATATATGCAGTATAGCTCAGCTTCATACATTCAAGTGGCCATGTGCTGCTGTGTAGTTCTGGGGGATTTATTTAAGACCTACCACTTATCTTGTCATATCTGATTTTTTTTTTTAGCGCTCTAGTCCAAGCTCAGTCAGAAGTGACACTTTTTAATCAAACCTTTCCTTGGACCTCACAGGATCGCTAAACAGCTTTATCCCTGTTCTTTTTTATTAAGAGACAAATGCACTTCTGGAAATCCCATTGTTTCCAGCTCATTTTGTACGACACAATGTGAAACATCTTATTCTGTAGTACCTCCATATAAACTATAAAAAATAAATCACCCACAATAATCATACACCTCCCCACTGAGTACTTTAGTCACTGCAAGGCTTCTGTTTTGTGCTATAGCTTGTAGATCCACAACATCCAGCCCAGCTTGGTTCTCTCCACAAATAGAAGTGAATTATTGTCTTAGTTCTTTAAGAGAGCAGAGGTTACCCTTAAACTATCATTTCCTCAGGTCATCAATCCAGTTCTAGCAGCTGACACACCAGAGTATTTCTGTTTTACCTCAACATTTACAGCTATCCCGCAACAAAATACCCTTGGCAATGAATCACAGAAATACAACAGAGAGCGCATACTCTTGTTGTAGAAAAATTTCAAAAATGCTATTTTAATAGGGGAAAAAAGTGTTTGTTGGACACTTTAGTGATGATGCCTTGTGTGCATATACAAAACCACAAATCCTAAAAAAAATAATTGCAACAACAAACATAACATAATTTCTATGACCCCTCTGGAAATCAATACTTAAAACAATATTTTGTTGTATTTAAGTTGAAACCCCTGTATTTTATTTGAATCTTACATTTCTTAAAATGTATGATGTTTCCTGATCAATTCATATACAATTTTTAAAAACACTTGTGATCTAACTATATATTGTGACATTGCTAGAATAAACTATGAAGCCTAATTATTGTAACAAGTTCTCATTACTGAAATGAGATTTAAAATGGTCTCATCTGCATGTTTTTCTTTCATAGTTTTTCTACCAAATATATACAATGTGTTTTTTTTTTTTTTCTTTAATTATCATTCTGGTCTCTCAATGAAATAACTGTCTGTGTTTTAGTTCAATTTCATAGTCTTTTTCTTCAGGTCATTCATTCACACATTCACTTATAAGGCCCATCACAAGAATCAACAGACGGACAAAGGAGGAGAAAATGCCTCTTTTTTTAAAGGAGGAGAAAATGCCTATTTTCTAACAGCAAATATACAAAACTTCAAAAGAAATTTGAACCGTAACACTATTCTCTGCTAGGTATTCTCACTGTTTTGCTGGTGTTATGACCAACCTGTCGTACCCACCCCATCCATCCATAATACACTGTCTGTCTATCAGATGAGTTTCAGCAGTGCTCTATATTCCACTTTTCTCGTTTACAGGTTGCACTAGTATAAGGCTTTTCTTTTTTTTACTTAATACAAGGAGCACAAATTATTATTATTATCAATATTTTTTTAAGTAGTCCTGCATTTCTACTTAGAAACTCAATTTTACATGTGTCACCAACACAATTCACAGAGAGGTTCAAGATCAAATAAGCAGTGTGTGTGTGTGTGTGTGTGTGTGTGTGTGTGTGTGTGTGTGTGTGTGTGTGTGTGTGTGTGTGTGTGTGTGTGTGTGTGTGTGTGTGTGTGTGTGTGTGTGTGTGTGTGTGTGTGTGTGTGTGTGTGTGTGTGTGTGTGTGTGTGTGTGTGTGTGTGTGTGTGTGTGTGTGTGGAGAGAGTAGGCAGAGGGTCAGAGAACACAGGGCTAAGTGGACCTGCTCTTCATTAAGACAATGTCTCCGGGGGACGTCACTAGGGCTACCTGTCCATGCGCTTATTGAACCGTCTAACCATCATCTACCCTCTTACTCTGCCAGGGCCCCTGGAGAATCACACCAGCACAGCTGACAAGTTCAGCCTTAGACTGCGCCTGCAACATGAAAGCACCTCTTCATTTTACCTCCTCCTTCCCTCTCTCTCGCACACCCTCTCATTTCTCCCATACTCCTGCCCTGAACCTATGGTCTTTTTTTTTTTAAGAAAAAAGGAGATGGAACTGAGAAAGACAAAGAGAAAGAGAGCAAGGAGGATAGAGATAGAGAAGGGGGACATAACTGCGTTTGACTCTTGACATGGAGCAGATGAAATGTTAAGTGTCCAGAAAAGTCCGGGGAGCCGTGCAGATAAAAGTCATCAAATGACACTCTTGGAATGCAAATTGGCATTCTTGACTGCAGCACTTGAACAACTGTGCCCCATCACAGACAGCCGCTGAGATTAGGACAAAAAATATATAATAATAATAATTTAAACCGCCAATCTCATAAATCCTTAAGTAGAGTAACGGGGAGATTTTTTTCCCCCAATTGAATATATTCAGAGATATCTCCTCCTTGTCTCTGCGTTCACTGAGAGTGAAATACCTCAGTGTTCACCTGCCCATGTAAATCACTTTCTCTCTTTTCAGAAAAATAAAAGCAATAAACATTATGATAAAAAAAAGAAAATATTGTAATCATCACCAACAGGTTGCACATAAATCTGAAAATAATTTTTAAATGAATTAATTTGGTTGCATTTGAGTATTGCTCGGATGATTAGTGTACAAAAATACATTGAAAGTAAATCATGACGATTGCTGCCATTTAAAACCAGGTTTGAAAGCTGAATAATTTTGTCTTGGAATTCATAAACATTGATTTGTGTGAACTTATTTAATTTTATTTCAAGGATATGTTTCCACCATATAAGATATTCTTTCAAAAAACAAATCTATATTACATTATCTATAAATTCTGTTATTGTATGTTATATATTTTATATGTAGCCTATCCATTATAGTTGTAGATGAGTCAAATTCAGATGATACTTATAAAATTGGACCTATTTGACACATAACCTATTAACGTTTTGATTTATTTCTATGATTGTATTTTTATTTTATTTTTTACATAAGCGACCTAGCGACAGCTGTGCACTCATATGGTGTTTTTTTATGTAATGAGAAAAAAACTGAGATGAAAGAAATCCCCAGGTAAAGCAGTTTAACTTTAACTTGCTTGTTAAAGCAAGTTTGTAAACATGCTCACGGCGGTAGATTTTCTGATTAAACTTCTTGACCAACACTTTCGATAAACTTCAGCAAGTCATACCGGTTAACAGATTTATTTGTATCAAAGTTTCATGACATTTGTAACTATTTAAGTGTACGTGTAGTGGTCGTAATGAGCGCTATACTGTACAGTAGGCTATAGCCTACTGTTTGTTAATGGCATTAATGAGAGTTATTGTAAAGTGTTCATTTGTTGATCGCTCATACTCACCATTTCTTCATATTGTGTGAATGGCAGAATGAAGTTCAGTCAGATCTCGCCCTCATGTGGGGGGACTCTCTCCTCTTCCCTCTTCTCTTCTTTACGCAAATCTCTCTAAACTCACTCAAAACTTTATGTCTGTCCCTTCAGTTTTAAACCGATAATAATATTGGGAACAACGAGAACAACAGTCCTCTATCGTTTAAAAAACATTGATTTAAAAACACGGAGTCAGTTCTGCGCTCTCGTCATTCGCATGTACCGGGTCTCAGTAAAGCGAAAGAAGCACGTTGGCTGAAATATAAGCTGTTTCGGTGGATCCAGAAGCCCAGCGCTGGTTCCGCTGTTCCAGATCCGCTCGTATAAGACACTCCACCGGGACTGAAGCGGGACTAAAGTGGGTGGGTAGTTTGAAGCAGCGGGGTAAATCTCTGGCTGTCCGGGAAGAGAAAACTGACTGTCTACTCACTCCCGGCTATTTCTTCTGCATAGTCAGCTCTCTGAATGCTGCATTACATCCGAAGGAACATGGTGATATATTTTTCTCTAGTGTAGTTGGTAGTGCATTATCTTCTAGTAGGCTATAGTTGATAATACATTATCATCTTGAAATTTTGGTTAATTATCTTATATTTATATAAGATGTTTTATTCTTTTTTAATTATATTTTATATCTTCTAGTATGTTCAGCAATACACTATCTTCAAGTTAAGATAATATATGCTAATTTTAAGTTATGTTATGTTGTAGGCTATATTATATTATGTTCAAGTATATTTAGGAGGTTGTTTTATCTTATAGTGGTCATGTCCTAGTATTGCTGGTGTAAAGACTAACCGTTATGTTATGATAAGAGCTATCTCTGTGTAACAAAACCCTTAAAAAATCATGCAGACACTGAATATGTTTTCTTTATTTTTTTTTTTTTTTTTTTACATTTCTACCTAGACTCTAAAATTTTAAAGTAAACATTTCAAATGAATTACTGAAAATTGAATAATAATAGGCCTAACAATAATTATTACATTTGATTACACACTTTAATTTGATGTAAAATTAAATTTTCATGTAAAATGAAACCAACAGCTATTAAGGGGCATTTGTAATAGTTGTCTTTAACAGAATAAATGTCCTAAATTGAAATATGCAATGACTTTACGACTAGGCCTACTTTACGACAAATGGACAGAGCTAGCATTTTTTTTATTGCGGGGTGAATCAATGATATTGAATGTGTTAGAGATTTTTGTCCTTGTTTTTAATAATTCCTGAATGTTCATCAGGAGCAGTTTTACCCAATTTGACTTAAAGGAGAGTACCCCTACAACACACACACACACACACACACACACACAAATCACTAAGATAGTTTGCTTTAGAGATGTTTGAGGACACTGATTTCCTATATATCTCCCAAACTTGTGTCCCCAGACTGTCTGAACAGAGCGCTTATAAATGTTTAATAATAGACTTGTTTCTTTTTTCCTTATAGTGCGCACAGAGATTGATTCTCAAGAGTGAAAGCTGAGGAAAGTCAAATGACAGACTTCTCCTTTGGACCAATAGAAGCCCCTAAATCCCAAGGCAGTCATTTTGATCAAGCTGAGTGCCTACAAGCCCCACTCACATGTTTGGTCAAGAGGTAAATAATAGATCAGGGATTAAACTTGTGTAGAATTTGTTCTAGGGTAACAAGCTACACACTCCCAGGATATGCATATTCATCTGATGTGCAAGGCCATGGCAGAGTAAATACCATATGCCCAGTAGTTAGAGATCTTAAATCCCTAATTAAATGAGATATTACTGTACATTGCTCCCTGATATTAAACAACAGAACAGAGAAGATAGACCTTTAAAGAATTATGAGTTATGGACACATTAGCATGTTCACGTGGGTTCAGTTTCCTAGCATTTGTCTAGGAATGAGTAATTCTCCTTTTGATGTTTTATGCAACTTCTAGCTTGTACTGATGTGCCATTAAATTGTTTTGAAATCAATTTCATAATCCTTTTTCAAAATTCCTTTCTTACTCTGCATGAAATAAGCTCAATGTAGTCAATTAAATGTCCTCATCATGTGGCAAACCATCCTGTAAGTGCAATGAACAAGTGGCGTCCAAGAGTTATGAACTCAGCAGCTTGACTCCTTTATTTGCTCAAGAAAAACATGACATTAAAGCAGCTTCCTTTCTGAAATCAGCTGCAAAAAGCCACCTGTGGGACCTGAATATAAGTATTGGTTTATGTCAGACCCCTTCCAGTTGTCTAATTACTCAAAGGGCAGTTGATGATGAGCTATTGAACCTTCAACCGGTTTTGGTCCTTTGGGACGACCATCAGCTGTCATAGACTGTGTGTCTGTTCAATAAATGCCACACGCAGTTCCTGTTTGTGGGTACTGAGGAAAATGTCAAGCTGATGGTGTCGCTTGACTTCTGGAAGGAGGCCATGCACGTTTCGCTCTAACTTCGCCGTCCACCCTCAATAAGGAAGTCATTTTTTACCATTGATCTCTTGTCTTGTGTAAACTTTCCCTAAACATCCTAGCTGGAACATTGATTCACGGTAGAAGGAAACAAAGTACATATTTGTTAGCTATACTTGACGCCATACTTTCAGATGATAATGGCCATGGACACCTCTTTGCACACATTCATAAGCATAAACAAAAACAAAGGAGTGAAAAGGTTCTCTGTGTTTGCCAGAGGCTAACATTATTTGAGCAGCATGATCCTCTCAGGGGAAATCTGATACAGCCTGTAGGGGAATCACTTCGCTCCTTTTTCCCACAATTCAACAGAGACACATGGGGCAAGCATTGCTCCCTCTACCCTGCTGGCTCCCCTTTCTCCCCCCATCGCCCACAGGAAGAGAGCCCTCTTATCAATCCCCTCATTATCCGAACCCACTGCCTGCTGAAGACAGTTAGAAGGTCATCAGATGGAGCCAGAGACTCATGCACGGGGGACAAATGCTCAACAGTGGAGCTTGTCCTGGGATGCAGAGCATTCTGTGGGAGCTCCGGGTGTGTTGCACGCAAGCGGATGGGCGCGTGATGACAGGTTTGCCGATGGGGAAGTGCAGAGATGCAGCTTTGTAGGTTGCATGCCATGGAAGCCACAGAATAGATGACTGTCTGTCGCTGTTATGAAGGAGCTGGATTTTTGCAAAGGCCTTATAGGTTCACTGCAGTTGCATTACAGAGAATTATATTAATAAAGAGTTCAGGACCCACTTTAACTATATGTACACATAGTTAAATTAATCATTAGAGACAATGCACCTATTGTGTACATACATGTTTTTACATTGTACTAATATTTAAAAGAATATTGGTAACTCTTTATTTTACGGTGTCATTGTTACATGCAGTAATAAATATAAATTATGCATAATTACATGCAACTAACCCTAAACCAAACCCTAATTCTAACCATAGTCATGTAGTTATTTAATTTTCCTCAGTACTTAAATGTATAATTACAGTGTAACAAAGACACCTTAAAATAAACTGTAACCAAAATACCTTTATATAGTTACTCATTTCTGTAGTCACATCTACTACTTAACCCAACCATGCCACGAAACCTAGTCCTAACTTTAATTGAATCCAACCTCAATAGCAGAAAAAAGTGCATGTTTTACAATTCAAAATGAATATAAGCAGATTGGGATATACCTAACTTTTTATTTATTTTACACAAAGTTATTAAAGACACCTATTATAAAGTGAGACTAGATTTTATTTTCTATTATTAATATCATATGGTATGCCCTATCCCTTATTATCATAAATTGTCTTTTTTGTCATTAACATTTGGTTTATGCTGAAATGTAACCAAGTTACGTTATAGGTTCTTTAAAAGTTTGGAGTAAATAAATATGTAATAGGATGTCTATTACATATTTATTTACTCCAAACTTTTAAAGAACCTACATACATAACGTAACTTGGTTACATTTCAGGATAAAACAATGGACGTGGGAAGATGGAGAGGATACAATTCTATTTCCCTTTTAAAAACCAATATCCTGGGGCACATAAACTGTCAGAATCAAGTTTAAAGCATCTACACTATCTCAACTGGATTTGCACACCCACATGTTCATCCTCTGGGAAATGATGTGTTGTGCTCCTCTTTAAAATGCCTCTCATTTCCATTCCAAAGTGACACTACCAGGTTTGCAGCCAGCATGTCGACAAAGCGAGCGTCTTGTATGTTTTTATAGCATTATAAAGTGCGACATTCTTTTCTTCCCCTCTTTATCAAAGGTAAACGCTCAGCAGATGACAGTCCTCCTACCTCGGATTGCAGGCGGAGAACCGGGGTTTTCCCAATCCTCTGTGGTGAGATACTTCCCGTGCTCTGCCTACTCAGCCCACCAAGGGATTGTCAATGCTTTCTGATTTTATGTGCTGCATGGTGATTCGGTGTGAATACATCTCTGTTTCTCAGTGACATGGAGAAGGAGGAACAGATGAGTTAAATGGAATCATTTTTTTTGACATCACCTCAAAAATACTGTGGCAGCAACAAAGACAATAGACAGAATCAGAATTTGTCAGGCTATGATATAAGGTTCTAGAATGCTTAAAATCACACATTCCTGCTACTAAAGCCTTAGATTAAAATAGGCTAATTACTAAAAGTAAAAAAATCTAAATCTAAATAAAAATCTAAATACAAAGCCAAGAACAACCAGTGAAGAGCAAAAGAAAGGTTTAAAACCTAAATACTCAAAACAAATAAAAATCCTAAAAAAAAGCAATTCAAAATTAAATGATAATACTGTAACAACAGGATTTAGCTGGATTTTAAGCTAAAAAATCCCCCCCCCCCCCCCCCTCCCCCCCTCACACACACACACACAGCTAACAATAGTGTCTAAGTCAATATCAGACTCTCATGAATAAAAGTCAAAAAGTGGTCTGACAAAGTTCATACCTTTTTGTTGATAATTATTCATGTTGTACAGTATAAATTAGGATCACTCAAGGATATTCTGTTTTTATTATAGGCTAATTATTTTTATTCTCTATATATTCTTTTCTGTTTTTGAATCCAGATTTAAACTAAATAGATAACTGGAAAAATGACTACTTTTATTTCCTACTTGAACAACATTTGCGTGGTTGTCTGTTGATCTGAACTTTTTACAGGCCTTGGGGGTTGTAAATGGAGCATGTTACATTTGTGACGTTTGGCCGCTGTTGGAGGCTGTTGAACGGAAACTGATATTAGTGCCAGAGAGTGCATGTAAAATCACATTCGGAATGGATGACTGGTAACTATCGGCAGTAAACAAAGGGCTTTGTTGAGCAAGAAAGAAAAAGTTGATTCAAAAGTGCCATGTGTCGTTGCAAATTACCAGCCAGTCTACTGCCTCTGAAATCGCAGCTCAAATGAGCATCCTAATGAGAGGTACTGTTTGCGGGTCAAAGAAAAGCCTAATCACGCTAAGTCAATTGACTTCTTCTGGAGCAAGAGAGCATGCAAGCTCCAAAGCAGATGACCTGCTGTCTGTTGCACTCCTGCAACCTCCTTTATATCTGTCTAATCTTGTTTCTGTGGTTTTAATCATCTAGCCTTTTGACTATGATATGACTCTAGCCAATGAGGACAGGCACTGTTGTTTATACTCCATTATACAACCATTATGCAATGAAAAAATGCAATAATAGATGTACCTTAATGAAATCAGAATGATACGAGAGTACAGGCTAAATGATCATTTATATTGTGTGAACAAGATAAACAACCCTGGTAGACTCTTTAGGAGCTTTTATTTAAATAGGCACATTGAGAAATAGGTATTTGACTTACAGTGCTGCACACCTGGAGTAATTGAGCACTATGAGTGATATGGTAATATCCAAGATGTATGCCGAATAATCATTTTACTGACTAACATTTTACCATGGGAATTCAGCAATGTATAGCTATAATGTAAATATAGGCTAATAACCACATTTTTTTGGAGAAAACTAAATCATAGTTTTTGCTAAATAATATGGTTATCCTTACTACAATAAAACGTTGACAACTTGATAACCAAACCATTTGAAAGAAAGAAGGACAATTAGCTTTTTACACCAATATTAATTTATTATGATTTACAGTTGTAAAAATTGCTGTAGTAACTGTTGTTATTAGTTGGAAACTATACCATGGAAGCTATTTTGTAAGATATTTAGGCTTATAATGTAAGGTTTTGTAGCCTAACAGTTATTTGATACTTTTTATGCATCAATAGGTCTTGCCTGTGAATGTTAACAACATCAAATATTAGAATAGTTAAATCATTTAGAAATATGTTCCGTGTATAATACTGATAGCATTTAAAAATGGTAATGTTATATTATTCACATGAAGAATGTCCATAGAGACCAGAAAACCGTAAAGTGTTTCGGGCTGTCGTGAAGTGTGGTAAACGGCTCTGAGTCAAAACACGGAACTGGCGCGATCATTTGAAGCAGTCCAGGCGTTTGATAGTATTTTCTCTTTAATGAGGTCTGTTTTCTGTTTTCCCGTTTTAGCCTTCTAATGACCACATAATGTCAGATGGTGTTTTAATAATATCGCAGATCTTCACTTTACATAAACTGTAAGTTCAGCAGTATCCAAGGACGCGCTGCAGGTCAGACAACACACTTTATTGAAACGAGCAGTTGTTATGGTTCAGCGAGCTGTTTTATTATTGTCTTATTAAACACTTTTAATGGATTATTTCTGTAGGTGGTCATATGATTTAAATGTTTTAGTGAATTGCTGTATTAAGTGTCTGTTTATTGTGGTTTGATCAATTCACAGACTCAGATTAACTTCATGTGTGTTATTCATCGTGCTGCTCATTCGCACGATATTTAGCTGTCATCATCCGAGACTTAACTACACTGTACACAGAGTATCTATCTATCTATCTATCTATCTATCTATCTATCTATCTATCTATCTATCTATCTATCTATCTATCTATCTATCTATCTATCTATCTATCTATCTATCTATCTATCTATCTATCTATCTATCTATCTATCTGTAAATGAAACCTTTTCTGTTAGGAACTCGATGGACTCAAAAGACAATGAACGTGTTTTGCTCCTTGAGGAAGAGGTGACGAGTTTGTCTGAGGACCTCGCTCAATGCCAGGTATATTAAACCATTTATTTGTCAAAGTAGCCTAATCTTTCATTTGTCTCTTTTTCTCTGTCTCTGGCTTTATTGACTCTTATTGTTTTCCACAATGTCTTCAACTAATGCAACAATAATCTGATAATCAAATATTCTAAGATAACACATCAGAAGCTTGTAACGTTATAGCCCTTTCTTGGAATTTATTTATTTATATATTTTTTGTGTGCGATTGCAGTGCTAAGATGATCAGACTTCTATCTGACTGATATGCCCTCTGTGTATTAAACATTAAACTCATGTGACTTATCCTGCATATTGATAAAGCCCCACCAGGTGGTGCCTAAAAACAAATACCTGCATTGTCAATAGTGTCTCAAACTTGTAATCATTAAGTAATTACAAGTTTTAAGTGACACTTATTACTAATATATGTGCATTTCTGAGCACATAGCTTACTCCCAGACATCTTTACCACTGATTTTGGTAACTACTAATAGAGAAGAGCTGTCAGTTACACAGTGGGTAGCCTCTACTTACTATAAACCAATATAAGACTTACTCTGACCTACAATAGGTTTACATCATCAGAGGATGTCGATTGAATGTCTTTTTTCACTTGCGTGTGGTTCACAATTGATTTTTCTACCTCTTCACTTTTAATGACATGTATGTATAAAGAATAACATATCATTTATGTAAAAGGCACAATGCCCATCCATCGACTGCCATTAACTGCAAAATGTTTCTAGTGGACCTGAGAATTATCAGGGAGGCAGTTTTACTTTATTCATATTTGTATAAATAGCAACATTCAATGAGTGCACTCATCCAGTGGGCATTCATGGTCTGCTGTATAAGATAAATAATTCATCAATACGACTGCCTTTCAACATATCAAACACCTTCCATGCCATGAGAAAATCTCTGTAATGTGTGGGAGTTGCTCAATCTTCTGATGTAGTGAGATTAAGCACTTGTGAAGAGACCACCTATTTGATGGAGGACTTTTCTTAATTTGTCATTAAACACAATGAAGACCAGGAATAGTGAGATCTCTATTTCTATTCATTTGCGCAGGCTCTCTCTCTCTCTCTTTCTTACACACGCTACTTTGTATGTTTAGCCTATGGTCTACCAAGGTCTGCCTGCACCATTTAGTAAATAATTAATTAGACACTTTTGAATAGGGTTTAAAATTCATGTACTAATTGGACACCAGCAGATTCTGTAGGGATTTATGACTTTAATCTTATAATGATGTGGACATAATTTAACAGATAATTTTATATTAAGTTGATCTGGTATAATTCAGTTTTTTTTATTAATGTCAGAAAATGTAGTTTTTAGATGTCTCTCATTAAATGTAACGTAGCTTAAAAATCTTTGAAAGCCATTTTTTTCCCAAAGACACTTTGAATTGTAAGTGTGTTTCTTCCATATCTCCCTGCCACCACTTTCTTCTTTAGGCAACTGAGTTCAGATTCTATTTAGTTTTTTTGCTTTTTGTTTCTGTATGACTCTTCAGTCTTTTCTCTATGAATAGGATTTCTCTGATTATTCATTTGTTAGAACAGAAATGTTTCATGCATTTTGATGGTCAGTTTCGGTCCACACTATGATATCATTTACTGTTTTTTTTTTTTATGGAATATGTTGGTTAAACAACATGACTTTTGGTGGAGTCATGAGTTATTAGTTCTCATGTATATATATATGCATGAGAACTAATGAATAACACACACACACACACACACACATGTATGTTGGTTAAACGACATGGCATGTATATCATTGACCTATATGTCAATATATATCATATACTGTATGTTGGGAAGAAATGAATATACAAAGAGAAACTCAGAACTGGAAATTGCTCATTTAGAAGCTACTTTTTAAACTTTTGAGCATCACCAACAAAATAATTGTATTACTGTTGTATTTGCTTCTAATAGGCAGACAAGGAGTTTGTGTGGTCGCTTTGGAAGCGGCTTCAAGTGGCCAGTCCAGACCTCACGCAGGCTGTGAGTCTTGTAGCGGAAAGGTGAGTCGCATTGTAAAGTGACCGATTTTTCCAGTTCCTTTCTTCTGTTGAATCATTATGCTCTTACGTCTCAGACTTGAAATAAATGCTGTTTCTGCCACAATAAATCCCTGATTCGCGAGCACACATCGCAGTGGTTCTGCAGGGGTGTGTGTTGGGTGGTTGCACCGTTGAACGCAGTTATGAGAGAACCCGAGAGCAGATGATGATCTAAAACCCCTCTTATCCTCCTCATAGACTCCCTCCCTCTCTTCCCATCTAAACGCTAAAAAAACTCCTCTTTGAGGGATATACACTAGATTTAACACGACTTATGACCCTCAAAGAGGGTGTGGGGAGCTACAAAAGTGGCATGGGAACGTGTTGAGAAAAAAAAAAAGAGAGCAAATTCGCAATGCTGAACGATTGCCATTATCATGGCTTTTTTAAAAACTTATTATGATGAGGTGTAGATAGAGCCAAATTTTCCACATGGGAGAAAATTGAGGCCACTGGCATGGCTCTGTATTTATTTGGATAAATATTAAATAAACCTTCCCGCCACCTGATGAAAGGTCAGAGATGATGGTTAGTGACCAAAAGCTCAAGCTTAGAAAGTATGTTCCTTGATCTAAAAGCGATGATAAATAAAAGAGCGCCAGCCAGGCTACGTTCTCCCGTATCTCTCACGAGCTCCTTCCTCAGGCACAGCCAACAAACCAAGCTGCTCCTCAAAGAACTGGCAACATGTACCTGAGGGCGTGTGCATATATCAGCATAGCGCCACACGGGAGATTGACATGATAATTGTGCTGACTCTGTGAAGCACACAGGCTTCTGGGAATTCTGGCCAGTCTAGTAGTGAGCGAACGCTTGGCTTGGGATATGGTTAACATCACCAAGCTTCAAGGCAGTGGTGTACTCTGAGGAGAGCTGTATCATGTCAGATGTCCTCAGGGAGAGTTGGAATGAGAAAGGGTGGAAGAGATTGAAAAAGTGAACCAGGGAAAGAAGGATCCCAGGTGAGTGGCGGCTGTTCAAACAAACTTGCCCCAATTGTGATTCTTTTGTCTTTTCCCCCCAAACACCCACTAAAGAGGGTTAGATGCTGAAAGGAAAGGAGTGTTTGTGTTCCCCAGTGAGTAGTGTTCCTGTTTTGATATCCCGATAATTACTGATACCTGGAGACTGGAGTTATATCCCATCATTCCCTGTTGACCCTCTGCGGTATAAGCTTAGAGAACGCGCTGAGTGGTTGAAAGGCAATTTTGCCTGTTTCTTCTCCCACAGCATCCAGTCTACCCTGCAGTGTTTTATCTCCTAACCAAGCATCACTGTTGCATCATCCCAAATAGATTTTCAAATGTGAATGGCTACAGCATTCGCTGAGGCCAGTGGATCAGTTCACCCTCTTCTGTATTCCGTTACTGTGGCAGCCTGCGCCTCTAATTTTGCTCTTTTGTTCAATCTGTGCTGTAGAGAGAAGCAGAAAGCTGAGAACAAGGACAGGAAAGTTCTGGAGATCCTTCAAGCAAAAGACTACAGAATCCAAGAGCTGGAGCAGGTACTGTGAGAGCTTTACGCAGCTCTGGAATCAACTTAAACTGCAGCCACAGGTGTACAGACATGCATGTGGTCCGAGAAACCTTCGTCTCTCCCTTTTTTTAATGAGCATCTCTGACTGCTTGATAGATCTGCTTGGATGACAGCTAATGATGAAGCCGTGTTGTTAATTCACCTTTAATCATGCCCCTTAATGAAACATCTGTCAGTCGGCTTCATTAGCTGCTCTGTCTCTTCACCAGCAGTGAGTCCGTCAAACATGTCCACTCATACTGCTCGTTTGTGTAAATAAGATTAGCCATGGCTTGACAACCCATAGCAGACCAAACTCCAACCTGTTAAACACCACACATCCGCTCCGACAGCATGACAGCATTATTAATTATTATGAAATCTTTTTCATCGCAGGAATTACGCTTAGTTTGTAAGCACCATAGATATGAATACCTAGATTGCACATTAGAAACTATTGCTAATTACAGTGATGCGTCTGCGCATCTGCCATATTGGAAAGGTCAAGATCTGCCTGGAAGTAAATTGACAGATGTGCTTTGCAACAGGCTGGAACAGTCGCTTCTAACGATTTTCTCAGGATTTGATTTGTCATAAATGTCAGTTACATGTTACAAGTTACATGCATCAATATGGTGCACTTTGGAAGCGGAATTAAAAGCTTCCCTTTTCAGTGACCAAATTAAAGAGAATCAAAAATGTATTTGCATTGACTTGTACCTGAACTTGAAAATGACTAATGGCTTAGTTGTGATACTGTCCACATTACATTCACACTGGGTTTTTTTTATAATCATAATAATATAATTATTATTACTATTATTTATTATTATCATTAGTATTATTATCTATTAGACACGTTGTAATAACTGCACTGTAAAATAAAGAAAATGACTATTGCATATTAATTATATTATTAGTACAGTAGTATATTAGTTTATTTTTCACATTTCTTTTGGAAAACTGCTGGGATATCTATTATGAGAAAAGTAAAAGTATGTTCAGTTTATTATGAAACTGTGGCAAGCTGGCAGCACAGATTCCTTGGGAAGCAAAGGACCTCCTTGGAAGCTCACAGACCTCTGCAGGGGCAGGGGCGAAATCGCGTTCCGGGGGGCGGGGAAATCGCGTTCAGCGGGACACTGCGATACAACCGAAAAGGGCACTTTTGCTTTCACGATTAAAGGGGCCACAACCCCCTATCCCCCTCACCCGATGAGAAGAACTGATCGTTTGTAACATGACAGATTTAGTAGATTTAGTATTTCTTTTAATTTCATCTTAACTTGTCCTATTATGCTGTTATTTATTTTCTAAACCGTAAACTATACTTAAAACCGTATATTAGCAAGTGTGCTGCATATCAACATGGTGAGCTGATATTTAGTACTACAGTACAATTGTGTTGTTACTTTTATACAACAATTCTATAAACAAGACATTAATATTAAATTATGTTTCTGCCATAGCATCAATCTTTGAATGTTGCCAAGCAACAAACAGACTGGAACAGAGTATGTGAGTGGACCTGAGCAACAAAGAAAATTCCCATACTCCACTCACTAGGGAGAGAAACCTTGTTCTAAATGATCCTGAAGCATAGAAAACACTGACAACTCCACTTACATTGCTCAACATACTGGGAAAGCTGCAAAAAAACATACAAGCAGAGTAATACAAATAGTGAAACATTCCAGTTCTGATGTCCTTCATATCAGCACTATATATGAAACATCACCAATCAAATTAGACACCCAGAACTAACTGTTGTACAGTATAAATCACATTTAATCATTTGAGAAATGTGAAACATGCCACTCATGGTCAGGCACATATTGATGCATCATCCATACAGTTGTAAATTGTAAATACCGTAGTATTTATATCGGTATAAATATATAATGAACTACTGATTATAGATTGTATACAGTGGGTTATATGACCTGCAGTATATTAACAAAATACATTATATAAACCATAAACGTGAAATGGTTCCAAGATGACAGATCTGTTGACATTTCCAGAGCAAGCACATACCATTTCTATGTATTAATATCTATGGTCAGCAATACCCGTATTTTTGCACATTCATTTGTTTAATCTGTTTCAGTTCCAAAACCAACATTGCAAATTTTGAAGTTGATATTTTAGTATGCAATATTATTAAAGGACAAGTTCGGTATTTTACACTTAAAGCCCTGTTTCAAGATCGTTTCTGATGAAATAGAACGGTTAAGATTAAAATTTGGACACATGCTGCTGTCCCGAGAAATTTCGGTTTCTGTGGTTGCACCCCCCCACCTCCACAATGGTTGCATAGGTGCACAGAAACAATCCTTCCTAAAACGCATTAAACTTTAGTTTACAAAGATGTTAAACTCACCGAGTGGTCAGGGGTGTTCACTGATATGCTCACACAAAAATCGCTGAAAAAGATGCTTTCCAACAGGTTTTATCGTAGTTTTTGTCCAAGTCAAGTCAAATGGAGTTGTTCAAAAACTACGATAAAACCTGTTGGAAAGCATCTTTTTCATCGATTTTTGTGTGCACCTATGCAACCATTGTGGAGGTGGGGGGGTGCAACCACAGAAACCGAAATTTCTCGGGACAGCAGCATGTGTCCAAATTTTAATCTTAACCGTTCTATTTCATCAGAAACGATCTTGAAACAGGGCTTCAAGTGTAAAATACCGAACTTGTCCTTTAAGAGATTAAAAGTTAAGAGTCAAGTTTTCTTCTGTCAGGTTAGAATTTCAGTGGCCTGTTAGTGGAATATCGCCATTTTGCCCAGTTTGAGAAACTCATTAATAGTCAGAATTCTGGGTACCACTCAAAACCACTGGCATTCGGCTCATCCAAATTTTGCGCCAAATGAACCCAAATGTGATTAATTGCTTTTTCTTTCCTTGGCCCTGTGATGGTCTGCTGAATCCTCATCTCATCTCTGCATTTCCACACTAACTTTGACCAGCTTTCCTCCCACCCCACCCCCTTCCATTACCCCTCTTCTTCCATTTTTGTAACATAATTAGCTTTCATTTTTGAACTGCACTGGGGATTTCTAATGCTAATCTCTCTGTCCTAGACCTCTTAACTTCTTTAAACCTCTTTTCCTACCAATCGAGAAGTACTGGGGTTAAAACAGTGCTTGCCTACCTCATTATCAACATTCTGAATTGAGCTTCACTTGTGCTATAAATCTCTATTAAAACCTGCATTTGCATGGTGCACAGACTGAACATAAGTTCTCTATCTATAAAGATTCAAGTGATTTCCCCCAACATGGCAATTAATTGCCTCCCACAGCTCAGGGCTATTTTTTGAGATATCAGCATTGAGTCTACACAACTGGTTAAAGTGTGTGTTAGCAATAGGAGTGCATTAACGGAATATCGGACATGGTACAGGGATATCTGTGACCAATACTGAATATTTGCACTGAACACTTAGTTCACCCAAAAATGAAAATTCTGTCATCAATTATTCACCCTCATGTCATTCCAATCCCATAAGACTTTTGTTCATCTTCAGAACACAAATTTTTAATGAAACCTGAGAGATTTCTGTCCCTCCACTGGAAGTCCATTCCTGCAAAACTTTGATGTTTTGAAAAGTTCATCATAAGGATATTGTAAAAGGAATCCATATGAATCTAGCAGTTTAATCATGGGTAAATATGTTCACTTCATATGATGAACAAATGTAATCTATGCTTTTATTCACAAATAAACATTGATTAACACACATACATATAGCTCAACAGATTTTGTATAGGGAAGCACAACCGTTCTTGCTTGTGATTTATGTGGTTTATGATCTCTTTATGAACTTTTTGAAACCTCAAAGTTTTGTGGTTATGAAAACAAATTTCTTATGTTTTTTGGATAAACTAACCCTTAAGTCCTAAATATGCTTCATTTTACAGTCTGCTGAACACTTGGTTAAGTGTTCTAGTTTTTCTGTGTAGTATATTCCACTGTCCATGAGACATGTTCAACACATGCACACTACGGCTGCTTTATGATACTAGTGTTGCACCGAAATAAATGTATTATAGATACAACCAAAATGAAATTAACATGTCCAAGTAACATTTAGCCGAAAACCAAAAATTGAACTCTTTACGCTGTTCAAAGTTAATTTAGTAGTAAAGTTCCTTCTCTAGCATAAATGTTGCTCACAGTGAAGTGCATCCATACTTTACCTGTTGTATCTTATCCACATTGTGGATAATTGACAGCTAAGCAACTAGCCTACCACTTTAACGCTTCAAGAAATTCATAAAGGAATCGTACAACTAATCCATGTGAATTGAGCGCTTAAGGCCACATTTTCAGAAGAGGCACAATCACTTTATACGCTGAACAGATTGAATTTAGGTTTTTTATTTACATATAAACAATCAGCGAACATAAACAGAAGCTCAACCAAACCTGCTTGATGCGCGACAACAAATCTCTTGCAGAAGCTCAAACCTGCTGCGTAATACATGAGAATTAACCTTATTGGTTCTTCCACGTCAAGCAAACATGTTTGAGCTTCTGTTTTTTCCTGATCTGATGTGTGCGCTGATGAATGTTTATATGTGAATAAAAGCCTAAATTTAGTCTGTTCATCATATAAAGCGATCGTGTCTCTTCAGAAAAATTTGACTAAATTCATATGGATTAGTTTTACGATCTCTTTATGAACTTGTTGAAGCGTCAAGGTTTTAGTTGCGTAGCTGTCAATGGCGGGAAAGAAATTGCTCAGATTGAATTAAAAATATCTTCAATTGTGTTCCGAAGATTAACGGAAGTCTTACGGTTTTGGAACAACATGAGGATGAGTAAATTATGACAGAATTTTCCTTTTGGGTGAACTAACCCTTTAAGCATGCTTTTAGCTTCATCATGTCCTGCTGACACGTCACAGTACAGCACAGCACAGCTAATTCCTTGGAAATGTAACCCGCTTGCAAACATTGAGCAATACAGAATGAAACGCCTGTAACATGCTTTCCCGCATCATGCAACAACTGACCCCATTACAGAAACTATTAATGAAACCTAACGCTCAGTCCTGTAAACACTCATACCCAGATTGCTTGTGACTAACGGCTGTCTCTCACGATCACTCGTGTGGCTCTTTAAACAGAAAGTGACGGCACAAGAGCAGGAGATAAACAACCAAGTCCAGCAGTTGCGTGGCAGTGAAGAGTGCAGTCTAATGAAGAAAGAACTGGCAGCTCTGCAGCACAGGCTGGGGAATAAGAGTCGACAACTTAAGGTTTGGACAAATTTCCACTGGCACCACTTTTAAAGTGCTGCCTTGTGCCTGTGACACACTGGGGGGGGGGGGCTACTGACAAGCCCCTGGAGGCAATCGCCTAAGGCCTCAAAATCCCGGGTCGGCGGCAGGGCGGGGGTGGTAGTGACAGCGGAGCTGGGAAAAGCAGCTAACTTTCTCAATAAATACTTAATGATGGCTGAGCAGAGGAAAGTGTGTGTATGTGATGTGGCTTCTCCTTAATTACCTTCTGATGGGACTGGCATGATTAATTGATAAAGTGAAGATCTAGGGAGGATGTCTTTGCAGGGTCTCTCTTAGCAAAGGGAGGGAAGGATAGTACGGACAAAAAAAGAAAGGGGCGAGAGATCAGCATCAAAGGCAGGCTGGCAGGACTAATGGGCCTGTAGTGGAGCTATTCTCATTAGAGCTGTCATTAGAGCTAAAGATGGCTCCTGCGCCAGGCTACCTGCGTGGGCTTCGGCTTGCCCTGCCAACGCAGGTGAGCTCCAAACCTCTCTCTCCGGCCCTGCCCGCTCTGCCGCCCTTTCATCCCAGCGCTGCGACCGTCTCTCGCTCTCTTTTCCCCGCCAGGAAGCGAGGAGGCAGGAGCAGGAATGCGAGGAGGAGGGCAGGCGGGCCCTGCAGGAAGCCAGGCAACAATTAGATGCTCAGCATTCGGCCTCTCAGGCAGAGCTGGAAAGATTGCGGGACCAAGAGGCCGTCAGCAGTTCCAGAGTCAAGGTAAGGTCCCCCGCTTCGCACCCCCGTTCTTTTTTTCTTTTTCTTCTTCTTTTTTTCTGCCACTTTCTTAGCGGGTTCATGTAAATGAACTTGTCTCACAATGCGCAAATGTTAAATATTGATAGATATGTTCGGAGGGGGGTGAAATAATGACTTGGTGGGTTAACATGGTGGGCCCAATTTTTCTTTCCCCCACTCAACAGTGGGAGTGTACCCCGTGCAACGTGACCAGAGCTGTTTTACATGTGGCCCCGAATCAGTCCTGCCTGCTGTCGCGGTGCTCAGCGACTCGGGCTATAATGACCTACTACAGACGGAGCAGGAGCTGTTGTTAGCATGTTCCATAGGGCCTCATTCAGCATTTGTGTATGTTTAATAGGGCCTGTGTCCTCTTGGGTTGAGTGTCACTCAAGCACCTGTGTGATTACCTGCTTTACATACAGATTTGTGTTCATTACTATCCGTGGGGAAGAGCAGAGGCAGGTCTGTGTGGACCTTAAACTCTAACTAGTCCAATTAAATTAGACTGTAGTGGTGCTCGGACTCTGTCCCCTTTCCTCCTGCGTTCTCTGTCTCTCTCAGTGCCCCTGTCAGCACTGGCTAGTTTTTAATGAGGGCTGGCCCGTGCTCTCCCTGGCCTGAGCGTTTGATGCTCGGCATCTGTTTGCTTCTCATTATCTCCATCAGTTCCTGTGATATGCTGCTGATAGGCTTCCCGCTTTAGTTGCTCATGTTTTACTTTCCTTCTGTTGTGTTTCTTTTGTTTCTTATTAGTTTGTGCTGACTGCTCCCTGTCAAGTGGGTCTATGACAAGTACGAGTGTCCATGATAAAGAAAATAAAAAAATTCTTAGAAATCTACAGTGGAGCACCGGTGACCAATTTCTTTGTTTTTAAATTTTTTAAATTTTTTTTTTTAATATTTACTGCACACGTAAAAAGTAATAAGTCTTTTAAATCTTGGCAAACTATACATTGTTAAGGCCTTTTCACACCAAGGATAACTATAACAATAAAGGAACAGTTTTAGTTTTACAAATCATTCTAAATTTAAAAGAATAGTAAAGCCCACACCATGACGTTATCGAAACAGAGGAACAATATTGTTGGAATAACTTTCAGAACAATAATTTTTCCAGCTGATGAACGATACAGCTGGTCAGAATCCATCCTGCTTAAAAGAGCTGGAGCAATTTACTAAACAAGCTCTTTACTAAACAGATAGCCCTTTACTAAAAAAGGGCTTTTAGGCCAATAGTGTGCTCATTTGAAGAAAATCTTATGACTTATTTAAACTTCTCTTTTGTTTATTTTCAGTGTCTGAATTCGCTCTCTCGTTTTCAATCACTCAAGTGGACTATTGTGGACTTATGTAGGGAATAGTGAATGAGGGTATAGGGGGTGATTTTGGACACAACCCTGGTTTATACTCGCCACGTCCGTACGAATGTGAAGGTGCGCGTGGCATAAATGATGTCATCATGGTGTGGGTGCTCCCATTTCGCGTTGTGGTGTGCACAGCATTTTTTGTAACTTTGTGTGCGGCTCTACTTCCGAAAGATGCACGACATCCTGGCAACTCTGGCCGAGCAGGTATGTCTGTACTGGCCCAGTTTGCACTTGTCTAACTTAGTTGCATACATTTACTTTTGCCAACAATAGTAGAAATATGAAAATAAAGGTCCATGTTTAATAAAAATGTTCATGAAATTTAATTGAAATGTTTAATGAAATTATAAAATATTTAAGAGATGTTTTTTTTAATTTAGCTTTATACATACAGTATGTTCTCATATCCGTATATTTTGCTCTAATGTCACAACTGATAATTTCAAGGTTTACTGGGTTTTCCACGATTCTTTGATTCTTTTGTAGTGGTTTGGTCAAGTGTAATAAAAACTAAAATTCTCACTGCTGCATCCTGGGGGGTATTCTATAAAAGCAAGGTTAAAGGGATATTTCACCCAAAAATGAAAATTCTGTCATAATTTACTCACCCTCAAGTTGTCCCAAACCTGTATGAATTTCTTTCTTCTGCTGAGCAGTGCGCACAAAAGAAGATAATTTGAAGAATGTCGGTAACCAAACATACTATGGAAGTCAATGGGTTCCATCAACTGTTTAAAACACAAATGTCATAAAAAATAACACAAAAAAATCTTCACAACAACCCATCAAAATAAAAGAAAATGTGACACAAATATATTACTGTTGCACAGTGTGTACCTCTCAAAGTAATGATAATTAAAACAGTCACAAAATTTGTCTTCAATGTTTTAATTTTAACACTAAACCTTTGTTGTGTGTGCAGTATTTTGTTTGGATTTTTTTTTTAATTACCATGATTTTTGAAAATAAATTTGTATTAAATCATAAATCTAGAAAAATTAAAACACAACACAGTATATAATAAGTAAATAGTACATTTCACAGGGCCCTATTATTGTAAAATAAATCAATATAGTTGTTAGAAAATCTACAAATTCAATTGATCAGACATGCTTTTTGATCATTGAAATCGAATTAAACGGAAAAATTAAAAAATATATATATTTTTGTTAAACTTTTAAACATAGTGTGTTAAATTAAGAAAGTTTCTTGATTTGAGAAAATATTTAATGAGTCCAGAAAAAAATTAAATGGAAAAAATGGAATCCAGAAAATGTTTGCAAATTTTATTGGGTCCTAGCTAAGCTAACATGTTAGCTAACTCAATGCACCTATTACCAGTTGCGATTATTTTTTATGACCAAGTTTGAAAAGGAAATCCACGTGAGATCATTGGAATATTTATCTTTTAAGAAGTGCATTTGATTCAAAGGCAAAAAAAGGCGAAGTGAGAAGTTTGGTCCAAAAAATTTGGAAGTAAAACAGTGTGAATAGGAAGGTGTCATTAAATATAAAGACAAAATAATTATTTCACAATATATATATATATATATATATATACATAATCCTAATTAGAGACATATCTCGGCCATAGAGGAGTGAATGTGTGCAGGAGACAGAGCATAAATGGGGCTGTTTGCAGCACAAAACAGTAGACACTGAATAGTCTGAATGGATGCTTAGAAGATGAGAGTTAACATCAGTTAGCATTTTAGAGTAGTATGCTTGTAGGCTTCATGAACTGTATCTATTTTAGTTTGGGTATGCATTCCTAGGGTTTGGGTTAAAAAAGGGATTCAAAAGCAAGTTAACAGGTACAAGACATGTACCAACATTTTCTTAGAAATGTACCCCTTGCATTCATTTTTATATGAATAATTCAATTTTTTACATTATACATTTTCATAAACTCAAACTTCTATAACCTTTTTTTCTGTTTCGCTTTCTTAATTTATTTCACTAAAACAAAAATCTGCCAAATGTCTTCTTCAAAACAAGACCAATCTTACGTCTATATTCCAAAGCATTCTTGAATTACAACCATTTAAGTTCGAAATGTGCATTTTTATGTATATTCAAAAAAGGGGGGGTGACACTTAAAGGGTTAAAAAAAACCCTTCTAAACTATTAAACAATTTGACATTTAATAATTAAAAAATGTCATGTGGTGTAACCATCCAGTGAAAAGAGATTAAATTTTTCCCTTTTTAAATGTGAATGTATACATCTTAGGGTATAACATACACCCAGCGCAATGCAGGACCAGGCGTGACACAAGTGTTTTTTGCTAGTTTCAGCCCGACGCAGTTATCATTTTCACGTCCTGCGCCACGTTGTGTTTAAATAGCAAATGCATTTGCGCCCATTTATGTGCCCATGGGCGTGCTGGTCTGAAAATGAGGTGTGTTCAGGCGCATTGCTATTTTGAGGCAACTGAAATAGACTGCGCCATTGACCAACTGAAACCTGGTCTAAAGTCAATGGCGCAATATTTTTTTTGTTATTTAAAGAGTGCGTTAGTAATGTACGTCTATAGGCGGGTCCACAATGCGCGTATACTCTGCTTATTACACACACAGGGATGCCCAGCATCACACAAACTAGCCAAATATTAAAAATAAAAGGATTACAATGTAAAAGATTAATATCGTGTACACAAAGATCCGGCTTGTACCGTAGATGGTCTGCTTGTGCGCTTTAATTCTGCTCACGAGCAGATCCGTTTGCTCTCTGGAGAGGTTTTCAGTCTTTCCGCTTGCAAATTCTGCTATGTAAATAGCGAATCCGCCATGGTGCGAATGCAACTGACTTTTAAAGGGAATGTAAAATTACGCTATGATTGTTTTTTTGAACATTACGCCCAAAACACATCCTTTACTCATTAAGAGAATAGAGACAACCCTTTTAGACCATGCGCTGGGCGAGCCGACCACTTCCGCCGTGCGCTTTAGACCATGCGCTTAGATCGTTAAAATAGGGCACTTAATCATTATGTTCCAAAAAAAAGGTTAAGTATATTTTTTTTAGGTAAAAATAATTTAAACATTTAAATTGTCTTGAGTTATTAATTCATAAATATGATTATGTTTTTGGCGAGTCACACCACAAAGTATTTTACAACCTGCACAAACACTGCCTGGTCATAAAAGACTAAAGATAATAAGAAGAACACAGCGACAGTCATTCGTGTCTACAGGGGTCCTTTCTTTGATATCATTTTCTTGTTCTATGTGTTTTTCCCTGCATATTTCTATGGCACTTGCATTAATTTAGACTTTGTTCACAACACATTATTTTGATGTGGCAGACACAATTATTTTTTATTTAATATTTTTTTTCAAATATTAATAAGAAGTGACGCAGCTTTTTCTTTTTTATCATTAAAAGAAACGATGAAGCCAAACAACTTACGATTTTCTTTTGAAGGATTTCCTTATTTCTTTTTCTAAAAATGTTTTTTTAATTGAGAAATTAACTGAAGATGCATGTCTATTTTATGTAAATGACTGCATGTATGAATTGCGTTTCTAATGGATTTTTGAATAAACTGATAGATCTAGACCAGAAAAATTAATGTTGTGTCATTGACTCGGCTGCCAATAAACATTCAGTGTGTTCTCTTTCAGAATTTGGAAGAGGAAGTATTCAGAAGCAGACAGGACGTGCTAGAGGCTCAAAGTCGCTCAAATGCTTTGTCCCTTCAGCTTTCCTCTGTAGAACGGGAAGGAGCTGACAAAGAACAGCAGCTCTGTCAAATCAAGTAAGCAGCGGTTGCACAGATCTGGCTGAGCTTTGATTAACCCTGACCATGTGAGTTGATCGTGATTTGTGTGCGTCCAGACGCGAGCTACAGGACTTGCAGTGTCTATACAAGCAGAGTGTGGAACATGCAGGAGAACAGGCCCAGCTTATTCAGCAGCTGGAGGGGCTTAACCTGGACACGCAAAGAGTCCTGCGCAGCCAAGAGGAGGCCCACACGGCAGACACGGTCTCCTACCAGAAGGTACAGGAGCGCATCTGTTGTGTGAACTTAGCGCCTGTCCTCACAAGTGAACGTGGTGCCCCTGGGGGGGTGAACTTGTGTTCTAGCAAGGACTTAACTGCATTAACCGAGCTTGTCCTTCACTGTCTGTTTCTGCTGTGACAGCTCTACAGCGAGCTGAGCGTGTCATACCAGGCCCTTTGGCACAGCCAGGAACCGCTCCGGCAGCGGGAAGCAGCCCTCAGCATGCAGCTCAGCCAGAGAGATCAGCAGATCCAAGAACTCCAGGCACAGCTGCAGAGTTTCACAGCAGCCGCGGGGCACTGTGAGGTGAGTCCGTGTGGGGAGCACCATGACAGATTTACATCATGCTCAATGCCCTTTGTATGCAAAGCAAGCTGAATGAGCACTTCAGCAAAACCACACACCGTTCATTTCCTTTTTCTCCTCTTAGTAAAACCGCATCCATAATAAATGAAATGCCTTTCAGTAAGAGATGAATGGGAAGAGATGTCCAGGAGTTTTTGTTCATTTTTGCAAGTCTTCATGCTGTCTGACAACTGCTAATGGTAATGCATATACAGTATATGCTTATTTGTGGGGTATGATTTTTGTATGTTTTTAAAGAAGTCTCTTATGTCACCAAGGCTGCATTCATTTGATCAAAACTACAGTAAAAACAGTAATATTGCAAAATTGTATTACATAGGGATGCTTATAATTAACCGTTAACCGACAATAAGAAATTTGATCGATTAATACTATCGGTTAAATGGTTTAAAGGAAATGTAAGTAATTTATCATCAAGATATTTGGAAAACGTTTGTTGCATGGTTAAAAAATATGCTACACATATAAAATTGAGCTTTTGAAAAAAAAAAAAAAAGAAAAAAAAAGTTATATATATATATTATATAGCGACTTCTTTAACCGGGTATGCTGGGTGGTACGTCATTTGAAAAAAAGTTTATTATGAGCGTGACACTTGCGTTTGCTCTATACAGAGTGTTAGCTACTGAGATGTCAACTCTCATGACACATAGCAACACAGATAAAAGTATTATTAATATTTTGGACCTTTTATTGAAAGTAGCCTATATTTTACCTGTTGAGACATGCTGTCACAAGCACCCGTAAGAGCTGTGATTGTGATGTTTGATTTGAAGGAGGCATGACGTGCAAAAGGGCGGTTTGCAAAATATGCTGTATTTTTGTAATTCTGCTAGGTGCCACCATGGCGCATCAGCTTAGGAAACACAAAAGACTCAGATCTAAATCAGAGATGACAAATAAAAAACACCATTAAATGTATGCCGGAAGTATATATATATTTTTTTCAATTAACAATTAAAATAAATTATAATATAGTATTAGTAGTCTATTATAAATACAATAAGTAAAATATAATTTTAATAAATAAAAATATAAGTATTCTTTAAAAGTGTTCTTTAGAAAATATAGCTGCAAGCAGCCATTATCGGGGCCAAGTGCAAAAAAGACAACAAACCATGCCAACGTGTCTGGGAGTGTCAGACCAACTCCAACAATGACCAATTAAAGACATTTAAGATGATTTTAGGCAAACTAGGTGAAAACATCATATGTACAGTCACTAATAATATGATTTAATTGTTTTTCACTTTCAACCAATAGGTGGTGCAGTTACGAAATTGATGTGGTGTGGTCAGAGTGAGGTGACAATGACACATACAAAGTTTGGTGTCAATATGTCAAGGCATTGCAGAGATAAAGACTGAATAGTCATTTTGGCATAATGCCTCAACTTTGCTGCTGCGGTATATGAAAACAGTTTTGTCTATCGACACGAAATCCATAAGATTTTGTCGGCACAGTCTGAAGGTGATACGATTAGATTTAGGTGAAAATCAAACAAACGGTCTAGGAGAAGTTCGAAAAAGTAGGTTTTAAAAGGAAATAAATATGAAAGACAGGAAGTTTGGTTGACTATGGCAAAATTGGTATCTATGTTTTCGGCATAACCAAAGGAATCTATTAAGACCAGTGTCATTACAATAGGCAAATTTATTCAAATGTTATTAGCATTTTTGGAAATGTTGTTAACTTTTTTACCACAAGGTGGCGCTGCCCCGAAACTTTTTGTCCTCGGAGTGAGCCCATACATGTGTGTGTCAAATTTGGTGAAAATATCTCATTTCGTTTTGGAGTTAGAGACATTTATAAACATAAAAAATGACCCACACCTGAATGTGGAGGATTTTTGAAAGTTGCAGGTTTTTAACTGTGACACGATGATTAAACGGTGACAGGATGCACGTAACTAAGCGACAGAGCTGTCCGTTAAAGATGCAATTATGACGAAATAGTATGTCCCAAAGCGAGCCTAATCTTCTGCTACACACTCAAAAGTATGTACTTTTTCTTTATAAAACCAGTACATACTTTTAAGGCAAAGAATAAGACACAGCTAGATAGTCACCGAGCGCCACAAACAAACAGCAGCCACCTTTTACAAACAATAAGCTTATGCTGTGTTCACGCCATCGTAATTATGAAATAATTACCGCAACCCGTGACATTCTACCCAGAGCTGTTCATGTCCTCGAACTCGAATTTATGCGTTTCTATGTCAACACTATCAATGCAGTAATTAATCTGAAGCAGTCAGGTGGAACAAGTCAGAGCTCTGTAAGTTGTTTACGTTTATTATTATTGTAATGTTATGTGCTTTGAAGGAGGTGTGGCTTTAGAGAGCGCTGTGAAGGGAGGGTGGGATCTCATGCTTTCAATGCTAGCTTGCTATTGCTAACCTCTCCAAAATTGCCTACCCTACCTTTGAAGTGAAACTGAAACAGAAGCCGGCGTTGGACTTACATAGTCTACCTCTCTCATTTGGCACAAATTAATTGGCACAAATGACAGGAATTAATACTTTTAAATTAAAGCTGCAGTCCGGCGTTTTTCCTCTTTGTCGCTATCTCTGTTCGAAATCTGCAATTGCAGTCATTCGCGGAATTATCAACTTTACGTGAGTTGTAGTTCAACACCCTCGACACGGCACAGCGCGGATGAACACAATGTTTGAGGAGAGTGTGAGGCTGTCAGTCACCGCGCCGGTGTGGATACTGGCATTCAGAATCACAGATTATTCTTTTTGGAAGTATGACCAACATAAGAATTTTCACCGGAAAATGTCATCTGAACAAGTAAGAAACATCCACCTTTGTTCTGGTTCTGACATTGCAGTAAATCGCGCTGATTAAATCTAACAATCGCTTATAAGTTATCATATCACGCAAAACCGTGCAAATCATACTTTGTTCTCAAATTGTTAATGTTAACAACATAAGCAAGCATTGCGTGACTACATGTAATGTCCTTCCGATATGTATCCTTGTTTTCGGTCCGGTTGCAGTCTCTTCTTTTTGTAGCCACTCCGAAGTCCGAACGAAGTCTTTTGCATTTTACAGCGGGTGAATCTGTTGTCACTGGTGATTGTCGTTTTAACCTTTCTGGATCCGCCATCAAATTGATAAGTTTAATTATATCAAGTGCAGTGAGAAAAGGCTATAAATCTCCACCTCCAACATCCTCACATGCAATATAGCTTATACTAGCCGAGACTCCTTCTTTATCTGTACAGATGTGACGTAATGACGCAAAGACATGCTCGAATCTCCCGCGGAAATCCACCAGTACCACTGGAATTAAAAACATTATTACAAGCTTACCGCTTAGAATCGAGCTAAGGCAAGCAGATAGTTTTGAACACTGGCTTGTTATGTATTTTCTCAAATATGTTTTTTGGATCATTTTTAACCCAAAAAAAGCTACGGGCTGCAGCTTTAAGCAAGGATGCATTCAATTGATCTAAAGTTACAGTAAAGACATTTATAATGTTACATAAGCTTTCCATTTCAGATAAATGCTGTTCTTTTGATCTTTCTATTCATCAAAGAATCCAGATTTTGTCAACATTGATAAAAAACAAATTGGAACAGAACATTTCTGAAGAATCATGTGACTGAAGACTGGAATAATGATGTTGAAAATTCAGGTTTCATCACAGGAATACATTTCATTTTAAAATATTCAATATATTTTGAATGCTAATAATATTTCACAATATTACAGTTTTTACTGTATTTTAGATCAAATGAATGCAGCCTTAGGGAACAGAAGAGACTTCTTTTAAAAACATTGTAAAAAAAATACCTTTTAAAAAAAAAAACTTTTGAAGTTTGGGATTGGTAAGATATTTTAATGTAATCTGTGAATTCTCATTTTGAAGTGTTTATTATTTGTATTTATTCTAGACAAAATGGTAACATATTAATTGCAGTTATTTAAGGGTTATCGGTCATCGTAACATGAAAATAATTATTGTCTCATCGGTATTGACCAGAATTATTCTAATATTTATATAAAATAAAAAGAATAACATCAGTTATCCTCCCTCTTTTTTTAGTTGACGGTTGAAGACATTGATTGTCACCAGTCCAACTTCTTTGTGGACTGGAAAATGGTTGAATGTGGATGAAGTTTTAGTGTTTTTGTAGCAGTCGTGTGGATTGTTACCGAAAATTAAGCTGTAGGAGTAGTAATGGTACAGTTAGTATGCACAACTATTCTCACTGTTGGTAGTTCTCAATCTGTGTTGTTGTAGATGTAGCCAGATATGTGTTGTGTCTGTTTATACACATGTGCCTCCTTACAGTGATACACACCACATAATGTTGGGTATGACCAGTAATCCATGCATGCTTTATGCAGAGTTCTGCTTTGAATTATAAAATTGTGTTTACCGAACACATGTAGCGACTGCCTTGCTGTTTTGTTTCTTAACTGTTTTTCCTACAGACATCAAAGTGATCTGATCAGTTATCCCAAGGTATAACACAGTCAAGAGGGCTTTCCGTTCCCCACTATAATTGCACTGACTGGGATGTGTATTCTGTAATCTGATATTCTGTATCAGCTTCTTCCTGAACACCTGTTAAATTGTAATGCACTGGTTGTTAGAGCTTTATTTTAATTTTAAATGTTAGGAATGATCAAAGTGCTGATCAGCAAAGGGAGATGCGCGAGACCAGACTCTCATTTGAATACGGTAGGAGTGATGGAGCAAGGAAAGTCCAAAAAAAAAAGAAGAGAAGTCCATTGTGTTTCTGGTTGGGGTTAAAGAAGAGCTCAAAGGCCAGTTCAGACTGGAATCATGTTCTTCTGTGGTTAGAAAGATAGATGTGGCCTGTCCCATATAAATAATCTAAATTTCAAAGATTCAATACAAACTTTGCCTCAGTGGGATTAAGCCAAATAAATTCATTTTTGAAACAAGTACATTTTATTAAATTTATTTCGAAGACAGTCATCATCCCTATTTCTAATTACTGTTTATTGCATGAATAATATGTTTAGTTTTTAATTAGAAACATTTTAATTAATACTACTATTGACAATAATTATAATATAATAATAATAATATTGTTACTCTGTGTAAGAGTAATGTATAATGGCTTGATAAAGGGATGTTTTATCACCTAAAAATGGCCAATTTTTACATAATGATCAGCTGACTGTTAAAAATAATTTAATTTGTGAGAAGAAAGAGTCCACTAAACTAAGTGATAGAAGAGACATGAAACCAGCACAGGTGGAATTTGTTGCCTAGGTCAACAGACCATAACGATTCCGCACAAAAATATATGACCAGGATGATTCAGTTGACCAATCAGAATCAAGTTTCCAGAGAGCCAGAGAGTTTTTTTGTTATGCAAGGTGTCATTGCGCAAGTACCCTTTCTAGAATTCGAACAAAAGCAACAATAGTGCATTGTTTATTGTTGATGATAATTATCAACTTTAATCATCAACTAGACTTTTTTTTTCCTTGGTAAAATTGCTTTAACTCCAGATGTAACAGGGGCTGTTTTTGAACTTGTCATTTCTACAGATGATCTGTTGGATTGTGATCTGAACTTTGACTGGGCCACTGTGTGGCTTTTTCTGTATTTTCAGTCATTGTTCTTTGGAAATAAATACCAGAGATCTATTTTCCCCTAGGATTTTTCTGTGCTTTGCTACATCCATATTTCCTTTTATCTCTCCGTTTCCTGCGGCAGTCTGATGTAACGACGTGACTCAGGTTGTCACTATGCTGTCTGTGTCATTCTCTGATCTACAGTAAATCAGCATTTAAGCCTTGTAGATTCTCCTTTTCTAGTCAAAAGCCATTGAAAACCAAATCTAGAATTGGCCTCCTGAGGATTACAGAGGAAGTGTTGCATCTTGCAGTCTATTAGCAACACATTTAACACTCCATGTGGCAGATTGGTGGCAGCAAAGAGGTTTATTGCAGCTTTTGTTCAATTGTCTATGTACTCTGTTATACTGAGTGACAATGTTTTTTTTATGAATCCTGACAAAGAACTGTTAGAACCGCATAACTGCTCATATCTTGGTAAGTGTTTGTTGCTCCTCTAAGATCTACATCTGGAAAATTGATCTTGCGATGTGGATTGATTGGACATGCAGATTTTATTAGCTTGTTTTGAGTGAATTCATTGATTAATCCCAGAATTAATTAATGCTGCTATTTTTTTTATGTGTTAAGCCAGAGTTTTATAGACAGCCAAAGACATTTAGGGGCTACTTAATCAGCTTTATCACCTATAGAAGTATTTATTTAATAGGTGGAATGTTATGAATTTAATTAAACTTTGAGATTGAGAGAAACCTCCCAAGTGATGAAATTTCAATGTCTCTCTCCCAATTTCTCCCTATTCCAGAGCCCAGACGCTCTTCTCAACATCTGCCTCTGCGTGTTATTAGTGTTAGTGAAAGCCGAGCTGTCAGATGTATAATTGAAGTGTCCGCTCCCTGCACACACGGCTTGTTATGTGGGGTCATGTTTAGATGAGTAGATGTGTTTCTTTTGATCACTATCTGACGCTCAAACCCTGAGCTTCCAGCATACTGAGAGGCTGCCGATGTGTTTGGCTTTAAATCTTTAGAAGGCAGTGCCTCCATCACTGTGGGCTGCCTTGCCAGTTTGTTTCACTCAATTTGTTTAGATAACATTAGCTGCATGATGTCTCATCAGGCCTATTGTACTTCCACAGCAAATGCTTCTTAAACTTTTCAGAGCACACCCTCTGTATCTTTAAAGTCGGCATGAATCAGAAGTTGCGACAGTCTTTTCTTCCCTGTTTTGATGTACAGTATATCCGAGTGAAATGGCTTCTCAAACAAGAAAAAACGTTAATTTTGTCCTATTGATTGGATTGTTGTGGTTTGATATTGCTTCGATCTCATGTGAGTGACAGGTTGTGCCAGTAAATTAGTGAAATAAATATTTTATAAAAAAAAAAAAAAAAGATGTGCATAGATAAATCATTTATAATAAATACTGCATATCCCCCCCCCCCCCCCCCCCCCCCCCCAAAAAAAAAAAAGAGCTCATGGTGACTTTGGGGGGTTTTCATTCTTGAATGTTCAAAAAACACTTTCTTTTTCACATATTTTACATTGCTGCAGCACCTCTCTTCCCAGTCTGTCACTAAAGCTCTGTTTAGTTCTTGTCTCTATGAAGCACCTCCTTCCGAAAAGCGCAATGTGCTCTGAATGGTCGGCTGGACCAGTGAGTTCTAATTTGTCAAGTTCAAGTGTGTTTCTAAAATGTCATGCCCCTTACCATAGTCTCAGTCTCAGACACCATGCCCACGGACCGTTGGCTGAACGTCTGATGCATATGGCACACAAAATTGGAAACTCTTCAGGAGTCGTCACCTGATTGGGTGAATTATACAGGATTTTCTAGGAGACGTGCGTGTCGAGTTCTTTACCGGTCCGCCTGGAAAAAAAGATGCCGTGATGCCAAACCCCCTTATGGAACAAGCAAGCCTTGTGTTTAAATCTGTGACAATGAGCAGTTATCAGGATCAACTAAACACTGGATTTTCAGAACTTTAAGTATGTAAAGTTCGCTGCAGTTCTGGGCAGTCCTTGGCCACTGAAAGCTGAAGAAGGAGTCCAGACCTTTTGCCGCCAGTCTGAATGTCTGGCTACGTGAGACCATCTTTACCATAACAGGGCTCTACAGTGCGACTGAAAATTATTGCATGCGACTGTGAAAAAGTATTTTGGAGCACCAGTGCGACTGACCGGATCAGGCCCGGTTCTATGGGGGTGCTAGAGGGTGCACCTTTAGTTGAAACTAATAACAGCATATTGGCCAAACAGATTTTGCGCACCAGTGCGTATTTGTGTTTGCACTCTGGAGAGCATGATGAGAGAAAGTGTTTTTGCAGTGTTGAGCAATGTAGCCAATCACAGACATATCTGTTGATTTCTTGAGACACAATGGCCAATCAGAGGTGTTTAAGTTAAAAGCCATTCATAGCTCAAAATTAGCCTTATTATTATTACAAACAAAGTACAGACACAATGTAAATAAGAGATTCATTGTGCAGTGTAGACAACTTCAATGATTATAAGGGAAGATTGTGAGATCACAATGAACTGATACGTGACAACGTTTTAAAGGGATAGTTCACCCAACAATGAAAATTCTGTCAGTAATTACTCACCCTCATGTTGTTCCAACCCCGTAAGACTTCCGTTCATCTTCGGAACACAAATTAAGATATTTTTGATTAAATCTGAGAGCTGGATCACTCCTCCATAGGCTTCTTAAGGGATCGAAACTTGGCCCAGAAAAGTTATTCAAGACATCATTAAAATAGTCCAAGTGACTACAGTGGCTCAACCATAAGTTTATCAAGCGACGAGAATACTTTTTGTGCGCAAAAAACAAACAAAAATTACGACTTTATTCAACTATTCATTTTTTTCTGCGTGGGCCTGAGTGAGTTCACGTAGTGTAACAGCGTAGCAGTTCTGTGTTGTACGTCACCACGTAGGCTCACTATTGGCTGACGCTGGTCATGTGTGTGATGCGTGAGCCTACGTGGTGACTTGTGTTCCGAAGATGAACGGAAGTCTTACGGGGTTGGAACAACATGAGGGTGAGTAATTACTGACAAAATTTCATTTTTGGGTGAACTATCCCTTTAATGATTATAAAGGGAGTTTGTAAATGTAATATTGATTTTATACAGCAATTCAATAAAAATGAAGTTAATATTAGGTGACTTACATTTTAGGAACAGTATTGACAGATTTTGCTCTATTTCGTCAACGAAAATAGTTCAAAACAAAATCACAGCTGAACCGTTGCGCATCTCAGAGCAAACACAGGTGTTTCGTTTATGAATGAATCTGCGTTTTCAAACAAATCTAGTGAGTCAATGACCCATTCATAAAGACAGTCGCTTGCTTTTTTCCTGAATGAATCAGCCTTTTGAACGAATCGACTGAATGAATGATTCAGTGACAAAGACAGTGACTTGCCGCCCCCTACTGCCAGTTTTAGTTAAATTTTAAAGCATATTTCAGTTATTTAAATCATTCAATATTTCTATATTCAAAATCTTCTATTTAAAACATTAATCTCATAACATTGTTATCATTAATTTAAATGCATTCATGCCACTTTTGAGCCTCATTAAACAGTCCCTGCATAACCAGAAGCCCAAAAGTGTATGGGCGTCAGAGATAGGGATGGGCTGTAAGGAATTAAAACTATATTTCGATATTTTTTGGTATTTATTGCAATAACTATATCAATAACTATTTAAATATAGTACCATTCACCACTGTTTTTGGCTACAAGTGATAGCTGCATGCAATCTTAAGAGCCTCAGAAACACAAACATTGATCTAAAGTAAAATGTACCCATCATCGAATAGGCTCCTATAATATACCAATTACATAATTTTTTTTTTTTTTTTAAATAACTGAACACCAGTCCTTGCAGAAATGGAAAAATTGCAGATATACACTCACCTAAAGGATTATTAGGAACACCATACTAATACTGTGTTTGACCCCCTTTCGCCTTCAGAACTGCCTTAATTCTACGTGGCATTGATTCAACAAGGTGCTGAAAGCATTCTTTAGAAATGTTGGCCCATATTGATAGGATAGCATCTTGCAGTTGATGGAGATTTGTGGGATGCACATCCAGGGCACGAAGCTCCCATTCCACCACATCCCAAAGATGCTCTATTGGGTTGAGATCTGGTGACTGTGGGGGCCATTTTAGTACAGTGAACTCATTGTCATGTTCAAGAAACCAATTTGAAATGATTCGAGCTTTGTGACATGGTGCATTATCCTGCTGGAAGTAGCCATCAGAGGATGGGTACATGGTGGACATAAAGGGATGGACATGGTCAGAAACAATGCTCAGGTAGGCCGTGGCATATAAACGATGCCCAAATGGCATTAAGGGGCCTAAAGTGTGCCAAGAAAACATCCCCCACACCATTACACCACCACCACCAGCCTGCACAGTGGTAACAAGGCATGATGGATCCATGTTCTCATTCTGTTTACGCCAAATTCTGACTCTACCATCTGAATGTCTCAACAGAAATCGAGACTCATCAGTCCAGGCAACATTTTTTCAGTCTTCAACTGTCCAATTTTGGTGAGCTCTTGCAAATTGTAGCCTCTTTTTCCTATTTGTAGTAGAGATGAGTGGTACCCGGTGGGGTCTTCTGCTGTTGTAGCCCATCCGCCTCAAGGTTGTGCGTGTTGTGGCTTCACAAATGCTTTGCTGCATACCTCGGTTGTAACGAGTGGTTATTTTAGTCAAAGTTGCTCTTCTATCAGCTTGAATCAGTCGGCCCATTCTCCTCTGACCTCTAGCATCAACAAGGCATTTTCGCCCACAGGACTGCCGCATACTGGATGTTTTTCCCTTTTCACACCATTCTTTGTAAACCTTAGAAATGATTGTGCGTGAAAATCCCAGTAACTGAGCTGATTGTGAAATAATCAGACAGGCCTGTCTGGCACCAACAACCATGCCACGCTCAAAATTGCTTAAATCCCCTTTCTTTCCCATTCTGGCATTCAGTTTGGAGTTCAGGATATTGTCTTGACCAGGACCACACCCCTAAATGCATTGAAGCAACTGCCATGTGATTGGTTGATTAGATAATTGCATTAATGAGAAATTGAACAGGTGTTCCTAATAATCCTTTAGGGGAGTGTACTTTAATTCTTTTAAAGTGCAGGTAGTTTAAATAGTGCAACTGTACTGAAAAACATCACAAATTAGTATTTACACACAACAATAATTCACATCAACATTATAAAAATTATAACATTACATACATTATAACTCTCCAACCGTTTGATCCATGAAGCGTAGTTCTATTAGCGTAGATACCATTCCTCTTTTGAAGTAACAAGTACATTGGATGTTACGGGAAGTGTTCCTGGTTCTGATTGACCAAATCTATGCAGCCTAACAATCCTTTAAGAGATTTTAATTATTGAAATGTGATAGTGTGTTATGTGTATGCTAGGTTAAAGAGATTTTAAATTGACAAAGTGTGTCTGCCTCCCAAACAATGCTAGGAAGACTGTTCCAGAGTTTGGGTGGTAAACTGGAAAAGGATCTACTGCCTTCAGTTTATTTTGATTACCTAGGTATAATCAACTGGCCATAATTTTGAGATCGCAATGAATGTGAAGAACTATAATGAGATAAGAGCTTGCTCAAGTACTGAGTAGCTAAACCATTCAGGTCTTTATAAGTAATCAGCCAGATTTAAAATGAATGCAGTGTTTAAAAGGGGGCCAATGCAGTGTTGACGAACCGGACTAATTTGGTCATAATTCCTGGTTCTAGTAAGAACCTAATTTAGTAAGAAGGGCTACCACATAGTCAAGCATTACAATAATCTAGCCTTGAGGTCATGAACGCATGAACTAACATTTCTGCATTTGTCATTGTGAGCATTTGTCGTAATTTAAACATATTTTTAAGATAGAAAAATGCTGTTTTACAAATGCTAGAAATGTGGCTTTCAAATGAAATATTGCAAATCAAATAACACACCCAGATTCCATAGCTGATGACAGACTTGACACAGCAGCCATCAAGTGTTAGACAGAATTCCAGGTTATTATGTATTATTTTGTCGGCCCCACTTTATATTAAGTGGCTTTAAGTACTATGTACTTACATCGAAACATAAGTACAATGTACTTATTGTGTTCATGTTGCATTGTAAAACACTTCAGCTGCTATTGAGGTGTGATACGGGTAAGGTTAGGGACAGGTGTGGTGGTATGGGTAGGTATAAGGGTGGGTTAAGGTGTAAGGGAAGGGTCAACCGTGTAATTATAAATGTAATTACATACATTAATTACAGCTGTAATTACATGCAGGTATTTTTAAAATATAAGTACAATGTAAAACCATGTATGTACACAATAAGTCCATTCTATCAAATTATTCATTTCAATATTAGTACATAGTAGTTAAAGCCACTTAATATCACCTTTTTATCCAATAAATAAAACCTGTTTTTTCAGAATTAAGTTGTAGAAAATTACTTCTCATCCATCCGTTTTTATATCAACTATGCATTCCGTTAGCTTTTTGATTTGGTATGTTTCATCAGGCCACAAAGAAATATAGAGCTGAGTATCATCATGCAGCGTAACAGTGAAAACTGATGCCATATTTCCTAATGATGTCTCCTAAGGGTAACATATACGTACAGGGTAAAGTCCTAGTACTGAGCCTTGTGGTACTCCATACTGAAATTGTAATCTATATGATACCTCTTAATTTACTGCTACAAATTGATGACAGTCAGAAAAGTATGGACCATGCTACTTTCCAATAATGCCAATGTAATTTTCAAGTCTATTCAAAAGAATGTGTTGGTCGATAGTGTGAAACACAGAGCTAAGATCCAGTAACACTGAAATAGAGATGCAACCACATGAGAGGAGTCACAGTACTATAATATGTCTAAATTTTGACTGGAAAAAATTATAATAATGGAAAGGCTTAATAACAGCCATATTGAAATTGTTTAGGACATATCTTAGTGAGAATGATGAGTTAATAATATTAAGAAGAGAATCTACGTCTTCAGGAATCCTCTCTTTCAATAGCTTAGTAGGTATAAGGGCTAGCATATTTAGATATGTTGATTTAGATGATTTAACAAGTTTAGATAGTTCTCCTGTAGCAATGAATGAATGGAATTGTTCTGTCGAGTCTTAGATAGGGTTGGGCCGATAGACGATGAATATCGTTGAGCCGGCATTGTGATCCCCCAAACAACCCCCACCCGCAACCCACCCGCAAAAAAACATCTTAATTAATCACACTATATCGCCCAGTGCAATGCATGATTTCAATTTCCACGCAGTTACTTCAAATAATGAAAAATGTTTTCCTGATTAGGTAATAATAACATAATGATGTTATTCCTGATCACAATACAAATTACATTCAAAACAGTTTAATGAACACAATTTAGACAGTAAAGATTTTGTGTTAAAAATATGACAAATTAATTATAGGCTTTACTAACTAAACGAAGCATACAAAAAGCAACAAAATTCTAAATAATTTAAATTAAATTAGATTAAATAGGCTACACCAACAGAGTGAGTGTTTTCAATTAATTCCTATGGAAGTTGAGCCTTCATAGAAACGCTCTGCTGCTCGCCAGTGGACACGCACCGTTATGAATGTCTACTTTGGCTTTAGAATTAGCGTCAATTCGGGGACGCACAATAAGTAGAAAAACACAAGTAATTATTTGCAGGTTATATATTTGCATTTGGTTTAATTCCAAAATATTGCCAAATGGGCGATTTTACATTTCACTATCGCCTTTCCGTCACTCTCGTAAAATGATAAATGAAATCTGACTCCTGCTGCTGATCTGTGCTGTGACTATCTCGGCTCAGGCTGCATTGAGCAGACACGTTCAGTTTTTATTTGTAGTGTCTTTTCTCTAACTGAACTAAATGATTTTTATTAGGCTACTATATATTTTTTTTTTTAAACGACGATGGGGGCTGTGAATGTAAGTTATGTAACCGGTAAATTAGACATGGTAAAAGTGAGTGGGTCCAATATCATTGGTCTTAAAAAGTGGGTGGGTCTTGTCCCACCCACATACAATGGTTCTGACGCCCATAAGAAAATTAGAATTTGACATTTTTAATGATATAATTGTTTTCCATGTTTTGGCAGATGGCCCAACCCTGGTCTTAGATATGTGTCTATGCGTCTGATGTGGGCAGGAACATTGCTTGTCCCTAGAATATTACTGCATCGTATCTGGTTTGGACACATTGTTATGGTTAAAGATAAAAAGATTAAAAAATATTAAAAAGCAAGATAAAGTAAAAAAGTTACATTATGAAAAATAATGTGACTGTGACAGTTGCAATTGCAAGAGACAAAGTCACAATTGCGAGAAATTTTATTTTTATTTATTTATTCTTATGTGAAAATGGGCTTCCATAACTGTAGTATAGCCTAATTACTGTAATTGAGAAAATAGGCATTGAGCTGTTTGCTATCAGAACAGTCCTGGAAACTCATTGCTGTTTTTGGATTTTTACCGTTTTAAATCCAGAAAAGGGGCTTTTGCTCAGTGGACCCTTTTTACATTTCTGGGTTTCCCAGAAGCGGAAGTCATCATTAAAGTCCCTGTAAAGTCAAAATTTTGTATGTGTTCTGAGTTTGTCACACCACAGAAAAATGTGTTATTAGCCACCCTGCCAAATTTGCATGATAAAAAAAGCCAGCAAGTACATAAAATAAGCTATCAAAATCTTGAAAAAATGAGCAGTAGTCTCTGCTCTCAAACGCTGGGGGCGTGTCCGCTGGCTGCGCTGAAACCACACCCACTCGCGGGAAAGCTGCCGTCGCCACACTCAACTCTACAGCCGGAATGGATGCTCGCACGGTGGGCAGTGGGCACACACTGTCGATGATGGCACCAGTTGTCGGCGCGACGGGAGGCTGAATGCAGAGGCGGAAGGTAGTCGGTTCGGCCCCATTCAACAGTAACAACGGATTATCAGTGAATGTCTCAGTTGTCTCCGACGAAAGTTTATAAAACTATTCCGTGTAAAATGATCACTTACAGAGGCGGGTTTTGGCAGTGATCCTCAGCTCTCCATCAAGGTTGGCTCTTCACAAAATTAATCCACTTCTTCCTGATGTAGCTAATCGTTTTTCGGAAATTTAAATAAGGACACCGATCTGTTTTGTATGTGATCCGGTGATCGCATCCAGGTAGTAGCCTACGCTTTTCTGTGACGAAGGCATAGCTAGCTAGCAATCTGTAGGCTGCTGTAGTAACTAATAGTAGGCTACTGACCGTAACTCACGATTGAGCGGCAAAACTGATGTGAATTGTTAGGGGAGCGGACAGCCTCAGTGGCTCCAGTGCGTCATCAAGTAGGGGCGTGTCCAGGAGCTCAGGGGCTCCAGTGCGTCATCGAGCCCCGTTTTAGCCCCGCCCAAAAAATCCGTAAAATATCAATGGTGAAAAACTGTTTAACGGTCTAACTCCACAATTCAGTACTTCACAGTTCACAGTCTTTGTAATATGTTTTAGCAATACATTTCTAACATTTATAATGTGTTTAGAATTTTCTTTTAAAATTGCCTTTACAGGGACTTTAAGTAAACTTCTATTATAGTGAACAGGAGACGACGGCAAATACAATTTTGTATTCTCATTTGCTCCAGTAGCAAAATAAATCCACAATAGCATTTCCACAACTTCCCAAAAGAGGTAAAACATGTAGAGAGATTGATTTCAGCAAACAGTGTCACGGTTATCTGGACTCATTTCTCTTTAGTTACACTTTCATGGACTTTCAGTTAGTTTTCATTCATCACATGTGTTCCTTTGTTTAATTTTCCCGCCACTCATTAGTAACCTTGGACACTCATCATCACAGCTGCTTGTCATTCAGTTCATCACCATCATGTATTTAAGTTCCTCCCTGTGCACCCTCAGTTGTCATTCGATGTTTGCGTGTTGTGTGTGTCTACCCCGTTTCACACGCACTGTTAAACCTTCCGTCTATTCCTGTGTTTATTGTAAATTAAAATCACTTCGTATTAGATCCTGTGTACCTTCGTCTTCCTCTGTCTTCATCTTATGACACAGAGGAGAGAAATGTGTCAAATTTGCTGTCACTCCCTCAGCTGCTTTATTAGAAACACTCTCACAGCAGTGTTAATTATTTTTTTGTAATTTAATGCCAAGGTAATATAACACAAAGTATAGTGATTTGCGATGTTAATAACTGTGGAAGTGCGTCATAACTGTCAGTGATCATGCATAAAGGTTGCTCTAGTCATACGACTCTTTTTAATATTAATAATAATAATACATTTATATTTCATTATTGAAAATATATTGCAATCTAATAATTAATAATAATATTATAACAATAATAATTATAAAGTTTTTCCCCTTTCATGATTTTGCAGGTATGTCAGAAGTGTATGTAATTGTGAGATGAAATTAAATTATCAGCAATGAACCTGGCAGCGGTCAGCTGATTATATTTGATTTTGATTGATATTTGATCTATATATTATAAGAAAGATGCTATGACCTTTCAGTGGTTTAATTCAGTATAAATAAATGAATGTAGTTGTAGTTTCTTCAAAACATATCCTGCAATGTATTTAAAACAGCTGTATTAGAATTGGGTCGAATTAATGCAGCCACTGGCTGTCCTTAAACATTTTGTTAAATGCTGGTGAGTGTGTTTTGAATGTTTTTTTACTGTAATGATATGACCTCTTGTGCTCAAGTGCTTTCATCAGATGAGCAGCGTGTGTACTGAGACTCATTAATAAACCCCAGCCATGTGTTAAAGGCCCAACTGGTCACTTATTCACTCGCATACAGTCCCCGTCCATCTGCAGGGGCTCTGATCAGCAGTTAAAAACACAGGCCTGCTCACACACGACCCTGACCCGAGAGCCACACACGTCTGTGTTCATACAAACATGCAGCCATGCGGAAATGCCTCTGTGTTTACACCTCCATTACGCTCATGCTAACCGTGCAGGGAACACATTGCACACACACACACACACACACACATTACAGCAGCTCTGGCCCAGAGCGAAACCCTCATCTACTGGCTTCATACAGTCAAGGGCCTGATTATAACTGTTTCGTAATTAACAGTGATCAGATTTGTTTTGTGGCAGAAATGGTACATGTGTAGAAACAGTCTAATTCAGATGCAGCTCGCAGCTTTGCCAGCAGACGGGTCACGGGCCTCAGGGAGAGCAATCACGAGCCCCTCCATATGTTCCCTCTGCTTCTACACTGAGACCACCAGTGCCAGCAAAACTCCCAGAACAACCTAATCGTGTTCTGTAATTACAGCACGCTGTTTCTCTCTCTCTCTCTCTCTCTCTCTCTCTCTCTCTCTCTCTCTCTCTCTCTCTCTCTCTCTCTCTCTCTCTCTCTCTCTCTCTCTCTCTCTCTCTCTCTCTCTCTCTCTCTCTCTCTCTCTCTCTCTCTCTCTCTCTCTCTCTTTCTCTTTCTCTTTCACACTCTTTCACACTCTCTCTTTTTCTCACCCTTTTATTCTCCTTCTTCACCCCTCATCTTCCCTGCTGGCTAGAAATGAGGGGAAAAGACTCAAACACTCCCTCATCAGATCATTTGTAAATTGCTTTACGTGGCTGATGCCGAACTCTGTTGGTTTTCAACTGCTTGGAATTATAAATAATTGTAACAGATGCGCCAATGTGGCCGGCCTCCAACAAATGAGGCCCCAGATAATTTGGCCGACCCTTTTGGCAGGCCAATTTAATAAAATGTGAACAAAATCTACCTGCTAATAATTTATCATCCCCTCTCCCAATTGGTTAAACTTAATTACCCTGGCAGTTAACAAGGTCACGCCCAGATGCCAAGCCCGGCTGTAGTTTTGATAATGCAATCAGGAACCCGAAGGTGATGACAGCGCTGTTGTTTTTTCATTATCTTGCTCTCAGAGAAAACACAGGTGCCAAGGCCTACTTGTCTGTTGGTGGTAATTACCAGTCATCACAGTCTTCAAACTTGGTGCTACAAACATGTCAGATACACGGCTGAACTTTAGACTCTTTCTTAGAGGTGTCTCTGTGCAAAGAAAGGGAAAGATTATGTAACATCTGTCTTCATCCGGTCCAAAAGAAAGCATCATATCTGGTATTTACTGAATACAGGCTTGCAATAGATTCACTTGTCATATTATTTTGCTAGGAGTCAGTTTCAGAATATTGTAATGTCTCTTTTACTGCTGTGAAACAAATACATCAGTGTACATGCAGTACAGCATTTACTAACTACAGCCGTCAATTAAGTAAAATTGTTACGTTATGTTGATTAATTTGCAGTTAATCACATATTAACATCCCTCTACATTGCGACAAAATTTCACGCTAAGCAACTAAATGTCTGTCGTTAGCCACTGGCTAATAAATTAGATTTAACTCACTAGTGATTGAGTTAGTGGCTAAAATTAAGTTTAGAACAGATATGTTTTCACTGTGTGTTGTGTGTTGTGTCCTGTGACCGCTTCAGTTTGCACACACTAGATTCTAGAACACTGGAAACGAGAGAATGAATAAGCTTATAAATTGCTCCAGTGATGAGTATTTTTGTAGGCCAACCAGGCGTTAGCATCACCCTGGTTCCCTCGTCAAAAACCCAATATGATTTTCCAGTGGCTTTTGGATTATTATATATTATATAATATATTATAACAAAAAATATATTATATAAATATAACAAAAAAATGTGTTAATCATGACAATCCTCACAAATGAACACGACTTTTGAAGCCTACAATCGGCAGAAGAAAACAGCTAAACGTAGGGTATAAATAAACTACACCACTGTCGCATGGCATTAATGCCACCATTAAACTTTATTTAAAAAACATTTGGAATAGTTTGCAAGAGCATGATTATTGACACAATAAGGCTGTGAAGCGGACGAATGAGTAGACAAGTTTTGGTATCTGGTAACCTGTTTGGTATTGATGACGTTTAATGTCCTGGACAACCTCTGTATACTGTAGGCCCATTTTTCTTTATCAATAAACGGATTCATTTCTTTAAAAAAAAGTCTTACAAACTTTTAAATGGTAGGGTACATATGTGTACAATAATACAATGCAGAAGTCCTGCCACTGTATACATTAAGGCAGCATTTTTGGGTGAGTTTATCATGTGTATCGTTTGGGAGTTTTACTCAGTCTCTTGGCAAAATTACTACGATTCCACCATGCAGAGTCTGTTTGTATACATTGGCTTGTACTCCACAGAGCACTCTAGAGCCCAATTCTTATCACTCAACGTCTGTGATTTCATGTACCGATTCGGACGGGACTAACATCTCTGTGTTTATTACAAAGGTGAGAGTGTGGTTTTTTAGATGTGGGAGTTATACAAGGTCATGATCTGTTCTTGCGTGCATCACGTATGACGTACGTGTGTTTTAATTTATTATTTGTTTATTTAATTAAAATGTATTATAAAAACACTGTTACCTGACACTGACAATAAAATCAGTCTTCGCAGTTTCCCTGATTTGGCTCTATTTATTGTTTGTATATGTAAATTTTTCGTTGGATACCAACCATATTGAAACAAAATGAAAGCATGCCGAAGATTGGTGCGGAAACGGTAGCTCAGACAGGTCAAAAACACACAAGGAGAAGCGTTAGAATCAGCAATCACAGACATTCGCATTCGACTGGATTAGATTTCTCAGAGGACCGTTGAGTTTGCCGAAAAACAGTAGGTAATTTGCTCCGGAATTTCTACTGAGGTTGTGTGAGAAAAACACTGACTTGGCAGATTCGGACGGGAATAAGATCGTGTGAAACACAAATTTCTCTAATGACCCCCTGAAAAACTAGTCGTGTCCGAATAGGGCTTAGGACGTCCTTTTGTATGCCACTCTGGGCTGCTTTTGCAGTATGTTTTGGGTCTTTGCCTTGATGGAAGATTAATTGTCCCAGTGCTCATGTTGATTGCAGCTTAATTAACTCCTGAGTTTTTCTGCAGTTAGTGCTGTCTATTTTTTTTTTATCTTTACGCTCCCTGACTCAGCGAAGCATCCCCAAAGCACGATTCTGCCACCACCCTGATTCCCTCTAGAGATATTGTTCTTGTTCTCGTGGTGATGAAATGATAGGTCTGCCTGAAATATAGCAATTAGCTTTAATTCTCAAAAGTTCTCTTTCGACATCTTCCGAATTGTCAAATTTCTTACAAGTAGAGACTTTTTTTGTTGCAAGATTTATGACCTGTTTTCTGAAGAACACATTCTCCAAACTGTAACTTTGTGAACACACTTCCTGCTCCTATTGACAGGACATTCAGTTTTGGTGGCTAGTTTTAGATAGATTTACAGTTCTTCCACATTTTCTGAATGTGTAATTAATGAAATAATTATTATTATTAAGTATAAATATTACATGTATAGTTAAATATAAAGATTCATAATTCATAATGTAAGCAAATATAATAATAATTGTATTTTACAGTACAACTGATTTTTACAACCCTAGTATCAAGTACACTGATTTGTATTTAATGTATTCAATATAATTAAAAGGCCTTGTGTTTGAAGTAGTCTGTGATATAGTTTTATATTGAAAAGCTGACCCTATAAGTTTCATGGCAAACATTATCTTCCTATCATCTTTTTAATGAAAGTGTCAGTGTATTAAACACAGCCTTCCAGACAATATTTATTAAGGTGACATTTATCATGTGATTGTGTGTGTCTCTATCCCGAGGATTCGTGCATGACAGGAACCTAGACACACAGAAATGTCTTTTCAGTGTGATCATAATAAGTTATATCACTACACTGAATATTTTTTAGATAAGATAAAGTAGATCCATGCATTGCATATGAGGGCACAAAGTCATGTGTATGTATACAGACATATTTTAGCTGGAGGCATATACTTTTATTAGTTTGATTATTGTCACGGAATGGGTAGATTCAAGATGCAAGGACTCAAGTGCAGAAACAAATGGGTATATTTATTAAGTAACAAACAAACTACAAACAAAACTCCCTCGTGTGGGAAAACGAGAACAATAACAGGCAGGATCAGGAAACACAAGGAACATAGACAACGAACCTGCACAGGACTGCAAACACAGGGAGACTAAATACACAAGTTTACGCGCCAAATCATGGGCGCCGCCATAACTCTACTTAAATGCACTTCATTTCCGCCGGAAGAGGTTTGCACACAGCGTCTGCCGGTGTACACAGCGACGGTTCCACGACTGGAGATGGCGTTACTATCCCCCACCCGAATTCAGTGCAGAACACTAACATGACGACGTGGCCCAGCATAACGTACAGCGAGATTTGCTCCTACTTCGTGCAATCCATGGCAATAGATGGAAAAGCAATTGGACAATCTGAAAGCCGTCGAGGCATATCAATATCTGCACAGCAACAAAGTCGGTTGTGTCATGTCATACACAGCTAGATAAAACAGACATAACGTGCAAATAACTATCAGTTTATGTCCGTGGTAATAGCAAATGTATCTGTGTGTTACTTTAATGTTTCTTTTAACATAATAACAACAATTGTGGCTAAATAAGTGTTTGCAGTTTATAGCTTAATCAGGGAAGACATTTACATGATTATAGGAAATAAAAGAAGCATGTTGTTGCGGATGGAATACGTGTTTGTATTTGGAAAACGGACTGTAACCTATAACATGACTTACTGCTGAGCTATAAATAAAGACATGATCTCTTTTGCAATTATCCTTATGACTCTGCATTGTTTTACCTGCTGTGTACCAACCAACCATTTTACCGGTTAAAATACCTTTAAATGTCGAAACTAACCCCTTAAAATGCAGTAGCCTATTCTACTTACAACAAAACGATTGAAGCCTCTACTTATTGCAATAAATAATGCAATCACTTTTCGCCACCGTGCCGGATCTCCGGCGTGCGGCCGTGAGAAAAATATTTTCCCGATTCATTTTTGTCCAGCTTTAACGTGTTAAAATATTTAATGCAAACGCAACATCTGTTCTTTCTGTCATCCTTTTGCTAGGGTTATGACCATTCTCTTATTCACGCAAATGCTTTAACCACTCATGCGCGACTAGACAAAAGAGAACGCGCTGTCAGTGAATGTCCTCCTGACGATCCGAACTATATCATAGGCTTCTTAGCTAGAGTGCAAAGTGTGTGTGTGTGTGTGTGTGTGTGTGTGTGAGAGCCATGATGATAATAATTAGGCGATCGAACTGTGTGTGAGAGAGAGGCGCGGGCGCGATACTGTGTGAGTGTGTTTGTGTGTAAACAATGGAGCGCATGGACCTCTTCGTAGCTGGTTTGCGGTCGTAGAACTCTCTATCTAACCACTCGTTCAGGTGCTTTCTCGAGTGTTTACAACCAACTATCACACACATCGTTCCCGAACCACCTTTCTTCATGTTGTAATTGTTATGTCACTGCGATATCAGCGCTTTGTCGAAGCTAGCTAGCAAAACAAACCCAGACCGCCAGAACGGAAGTGGGTTGCATCGACGGGAGGAGTTTAGGATGTAGAGCGGAAACGGCTCATAAACTTGTGTATAGGAAGCAAACAAAAGAAGGTAATGAACAAGGCAGGTGAGGCAAATTAATCAATAATCAGGTAACAAGATGGGAGGGGCCAGACAATTGACAAGAGAGCACATGGCACAAGGAATACAAGACAAGCCATGTGCTCACAACAAACTAGACTAAACACAAACACATGACAAACCGGGAATGTCAGAGCTCTTTCACCAAACCAGATATAAACCAAACAGAGGTGACAGAAACCCTGACAATTATGTAGCTGACACTAAAAACTGAAAATCTTTCTCTTTCTACAGTTCAAGCCGAAATACTAATCCTCATTCTTGTCACCATAATAATGCTGATAGACTTATTACTCTCCATTTAATATGATCATTCATGATGGGGCATGTCCTCTGAAAAGTGCTTAAAGAAATACTTTACCCCAAACTTTGAAGTGTTAAAGCTCCAGTCCACATTCATTGTAAGTCAGTGGAAAAGAGCAAGCAGTACATTCTTTAAAACAAATGGCTCTTTTTGTTAAAAAAGTAACATGGGTTTAGAATTACATCAGGTTGAATTAATGATAACATAATTTTCATGGGTGAACCATTTAATTTAGCCATTTAGTTAACTGTAGAATTGTAGAATTACTGTATGTATAGAATTTAAAAAAACTTGCCACCTTTTGACGAAATTCGCCATTTTTAATCCAAAATAGATCATTTGTCTAGAATCCATTGAGATTTTGAATTCAATATGGGGTATGCGAGGAGTCGCAGGCAGTGAAGTGAGAACCAAAACTTTTTTGATCCGATGTTTTTGTGTGTCTTGGAATGGCTTGGTATGCAGTAAATGCCACTCCACATGAACATTGTGAGTGGGTCGCTTATAATGTGCATTTAATGAATTCAACACGCGCCAACCATCTTCAAAAGTTTGAAATGAGAATTGTTTATAAATCTGTTGTCAACAAAAGAGAAGCTTCAAGGTCTCCCTGCAGTGTTCTGCCAAAATATAAGCTTGATGGTTTTACATTTGAAAGCAAAGAAATCAAGACAAAAATATTAGAATTGTATATGGCTATTTACGGTCATTTAAGATAATTAATTTAAAATTTGCTTATGAGGATACTCGCCAAAATCGCCATCATTAACAACTTAAAGCCATTGATGTTTGTACAGTATTTGACCGGAAGGGTAAAAATGATGGTTATTTTCCTCAGTTCCGGCCTGTTAGATCAAATATTCTGCCCGCTTTAAGTCAGACACAGAGATAAAGTATTGCGGTAAGATTACATTTATTTGATTGAATGAATTATAGCATTTATTTGAATTGATTATCGAGAGAGAGAGAGAGAGATAGGGAGGGAGGGAGAGATGAGAGATGCATGTGTGAATTCGCCTTTGGCTAAGCCACACCCTAGAATGTAGATTGACCAATCACAACGCAGCCAAGAACGAGCTCCCACAGTGGTCCGACACTTTTTCACAGCGCTCCATTGACTTTAACGCAGGCGTCTCATATTTTTGGTCTCGGCAGGCTATTGCCGTCGTAGTTTTATCAAAAATATGGTTAAACGTTGTGCCTGGGGCATTTGTAACACAGATACGCGTTTCCCAGAGAGGTTGGAGGGGGTTGTCCATTTTTTCAGGAAGTCAAATCCTGACAAGTGTCGTCTAGCTAGCACACGGTGCTAATAAATACAACGTTATACTCGCGTAGTCCGTTGTTTTGTAATAACGATTATAGAAATGAATAGAGACCTACCCAGCTTTGCATGAACAGTGTTGCTCCTTGATATTGTTAGTCCCAGCCTCCGTCTCGATTAATAGGATATGCGGTGGTTCATTTTTTGACTGTGACCGGTATGCTTTTGCCTCTATTTGGATGCCTTGTTGTTCCTTGCGTTTCACCTGTTTGTCGTTAATATAGCCTTCCAACGTATATTGCAGCCCCTTTTGCCTACTTCTATTGGACACTTTATTTGCTGCTTTATAAAAGTTTGATACATTTTCAGCAGGAAGAGCCGTCACAGCATAAGCCATGTTGATACCAGAGCCCATATGAAGTTTGTTTGTCGGACGTAGCAACAGTAACTAAGGGGGGCGGGGCTTAGCCAAAGGCGAATTGCCTGTGTCTGTGCTGCATCTTTCTACTAATAGAGAAGTTGCTAGTTTCAACAGTAAAGTGACTCCCTCGTTGCTGAGAAATATAATGTAGCGATTCAGTAGCAAAGCTTATCAATATGTCGCAGTGCAACGTTGATAACAATTTTCTGTTCTCCTGCATGTTTCTGTGTATGCACACTCACAGCGCGATATCCGAACTCTGTGTGTGTGTGTGTTTGTGCTTCAATGAAACCAATGAATACAGGCAGCGCATTAATATAGAATGGTAATTAAACTGACTTAAACAGTTTTAATCCACATATTCCATCCAATCAGTAATAAGGTTTCAGACTGACCAGATATATACCAGATATAGACAGTTACTTCTGGTCCTCGAATCGGATTGGCTGAGAGGTCTTTCCAGCCATCCAATATTCTACCAGTATCACCAAGGGAACCGTTTCACCGTTTGTATCACTCTGCTTGCAGCATTTTAGTGCCATGGCGAAGCAAACACACTATAATTTAGCAAATATTGCTGTTGTTGTAGTTTTTTAGGCGTGAATGTAGGCTAGTTGTTTAAACTTTAAGTATGTGGTTTGATTTATAAAGATAGCGCCTTAGCGCCTTCAGATAGCGCCTTTGCTTTAACATTAAAGCAAATGTGAAAATTTGCTTTAATGTTTTTGGAGATGTGAGCTCAACACGCATGCACCCATTGGAGAACAGCCTTACCTTGACCATTTCTTCTGGAAATTGCCATTTGCTCGGATATCTCTATAGTGGTTTAACATAAGATATAATTAATTTTGGGTATATCTAACAGGCGATCTTTGGTCTCATTAATCTATTATTTTTTTATTCCAGAGCAAATAGTTATGGCTGAGGGACAAATTTCATAAGTTTATATTTGTATATAACTTTAATGTTGTGTCTTTGAACTGTTGTATAACACAATATCACACTCGTAGTGTGCAATATGGCTGTATATCAGCATCATATATCTGATATAGAGCCAAATCACACTTCTTCTTGAACAGGATGAAGATGTGTAAATTTATCTTGTTTTGTTTAAAGATCATATGATTTTTATTCATTTAGTACTGCCCTTCAGAGGCTACAGAAGATAATTGCATATTTCCCAGAAGACAAAATAAGTACAATTTTTCCCTGATCTTCAAATTCAAAAAGTGTACACCCGCTGCTTCTAAATGCATATATATATATATATATATATATATATATATATATATATATATATATATAAACCTTTATTGGTTATTAAACAAACCAATAAGGAAATACATATATATAATCTAGGGTGATTTTCCCTTATATCCTCAATCGTCATGCTAAATCGACTTAAATTCAAATTTTAAAGGTAGGTTAGGCAATTGTGGTGAGGCTAGCAATAGCAAACTAGCTTTGAAAGATGAGTTGAAAGATGAGATCCCACCCTCCCTTCACAGCGCTCTCCAATGCCATGTCTCCTTCAAAATACATGAACGCACACAGTATAGTCTGCAAAGCGTCACGAGAGACATACATTAATAATAAACACATAACAAGCACATAACATTATAATAATAATAAACGTAAACAACTTACAGAGCTCTGACTTTTACCACCTAACTGCTGCAGATTCATTTCTGTGTTGATAGTGTTGACATAGAAACGCATAAATCCGAGTCGGAGGACGTGAACAGCTTCGAGTAGAACGCCATGGGTTGCCATCTCGTAATTATGGTTCAGGAGGAAATGTAAACTGCTGCTGCTGTTTGTTTTTGGTGTTCAGTGGCTGTCTGTCCACAACTCTGCATAGCCTTATGGAACGCGCTGAAAATTATGTGCAATGTTTGCACTAGCAAGGTGCGCGGATGTATGGAAATGTTGACAGGCAGGTATAGGACATTGATTGGACGAAAATGTTTTGGTCCTGGGACTTCCACAGAAGATATATGTACATGTTTTAATATTTAGACCACTTCTATTCAGGATGTGAAAAGAGTTTAAAACCAGTATAACAAAGAATGTTTATAAAATAAATTGCCTACCCTGCCTTTAAAGCTGATATTTTGAAGAAAAAAAGGTCCTGGGGTGCATGCCCCTGGATCCCTTTAGGGGGGGTCACATCTTTGTCAGCTTTTTCCACCCCTGATGAGTTTGCATCCCTGCAAATGAGAAAGTGCAGGAAGAGTAAGGCTTTCTTTGTCACTCATGACTGCTGAAACTGTTTCTTTGTTCTCCATATTCAGGTATTGATTGCTGCTTCTTTGTAAGCTTTAATTTCACTCTTTTGCTAATCCTTGCAGAGTGGAAGTCTTTGATGATGAGGACACCACTGTTCCTGTGAATGCTGAGAATGTTAAGTCTGGTTTTGGGACATGTGTCAGAGGAAAGTTCAGCTATGCTGTTAATGACTTTACACATCAATAGGTAGATCCTTTTGGACTAAGAGCTCCAAGCAAGTGACTCTAGTTAGTTGCACTCAACGGCTGCCTATTCAAGAGCTAATCAGCTTTTAAAGGATCTTTTCAGTTCTCTGAAGTATTACTGTTTTTTTCCTAGATTAAGTGTTTTTGATCTGGTCCCTGAAGATCTCCATCTCTCGATTTGTAATGGTGCGTCTGCAATTTACAGTTTCACTCTTTCTCAGTTGTTTCTGCCATCTGGCCTTCCTTCACCGACCTGACCAGATTTGCCATTCCAGTCGCACACTTCTCTCCACTGGTTTTAGGTACTTCAGAGAGAGCCCACTTCACTCTCTCTCTCTCTCTCTCTCTCTCTCTCTCTCTCTCTCTCTCTCTCTCTCTCTCTCTCTCATTCCTTTTTTTCCTGTTTTCCCCAAAGTCTGCTTCTGTTGTCCTATCAAGTGTAACTCTGGGCCCTGATAGAGCAATTAAAGGCGCCTCCCTCCCCACCTTTGGTAATGAGGCCTGGCGCGTTTCTCACTCTATAACCCTTTAGTCTCCCCTAATGGGACATCATTATTGTCAAAGAAACAATGTAAATGGAAATGAACATGCTCATTAGGTCCCTGCACAGAGAACCCTTCAGCAGCATGCCGTGTGTGCTCCTCCTCACGATTCAGCCCGTGTCCCCTGCTAGATTTTGGAGAGTGTGTCGGCTGATGTTTGTGTGTTCATACGTGAAGGGCTATTGCTCATCTTTGGCTTTTGATAATTAAAAACTTGGCTATTGTGTTGATAGAAGATGTTTTCTAATGTTTTATTGTTTTTTTTTTTCTGTCTTCAACAGGGCCCCAGGTCTCTGTCTCCAGGTGGTGGCAACAGTGATGGAGCAGACAGTCAAGAGCAAAGGATTCAGCGGCTGCAGGAATTACTTGTGCTTAAGGTGAACACTAAATACTTACTTTATTCTGTTACTGTGATTCTCTTATCTTCTCTTTGGACACCTCCAAGAGATTTATGTCCTTCTGTGAACGTTTGAGCGACAATCTCCTGCTTCCTTATACATAGAAAATGCACATAGAAGGTGTGCAATGTTGTCATACAACAAAATATTACTATCGTTTACACAAATTAAATAAAAAAGTTATATAAAATTAAATATAAAAAAAACATGTTAAATAACATTTTAATGTAATTGGGAAAAAACTGAAACTAAACTACAATACTGTTTTAATGCCTCCAAAATTATTAGGAAAAAAAATATGGAATTACAGTATATATGATATATTATATGGAATAAAATATTATGACCTGCATGAAGCATCAAAATGCCAGTAGATAGTGATAATACTAGCCTCATAGCAGCCTCATAGCTCATATTTGCATATGTGTGTGTCTGTTAAAGTTTCGGCATGAAGGAGCTCATAGCAGGTAGAGTCAGATGTTATCCTCTGACCGCTACCCTCTATCTGACCTCCATCCTTCATCATCCACACGCACACACACATTGACTGTCTGCAGAGGCAATGAGGCAGCGGGAGAGAAGGCTGCTGAAGAACTCGCGCTCTTCACTAAACCAATCATCCATGTCTCTCTTTTGACTTTTCATGCCTCTCTCTCTTACCCTGTTCTCTTCTCTGCTGCCCTCTTCTTCATTCCTGCATTTCCCTCCTTTTAAATCTCAAGTTAACTAATCTAGTCTGTGTTTTTGTCTGTCAGATACTTCAGTTTGTAAGGCTCAGTGACAGTCAACGTTTCCAGCGGTGCGGAGTACTCATCCTCCAGTTCGTATTGATTTTAATGCCCAGGTGGATGCGTGCCGGGTACTTTAAACTCCCCCCCTGTATGCCGCGATGTCACTCAGACACGAAACATTGGTCACTCAATCTGAACAGGCCTTCATTAGCACTCTGCTTTGTTTCACTTCTCTGTCTCATTCCCTGTCTTTTTCGTTTAAAGGCTGACTGTCCTCTTGTGAATTTCTGAGCAGTAAATCCATACTTGTCACATTGGCAACTGGTCTGGGGCTGGCTTGTTCTCTTTGTCCTTGTTAATAATAACAGGGTTCAGGGCCCTGCATTTCCCGCCCAGCAGGGCTGCCGTGTCATAGCAGCGGTAAACAAGCTTTCCTCCCTTTCAGAAAGCCTTTCGACAAGTCTCCTGGCCCTGGCCACTCAAGCTGAAAGGTGCGCTTGCTGTCTCCGCCAGAGTTCGCCTTGGCTAAGGTCAGAATAATAGAGGGCCTTCTTGTCAGGAAAATCTATATGTTCACCCCTGAAAAGTCCCATATAATCTTTGGAGGAGATCCCCCCCCTCCCCTCCCCCCTTTTTTTTTTCTTCAAATAGCTGTGAGGCAAAGACCAATATTTACGGGCATTTGGGGAGCGACCCGGCTTACTGAGGCGTTCCTCCTGCTGTGGGGTTTAAGTGGTGGGAGAAGTCAGCCTTTTCCTATTGGCTGATGCGCGCAATGTCAGGCCACATTAATGCTACAGGTGCCAGGTTGGCGTGGAAACGCTTATCAGCGCCCTGTTCCCAGAGAAGTGATGAAAGAACATCCAGAAAGAAAAGCAAACTTTGTTAGTGATCTTTACACAAGATACCAATGATATATTTACTTTGGTCATGTAACTTAAAGTGTATGCGAGTGTCTGATGACCCCTCTTTCTTTTTATCTCAGTCTGTCACTAGCAAAGGAATTTCACCTTAACAGGATGAGAATGATCAAAGAGGAATGTTTAATAAATTAGAAATTATATAAACTGGAAAAAAAAATTAAGGGGACTTGCATGAAGGATTTTGTGAAGTTATGGATAGTCGCAGTGAAACTAAAGTAGTGAATCTTTTCTTCCATATTGTGACTGTGTAACGGATTGTTGGAAAAAAAAAGGTTGGCCTGGGACTTTTTTCTATCCATTTGTGGTTGATAGAATTTTGAGATGTGGGCATTTTATTTAAAATTGGAGGCGGATTAATGCATATGGGGCAGGGATGAAGTGGACATTATTGGAGAGGTCTGGTATACATCACCAGAGAGAATCTGTTGTCTCACCAGAAGGTAATGACATTTTGACTAAAATGTAAAAACAAAAAACAAAAACAAGAAAGAAGAAAGAAGTAAAGAAAAATATGCATGGATGATTCGTTCATATGAATAACATGCATTTGAGAATAGATAGGAGGATTTTTCATTTCATGCAGACTTTCACAAATAACTTAACCCTCTGGGGTCCAAGGTGTTTTTGGGGTCCTTGAGATGTTTTGACATACTCTGACATTTGTGCTTTTTTTCAGTTGTTTATAAACAAATTACTGGCAAAGGTGTAATTACACTCTATTTAGCACAAACAGGGCTACCATAATATGTTATCAACATGTATGTACATGTTTGTATTTTTGAGATAATATTGTTTATGCGTGGTTATTGAAAAAACTAAAACTTAAAATTTCTGAAATAAGGCCGCAAAACACATACTAAAAATGTGTCCACAAGACTTTTGACTAATGGATGTTGTCGCCTAGAGTTTTTTTTTTCAAAATGATCTGAAAATCATCCTGCCTTATCATTCACATAAAACAAAGGATTTGGTTTAAATTTAAAAATGACACTTTTTGTTTGGAAAGGCAATATGCGCAGGGGTGTGACCTGCTGTGATTCACACCTGAGAAGACAATGGGCCCGCATAATGAGCGCATAATGGGGCTGCATACTAATGACCCTTTCATTCAGGTGTGTCACTGAGCCACAAGAATGCAATGACAATATCTATATATATATATATAGGCCTATATAATACAAAATTGGTTCACAGTTCCAATTATTTATTTATTTTTCAAATTGTGCTTGCAAATTGTATAATATCAAATGCAAACATTTCTAGTAATTGTGCAGTTAATTCTCATACTGTTTTTACAGAAAGTTTGGGAATATATCCCAAATGTGTCACTAATAAAAACACAATACAATAATTTAAAGAGGAGGCTTATATTGAGCTTTTAAGATTTACCTAAGATTTATTTATATGTAGCCTACATATATTTTTGCTATTTTAATAAAAAGGTTACAATTACAACAACAATTAAAATTTTAACTATATTTCAAATGTAATCTTTCTTTGTATATCCTAAAGTATACATTTTATCATACATATTTCACAGTTGCGGATTAATTAGTTTGAATATAGCCTACAATCGAACAAACACTATAATAACATCTTAGCAAACAAGCTTATTTGATGTGGCAGTATTTTACAGTAAAAACGACATCTTGTCTTTCATATGTAACATCGTTTTTATGATTAGGACATATAAATGTTAATTTGCAGTTTAATACGTTGCTTATACAACAATATTTTATTTCAACATATTTCAGTCGATTTTTACTCATCTCAGTATTGGAATATAGTTAGGTAAAAGCTGTTCATTCATTCACACACAAAATGCGATTCATATTCAAACAGTCTTTACAGACACTATTTCATATCGCGATTAGAACAAAGCACTTGAAAATAAAGAATGTACAATTCCTCAGCTGGATCCGTTGCTCCTCCAAATGAAACTACCTGCACTTCTGAGGTATTTTTTTCCAGGATTATTATTAAGATAGTATTATTCCTCACAGCGTCGTAAATATGAGTCCCTTTCGGTGGGTTATCCAGCTGATGTGTGGGCGTGGATCGCCTCAGAGCATTTGTGTTTGAATAGAGCGCGCGCTCCGTGGGCGTGGTCAAATTAACTTTAATGACCTGAGACGAGAACGACTATCATCTCTCTCTTTTCGTACAGATTACATAAAATGAGAAAAAATGTTTTTTATATAAATTACTTCATTTAAAAGAAGATAATTCAGGCTTCATGCCTGTGTGCCTGTATACCTGTTTGACTGAGTATTTGCAGAGTTACAGTTCATTTTTCGGACGCGTTTCAGAATGGACTTCACTGACAGAGAGAACGCAGAACGCGCATCATGTTTCTTTTTCTTTATTAGGCAAAAAGCACAACACTTTGTTTTTATTATGAGGTTCCACAAAAAAATACAAACTTAACAGGATCGAATGATGTACAACACTTATGTAAGATCAAAATCAACCGAGTAATTTGAGTCTCTTTTGCACTGAAAAGGAAAAAAGTGAGCTGGTATCGCCGGCGAGACCGCCGACCCCAGAGGGTTAATTGATTAATAAGGGAATAGGGAAAGAATTAAGCCTACCCAAATCTTTTACACGTTTTCTTTCTGATACAAGTTTTACCGTTTTTTTTTCTCCACAAGTCACTTTTTTCATTAGCTACATTAGTGACAAAATTAGCTGTGTTCAATAGCAAACATGAATTTAGAGCAGTTTGGAGCCTACCTGTGTAAGTAAGCCCACTATGCTTTTTGATGTAAAATCATCACATTTTATTCAATAAACACTTCAATCTTGATTCAGTTATGATTTTTCAGCATAACTAATTAAATACATGATAAAGAAACTTACTGTTAGTATTTTACATTTTAGCATGAATTTAACAATAAACAAACACAATTGATCTAAACTTTTTATTTGGGTGCTTCCACATTCTTACCATGATCCCTTTGACCTATTTTTGTCTTGCATTAAAGGGATACCTCACCTCTGGAAAGATGAATGTGTATGTAAAATGGGTCATTTATGTAGAAGAAATGTGAAACTATTTTTGAATTTGGAGGTTTCTAGACTGAGAAAAGCCAGAAAATGTATTTTTGGCTTATGTGGATGAAAGACAACAACTCCCAGAATGCACTTGCTTCGCTGCCCTAGGAGGCTACGCCTACCGGTAACAGAGCGCCGTAGTTAAACAACAAGTCTAGGCTACTAGTGAGTCTCCGTGATGAGTCTGCCCAGGATTTCGAGATTGAGATTGTCCAGGATTCGGCTTTTGCATTCTACAATCGCCATTCATTATGTGTACTGTGGCGAGCAGGACGAGACTGAGGGCCACGGGAGAACGGCGCGAGGCCGGTGGCGTGATTACTGATGACGATAAGTGACACCTGTGAGACGCACCGGTCTCGTATCTCTCACGGAGGAGCGGATAAAATGTTAAAACGCACATCAACTGATCACTTGTTTAGCGTTCATGTAAACACTACATTCAGATTCACCAATCGGAATGAATTCAGTTAGATTGAAACAAAAGGTGTGTATGTAAACAATGAATGGCGACTGCAGAAAGCAAAAGCTGAATCCTAGACATGTCCGGGAAAAAGAGGATGGTGAGATCCCACCCTCTATGGGCGGGTTGAGAACATGCGGGACAGCCCCTACTACTGGCTGTAGTCTTTAGCCTCTGGCCAAAAAATCCTCCGATGATGCAAAATGACGATTTTGCGTCATCGGAGGATTTTTTCCAGACAAAAAATACATAAATCTCTCGTCTCAGGGGGATATGAGGGTGGAAAGCACGGTAATTCGAAAATACTACAGATTTTCTACTAATACAAAGCTTAATGCTAAATCCTGAAGTATCCCTTTAAGTCAAGTCAAGTCACCTTTATGTATATAGTGCTTTATACAGTACAGATTGTTTTAAAGCAGCTTTACAGTGATACTGACGTCGTCATACTCAGATTCTAGTCAGAATGTGAGTCTGATACTGCTCCATTGGACTGATTATGGGGCGTGTTTCAACCGAACCAGGAAAAAAATGCCTCTGTACTCAATAGGATAGACCGAATCCTGTAGGAAGGACGGGAAAAACAACTTTCCGATCGACAAATGCCTTGATCGCGGTGCTCTGTTCCTCTTTTAAAATGAATGTGCTGTCTACATCTTCTATAACAGATGGCTGAATCTACACATCTAAAATCTCCAGCGGCAGCCATTCTTTGTTGTAAACGAATTCAACCCAAGCGCTCTTTGGTGACGTGGATGGTAACGTTACTGTTGATCATCTGTCCATCAGCGTATAAAGCCCGCCCTGACAATTTGATTGGTCCGAACAGCTTTGGTTCGGCCATACTTGCTTCACAACGGATCAAGTCAGAGCCAAGGGGGTAATCCACCAGCCGGAAACTGAAGTCTCCCCAGGGCCCGCCATTGGCTACCAAGCCTTCACCTGCTGTTAGCATTCCATTGACTCCCATTCATTTTGGCGTCACTTTGACAGCGAATAACTTTACATCTGAGGCGTTTAAAGACTCCATTTGTCCATTGTTTATTTCTAAAGAAACACGACAATGTATAAGAAATTACCGTATAGACAGGAAGAGAAGCTTGAGGGCAGTCGGGGGGACGTGGAGGCATAAAGTCAAGGGAGAAGCCCATAGAGAGTCATAAAGTTGCTCCTGCTGCTAGCTCATGAACAGCTCCTACTCACGCTCTCCGTCTCTGCAAGATTCGGAAGGGAATGATTTAGATTCCTCTTGGCACAGCTACTAGAAGACGTACAGGTTGCTCACGTCACATCTACTACGTCAAGCTCAGTTTGAGTCTGCGCAGTGCGCTTGGCAATCAGGAAGTGAGTGCTTCTAATTGACTTCACTTTTCTCCGTTGAAGTCTATGGGGTCGCTGTGTCCATTTCTTTTACTGTCTATGGTCAGAGTCCGTCTACGGAGAGCCTTGGCACTTCCTATTAGCCCCATTGTATCATCTTGGTTGCAGTTCCATTAGAATTCCACTGGAGGTGATCGCGGGCGAGTGCAAACTGAATTGGAGTCTATGGAGCTAGACGGCTAAATGTATCTCTTTCTCCTGCTTGTCGTTGAATCAACGTAGATTTTATTGTTGATTCCACAAGTTCAATATAGATTATAGGCCAAAAATCGAATGAATGAGTACTTATTTCCTTTCGATTTCTTACAGGTTGGGCCGTTGTTGGCCGGAACACACAAGCATTCTGCTAGACGGATTTGCGACTGATTACGACCTTAGACCCCGTTTGATGGTACCTGAAGCTAAAGCAGAATCAGAAACATTATGTTAAGGAGGACTTTCTGTCGAAGTTAATTTTTGTGTAATGTTTTTATATTTTCCTGCGGGCACTTTTATTTTCATATCGTTATATAAGTGCTGAAGTGAATTGCCGTAAAGAAGCACCTCAGGCAGTTTGAAAATATGTGACGTCATCACATTTTTTGAATGGATTTTTAGAACAGATAAGTGAACTTAAAAATGCAATTTTCAGCTGAGTGTATTATCTTAGCCCCCCCCCCCCCCCCCCCCCCCCTTTTGAATGCAACTATCAAATTACTTGACAAAAAATTACATCCTGAGAAAAGTGGATTTCTGGGGGTGAAACCCCATAGACTCTCATTCACTCTGCACAGGCCTGCGAGCGCCCCCGCATGGACAGAGACATGTTACTGCAGCCAGTCCAGAAACCGGAAGTAACCAGAGAGTGACAATTCTCTTCTATTAGATATTCTCTGATCAAGTCCAGACCGAACTTCCCATCTTCAAATGTTGTGGGCGGGGCTAAGTTCGGCTGGCATCCAGGCTAGTGATAAACAGGAAAATAATGATCAATGGTGCAAACAGAATTCAATTCTGCTGTAAAGCAGCTCTACAAATACAATAGTGTTAATAGCCGCTTTTCCACCGTCGGGCTGAACGTTTCTTATTGCGTAACCGTTCCATTCCGTGCCGATCTAGGCCAGCTGGTACGGTTATGTTTTCATTTTCATTTTCCACTGTGGGGCTGATAGCGGCCGGTCTTTGGAATGTAATACAAACGTGTCAGTCGTTGCCTTGGTGACGTGACAGTTTACTGATGATGTGAGATGTAAATAGCGACCACGTTATGGAGAATGATCAGCTATTGCTTTTAATTGTATTAATGCTTTGTTTACCTCACTCAAATAGCACGCTTAACCAGCTACAGAGAAACTGGTAGCCAGGCAACAGACAAGTGAGTGGTGTGAGTGGTGACGTCACTTCATGAATTTTGATGAACGGTTTGTAATCGTGCCGTGGGACGCTTGGCGCTCTTTTTTTTTTTTATTGTCTTTTTTTCGTATCACATAATTTAGTAATCATAATAAATTAGGTATCATTCAAAAGCTTACAAACTCTAAATTAATTCTGTGAAAACTATTTTGAAATTGGATGTTGCAATACCATGGAAACGGTACTTTAAATTCTTTTAGCGGGCTCCTCCCCTAGTGTCAGGTTTCATATTGCAAAATTTATTTTAACTACTTTATAATCAAAACCTTTTATAATTTTGACAAAACACAAATCGTCAGAAAGGTATGAGTCTCAAGGTTTCATATTTGATGACTATTTTGTGATAGAAGTAGCCTGGTTAAAACCAGACCATTCTCAGTTGTAACTGAGTTATGGTCTGGCAAAGCGTCATAGACAAATCATTTCCAGAGGGGCGTCACCAACGGACGTCGCGGATAGACCTAAAACCAATCAGAGCGATGAAGGAGATGACGTATGCAGAGCGGCGGAGAAACATCTCCGTGTGTTGTTCTTTGCTCGGTTTTTAACAAAAAGGAAACGTTCAAAGCGCTTAAAACAGACGTGATAGCTGATTCGAACGAGTGATGTTCGACGGCGGCATCCATCTTTGTAATGTAGGCTACACAATCTGATTCAAAATCCCAGCGCTGTCGACATCGTGTAAAGCCCGCCCCGTCGTTTCTGATTGGTGCCGCGATTTCGACGGATTGGAAATGGGCTTGAATGAGCTCTTTGCCAGACTAACTTTCAGAGCAAATCTAAATTTGCCGGAAGTTGTCTGGGTTTTCCCAGGCTATGATAGAAGTGATATTTGGACAGAAATGTATTAATTTGTTGCAGAAGAATGCATAAAAAAATCAATGGAATGTGGGTGACACCCGGTGGCTAATTTTTGTACAGCGCCTAAACAAAATATCATAGGAACTTATAATTGTGTGGTATCAACTTCAAATTTGGAACACAACTTTGTTAGATATATGGCTTTGATTATATAGTAATTTTATAGTAAAAATTTATTTTGTAAAATGTATATTTTATATAAAATGGAAAATGTTTAATTTGTAAATTACTGTTTAATTACTGTAAATTTGATTTACAGTTAATTTAATCTTCCATAACTTTTTCATACTTTCATTTTTTGAAGTGTTTTCACTTCAGATTACACTTCAATAATCTGAGTGTCTTCTTTAAAACAAGACCAAATTTAGGCCCAAAGCATTCTTGAATTACAACCATTTAAATTTGGATAGTGCATTTTCACATCTATTCTCAAATAGGGCTGTGCCGGTAAACTTGACAACCGCACCAAACCGCCAAAACACATTTTTTTGTATGTGAATGCTGTTTTACATGAATATTATGACAGGAGTGAAGGACAAAGCTTTGTTTACAAAATAAAGAATAGGTTAGCAATTAAATGTTACATCGCAGCCAAACGTTTGGATTTGTGACGAATGATGAGAGAGTTGTGCGTGCGCCCATAAATGTAAGCTTTGTCGGCTTAGTATTCTGTTTTGCGATCTGGTCACCCGATTATCAGCAAATTTAACACTATTCCATTAGTTATTCCACTGGAAATGGAATCTCTTGTTTCTTTTCCCAAATCTTCACTCACGTCTCACCCATTTTCGCAGGGGATTATAAACGTTTATTCCTTTGGTTTGCTTTAAAGTAGGCCTATTATATTCACATTCTTTACTGTGGTATAGTAGAAAAACGCTGTAGGAAAGATAGCATACCTTTTTACTTCCACGTCAAATTCTTTTTAACACAGTTTTTACTTGTTATTATTAGACTTGGTAAGGCACGTCAAGCTTATTTGTAAAGCGTGTTTCACACGCGCGGGTGATTTTAGTTTCGCTTTCTTTGGCAGCGCAAATTCAAACATAGCCTAAATGTCTTGCCCTTGTGGATTAATTCGCTCTTCAGAACTTTTACAACAAGTAAAAAACTTAAAAGATATACAAAAAAAAGAGATGTTCTTTCTGCTCGTGTCTCACATCCCTGATCCCTCTCAAAGCACAGAGCGGAAGGCTAGGCTATGTCACGCGTATTTGTGAGGAAAATTTATGTTTTTTAAACATTTAACTTTATTATATTATGTAAGTTAATATTATTTACTGATATTTATTTCAATGCTTTACAGGCTTTAAGGTGATGATACACAGGGCAACTTTTTGAGCAATGTTACTGGGCAATCTTGCCGAGCGATTGTTGCTTGGGCACTTTCCCATTGAAAATGGGCAATACATTTATTTCTATCTGGATAATTTATATCCGTTTTGGGCCCTGTGTCTCATCTGGTTGCCCGTTGACGGCAACATTGCCCAACAACATTGCCCAAAAAGTTGCCCTGTGTATCATCACCTTTAGTGTGATGGTTCATTGACGGAAGTGCTCAAATAAACATGCATGTATGTTACGAAATGAATGTTTAGTTGTCCGGGGGGGGGGGGGATGGGGGTCCGAAAACCAGTCGGTGTGACCACCATTTGCCTCACGCAGTGCAACACCTCTTTTTATTCGCATAGAGTTGATCAGGTTGTTGATTGTGTCCTGTGGAATGTTGGTCCACTCCTCTTCAATGGCTGTGCGAAGTTTCTGGATATTGGCAGGAACTGGAACACTCTGTCTTCTACGCCGATCCAGAGCATACCAAACATGCTCAATGGGTGACATGTCCAGTGAGTATGCTGGCCATGCAAGAACTGGGATGTTTTCAGCTTCCAGGAATTGTGTACAGATCCTTGCAACATCTGGGGCCGTGCATTATCATGCTGCAACATGAGGTGATGGTCGTGGATGAATGGCACAACAATGGGCCTCAGTATCTCGTCTGTGTTCGTTGTCCATAACATACGCCTGCCCATACCATAACCCCACCGCCACCATGGGCCACTCGATCCACAACGTTGACATCAGCAAACCGCTCACCCACACGACGCCATACACGCTGTCTGCCATCTGCCCTGTACAGTGAAAACCGGAATTCATCCGTGAAGAGAACACCTCTCCAAAGTGCCAGATGCCATCGAATGTGAGCATTTGCCCACTCAAGTCGGTTACGACGACGAACTGCAGTCAGGTTGAGCCCCGAAGAGGACGACGAGCATGTAGATGAGCTTCCCTGAGACGGTTTCTGACAGTTTGTGCAGAAATTGTTTGGTTATGTAAACCGATTGTTGCAGCAGCTGTCCGGGTGGCTGGTCTCAGATGATCTTGGAGGTGAAGATGCTGGATGTGGAGGTCCTGGGCTGGTGTGGTTACACGTGGTCTGCGGTTGGATGTACTGCCAAATTTTCTGAAACGCCTTTGGAGACGGCTTATGGTAGAGAAATGAACATTCAATTCACGGGCAACAGCTCTGGTGGACATTCCTGCAGTCAGCATGCCAATTGCACGCTCCCTCAAAACTTGTGACATCTGTGGCATTGTGCTGAGTGATAAAACTGCACATTTTAGAGTGGCCTTTTTTGTGGCCAGCCTAAGGCACACCTGTGCAATAATCATGCTGTCTAATCAGCATCTTGATATGCCACACCTGTGAGGTGGATGGATTATCTCGGCAAAGGAGAAGTGCTCACTAACAAAGATTTAGACAGATTTGTGAACAACATTTGAGAGAAATAGGCCTTTTGTGTACATGGAAAAAGTCTTAGATCTTTGAGTTCAGCTCATGAAAAATGGGGGCAAAAACAAAAGTGTTGCGTTTATAATTTTGTTCAGTGTGTATATACACTCACCGGCCACTTTATTAGGTACCCCATGCTAGAAACGGGTTGGACCCCCTTTTGCCTTCAGAACTGCCTCAATTCTTCGTGGCATAGATTCAACAAGGTGCTGGAAGCATTCCTCAGGGAGTTTGGTCCATATTGACATGATGGCATCACACAGTTGCCGCAGATTTGTCGGCTGCACATCCATGATGCGAATCTCCCGTTCCACCACATCCCAAAGATGCTCTATTGGGTTGAGATCTGGTGACTGTGGAGGCCATTTTAGTACAGTGAACTCATTGTCATGTTCAAGAAACCAATTTGAAATGATTAGAGCTTTGTGACATGGTGGAAGTAGCCATCAGAGGATGGGTACATGGTGGCCATAAAGGGATGGACATGGTCAGAAACAATGCTCAGGTAGGCCGTGGCATTTAAACGATGCCCAATTGGCACTAAGGGGCCTAAAGTGTGCCAGGAAAACATCCCCCACACCATTACACCACCACCACCAGCCTGCACAGTGGTAACAAGGCATGATGGTTCCATGTTCTCATTCTGTTTACGCCAAATTCTGACTCTAACATCTGAATGTCTCAACAGAAATCGAGACTCATCAGACCAGGCAACATTTTTCCAGTCTTCAACTGTTCAATTTTGGTGAGCTCTTGCAAATTGTAGCCTCTTTTTCCTATTTGTAGTGGAGATGAGTGGTACCCGGTGGAGTCTTCTGCTGTTGTAGCCCATCCGCCTCAAGGTTGTGCGTGTTGTGGCTTCACAAATGCTTTGCTGCATACCTCGGTTGTAACGAGTGGTTATTTCAGTCACTGTTGCCCTTCTATCAGCTCGAACCAGTCTTGCCATTCTCCTCTGACCTCTGGCATCAACAAGGCATTTCCGCCCACAGAACTGCCGCTCACTGGATGTTTTTTTCTTTTTCGGACCATTCTCTGTAAACCCTAGAGATGGTTGTGCGTGAAAATCCCAGTAGATTAGCAGTTTCTAAAATACTCAGACCAGCCCTTCTGGCACCAACAATCATGCCACGTTCAAAGTCACTCAAATCAACTTTCTTCCCCATACTGATGCTCGGTTTGAACTGCAGGAGATTGTCTTGACCATGTCTACATGCCTAAATGCACTGAGTTGCCGCCATATGATTGGCTGCTTAGAAATTAAGTGTTAACGAGCAGTTGGACAGGTGTACCTAATAAAGTGGCCGGTGAGTGTATATATATATATATATATATATATATATACTGTATATATATTATTTTTTTAAAACAACCACCGCCGGTGGTTGGTCCATTACCACCGTGGTGGTAAAAAACTGCCACCGTCACAGCCCTATTCTCAAAAAGGGGGGTGATAGTTAAGGGGTTAAGTGTCCCCAACTAAGCAAGCCATTGATGACAGTGGCAAGGAACCCAAACTCAGCTGACAGAATGGAGAGAGAGAGAAAAACTTGAGAGAAACCAGGCTCAGTTGGGGGAACCGGTCTCCTCTTACCAAATAGACCAACATGGTGTGATTATGATTCTAGGCTACATCAGAAGTCAGATTGCAGATGCAGATAATATTTCATTCAACTCCTTCCGCTTAAAGGTTGGGATACAGTATGCTAGCATATGGTGGGATGGAGGTTAAGCTGGTCATAGGGGTTTGCGCAAAGGACCTCTCTGGTTCTCGTGGTCTCGGGTGAGGGTCTGTGCCAATGGCTGTCATGTCGACGTGGTCTTTGCAGGGGATCTGTCTCTAGTGCTCGTCTAGTTGTCATGGTCTCCACTGACATTCAGGGCTGCGCTGAGGTCATCTCTAGGTGCAGGTCCACCATCTGGTCTGGATATGTACCGGATCTGGCTGACTACTTTAATGAATGAGACAGACAGTCTAATATTAACGTAGATGCCATTCCTCTTGCCATGTAACAAGTACATATGATGTTGTGGGAATTGTTCCTGGTTCAGGTTGACCTAATTTATGCAGCTTAACAATACTATAAGGAATTTGAATTATAGAAATGTGATAGTGTGTTATGTGTATGCTAGGTTAAAGAGATGGGTCTTTACTGACAGAGTGACAGAGTGTGTCTGCCTCCCAATCAATGCTAGGAAGACTTGTTCCAGAGTTTGGGTGCAAAATAGGAAAAGGATCTTCCACCCGCAGTCGATTTTGATATTCTGCAGTCGGTATTATCAACTGGCCGGAATAGTAGTAGATAGAAGTAGACAGATAGTAGTAGAAAAACATCCAGCTTAAAAAATATTGCAATATCCAGAAAACATTTGCTTAATAATAAATCATTTACACGCTGTTCTTATTGAATTTGTTTAAAATGAATTTCGTTTCGCAAGGAGAACTGTTGAAGAAAATTAAATAAAACTCAATTTTAAATTCTTGGTGAAGGGGGCCATTCTGAAGGTGATTGTAAAATGATAAATGCATGTTGATGACACATAGCGGTGTAGGCCTTTTTTCATAAGTGCAAATATTTTGCTTTCTTTTTTGTGTTATCGCCTGAGTAGACACATTTAATTATAATAGGTTTAATTTCCTTAATTATAACATTTGTAGCACTTTTTAAAAAACTGTAGTCAAGCTATATATATATATATTTTTTATTTTTTTCTCATGTATGTTTAAAATCAAGGATTAAAAAATAATTAGTTCATTCTGAGCAAAAATGGTAAGGTCATGCGGTTCTAGAGTTTCAAAGTTTCCTTAGGCTGGTTATAATGAAATAAACTGCTTCATTTATTTAGAAACAAAAGTCATTTTAAAATGCTATTTGTATATTTTCATTTTATTATTCTACAGCAAAAGTACACTCCCAATATGCTATAACTGAGCTGCCAACAGTGCAAACTCCTGATGGGAGCTGAGATATTCAAAGCGCTATCATTTCTTTATCCACTAGCAACAAAACTATATAATTTAATTGTATATATAAAATTATTTTATTTATAGTTGTCATGTTTTTTTTTTTTTTATTCATTATGTATTATTTATTTTATTATTTAAATCAATAAATATTCAGAAACACAGGGGCATTAACAGAGCTGCCACCATTTTCTTTTTTCTGTTTAACTTTTATTAGTCTCCTCTGAACAGTGGATGTTGAAATATGTCTGCCACTTGAACTCCGAGAAGCATTTATGTGGGCTGTAATCTGAGGTGCTGTAAATCGGCGGTTTCTGAGGCTGGTAATTTTAATAAACTTATCCTCTGCAACAGAGGTAGCTCTTGGTCTTCCTTTCTTGGGACGGTCCTCATGAGAGCCAGTTTCATCATAACGTTTGATGTTTTTGGCGACTGCACTTGGGGATACATTCAAAGTTCTTGAGATTTTTCGGATTGACTGACCTTCATTTCTTAAAGTAATGATGGACTGTCTTTTCTCTTTACCTAACTGAGTGTTTCTCGGCATAAAATGGATTTGTACAGTAGTTGTTCTAGCACTAATAGGGCTATTGACTCTATAGCCACCCTTCCTATGGTCTAAAGCACATTAAGAAGGCAAGAAACTTTTATTAGACTGCAGATCAAATAGAAGAATACTTGATAACATTTTTTTTTTTAAATCACTGCCTATTCAGAATTTATAGGATGCAGTTTCTTTCTTTTTTTTGTCTGTAAAACAAAATAGCATAAAATAGCAGTCAGCACCAAACAACAGGCAAACTCTGCTCTCTTATAAACAGCACAGCCAGCATTTTGTTCATTTTTGTTCTTTGAACCGCTTTAATCCCCGTCAAAAATAGGCTGTAGACTGACTACTATAGAAAATATCACATCCTTGCCCTTGCGTGTGTGTGTGTGTGGAATGAAAATAGACACAACCAGCGTCTTATCTGTAATACCTTTAAAGTTTACTTAACTAATTGCATAGTATCAAAAATGCATAAAAAATAAAGATGTGTATGGTAACTAAGGGGCTATGTAAAATTTAGTTGGCAACTTCCTAGGTTTATCATTTAAAATAAACATCTTTCAATTTTATATTATTTGTGTGTATATATAATTCTCTCTATCTCTCTCTCTCTCTCTCTCTCTCTCTCTCTCTCTCTCTCTCTCTCTCTCTCTCTCTCTCTCTCTCTCTCTCTCTATCTATATATATATATATATATATATATATATATATATGTGTATATATATATATATATATATATTATATTTAAATTATACATTCAGTTATTTGCTGAATAAATTACTTAAATATTTAAAGGTGTAACTGTAACATTACACTGCAAAATAACTTACAATGGTTTAAATTCATCACAATTATTTAATGAACAAAGCACACAAAAAATGTATTACAAAGCCCTAAAACTGACAATTAATCGCCATAATTACAATAGTTTTTCAGACAATCAATCTTCAGCCAAATTTCATAATTGTATACGATGTTTAATAATGAGGCAATGCAGTGTTGACAGAAGAAAGTCTTAAAGTCTTTTCTAAAAGTGGGCCCAGTTTGTCGCCACAGCAAAAATAACGTAAAAATGGTTGATGTTCATTGATGTTCATTCTTTGTATGTGGTTCAATGTATTCTTAGGTTACTGGACATATTAGGGATAATAGAGGTCATTATAAGACTATTTGACAAATAAAAATTATATTTTGGTTATTATAAGCCCAAAAAGCTGCAGTCCGTAAGTTTTTGGGGTTAAAAATTATCCAAAATAATTTTTGAGCAAGTATATAACTAGCCAGTGTTCAAAACTATCTGCTTGCCATAGCTCGATTCAAAACGGTAAGTATTTGTAATAATGTTTTTAATTCCAGTGGTACTGGTGGATTTCCGTGGGAGATTCGAGCATGTCTTTGCGTCATTACGTCACATCTGTATACATAAAGAAGGAGTCTCGGCTAGTTGGCTATATTGCGTGTGAGGATGTTGGAGGTGGAGATTTATGTTCTTTTCTCACAGCACTTGATATAATTTAACTTTTCAATTTCATGGCGGATCTAGAAAGGTTCAAATTACAATCACCAGTGACAACTGGAGATTCACCCGTTGTAAAATGCAAAAGAATTCGGAGTGGCTACAGAAAAAAAGAGACATGAATAAATATCGTAAGGGCTTTTGAAAGGTGCCGTGAACTCCGTGTTTTGAAAGGGTTCAAAACGAACTCAGAGACGGCTTTTTTTCTGCTGGACAGGTAAGACATTTCAATGGTTCAATTATGTAACAGTAGCACACTTGTTCGCTTAATTCATACAGTTACGGAGTAGGCTACTGAACTACGGATAGCCCTATTACACATTAACAATTTGAGAACAAAGTATAATTTGCACGGTTTGACGTGATATGATAAGCGATCGTTAGATTTAATCAGTGCGATTTACTGCAATGCTTTTTTTCCCTTAGTTGGTCAGAACAAAAGTGGATGTTACTAACTTGTTCAGATGACATTTTCCAGTAAAAATTCTTATGTTGGTCATACTTCCAAAAAGTAGAATCTGTGATTCCGAATGCCAGTATCCACACCGGCGGCGACTGACAGCCGCACATTCTCCTCAAAACATTGGATTAATCCGCGCTATGCCCCGTCGAGGCACAACCCACGTAAAGTTGATAATTCCGCGAATAACTGCAATTGCAGATTTCAAACAGAGATGGCGACAAAGAGGAAAAAACTATGGACTGCAGCTTAAATACTGCTTTTAAATTCCAAGAAAATAAATCTAAGGTTGGATTTGTTTTACACTTACAAATACTTGCAATACTTTTTATCACTTGATTTTAGGGAAGAAAAAGCTTGTTCTGAGGGTTTTTGAACTGGAAAGTTTTTATATGAATACTACAATGTTTGCCAGACAGTAGCAATACATTATCCCAAATAAGTCAAGAACTTGACATTCAATTGGTGCCACATGACAGTAACAAACATCTGCATTTGCCTTTAAATAAACAATTTCTCTCATGCATTGTCTTTTTTAATATTTAAAAATAAAACAACCACTGGACATATAGGGTATGTGGGCTTAGGCTCACTTTATTATTTTGCCATTAGTTATGCAATATAATTAGATATTGCACATTAGATCATTATATACCGACAGTATACGCTAATGTCTAGGTCTCTGGAAAGAGGTTTTGTTATTGCTGTTTATGTTCTGCGTGCTTGGTTGATTGGTCCGGTGGCTACATCTTCCCCTGGTGAGAAATGTTCGTAGAGTTTGCTATTGGAGCATAACTTTATTGTGGGGTTGGAAGCGGAAACTCAGAATATGATTGTATCTCTGGTATTGTTTGTACCTCACAGTCCTCACTCTGAACAAGGTGTGTCTGTTGAGAGCATAATTTTATTAAAAGCATACCCTTTCTGATGTGGAAGAGATTATAATATGGCACTTTTCCATTCCATTCTGTTGACATCAGAAGTAGTCACACTGGGATGGCTCACCCTTCTTTCTCCATATGGAACATATTTGCATAGTCTAAGGTACACCCCTAGAACAGTGTCTTTAAGGTTTTACTTATGTTTTATTTCCAAAACACTTTCTAAACAATCTAGACATTGTGGAATGGATAAAGTCCAAACATGAGATGATGGTTGAATGGTCACCCATTCATATGTGTATGTTTTGATAGGGGATCTTGTGTGCATTGTTGTGAGAAAAGCAGCAGGCACTAAGCATTTACTATGCTCTGAACGAACTTAAAGTAGTTGTGCTGCAGTTTTATGTAAATATTTTGGAACAAAAGTATGTGTGAAGAATTATCATTTTATATTGGCCTTTGGTGTTAATAGGCCTTACATTGCCCAAACAAAGGCAAACTGTTGGTGCAAGGACACTTAAAAATAGAAATATTCTCACAGGGTATGAGGCATGAGCATTTTCATGGCAACAGTCCAAATATGTTTTTATTTCAGTGATGAGTAGTCTGGGTGGGTTTTTTTTTTGTGTGTGTGTTTTTTTCCATTTGGACTGTAAAGAAAACTGACCCACCAATGAGATTTAGTCCAAAGATGACAAAGGTAGTTCAAAATAACAGTTCAGTTTATTAAACAAAGCAAATCGGATCGCAATAGATGTGAAGGACTATAATGCGTTAAGAGCTCGCTCAAGTACTGGGGAGCTAAAACATTTAGTGCTTTGTAAGTAATCAGCAATATTTTAAAATGTATATAATGTTTAGGGAGCCAAAGAACAGCATTACAGTATAATTGAAAACTATTCATTGTAACATGTATTTGGCTTTAAAAAAAATAACAACTTTTAATTTAAGTGAACTTAAATCAATCTTCACATAAACTCATTATAATAAATGTCACATTTACCTATGTCCTTCAATATATCAGGACACACTTTTTCAGTCAGTCAGTCCAGTCAGACCGATTCAGATTTTTACGTGCGCTGTAAAATTGCACAAAAAGTAATTGTTTTTGTTGTTTTTTTACCTTTGTAAACAGTGCTTTAAGATTTTCAGATAGGGCCCCTAATTACTGCTTATAGTTAGTAAGGTAGTTGTTAAGTTTAGTTTGGGTAGGATTAAAGGATGTCGAATATGGTCATGCAGAATAAGGCATTAATATGTGCTTTATAAACAGCCAATATCCTAGTAATATGCATGCTAATAAGCAACTAGTTAATGGAAATTGGACCCTAAACTAAAGTGTAACCAAATATCTTTCTTTTTTTGGGATATTGTTGGCATTTTAGTTACACAATAAACTATTTTTGGCAAATCAACAAACTCTTGTGGCTTCTCTCTGGGCAGGAAGGAAAGACAAAAAAACATTATTTATTACATTTTGTAAATAATCAATGGGATATACTTATATTTGGGTCGTTAACTACTATGTTATAACTTTTAAACATTTGATACATGTTTGCATTTCATGTTTTGACATTGTACTTGCTATATATCTAAAAAAAATATTTGCATTAATTACTGCTGTATTTTGTGTAATTACACGATTGACCCTTCCCTTACACCATAACCCACCCTTAAACATAACTATACCACTATACCACCTCAAATGCAATACAACATGAACACGTGTTAATTTCGTTAACGAAATCTATTACGAAAAAGATTTCGTTGACAACCTTTTTTTCCATGACTAAGACGAGACGTGACGATATGACACCAACGTCATGAAACAAGACTAAAATGTAGTTAGATGTAAAAATGTAAATAGATCCTGCGTTCCTTCACGAGCTGCTTGCACTGTTTGCGGCGATCAAAGCTTCTAGGTGATGAACTGTAATAAATCCAAACGTTGATCTCAATTATGTTGTTTGCGATTGTGGTTGCGGAATAAATGCACTTACTCTGTCTGGCAATACAAAATCTTTTTTTTTGCTGTGGTTTTAATATAAAAATTGTAATGCAATTTGGAATTATTGGAATTACTATTAGGAATTTCACCGTTTTAATATTTGAGTTTCTTGTTTTACCAGTTTTCATAACAGAGAGTGTGTTCATTTATATGATAAACAGCCTACAACATATCAGGAAACTAGATGAGGTAAAATAAATAATGCGTATGAGTTGACATTACCTTGATTTGTGCTAGGTGAAAGTGCAATAATTCTGATGAAATGTAAAATTACATTTCTCAAATGTCAACAATCGTTGTGATTTATAATTTTGAGCAAAATAATCATGATTATGAAATTAACCATTATGCAGCATGACGTAATTGTTTTCATTTGACTAAAACTAGACTAAAATGCTTGGACAATTAGGCCGGTTTTATGAGATATAAACTGAAAAGCAAATGGAAAATAATAAGCATAGCTGCAGCTGCTGTTCATAATGTTTCAAGCAATACATAGTCATATACTTTTGATCCGATATAACTGCTGGGAAGCTTATGAGATGTTATTATGTAAATGCTTAGCTAAAAAAAAAACGTGACTTTAATCTAGATTTAAACTGGGAGAGTGAATCTGAGCCCCAAACATTATCAGGAAGGCTATTCCAGAGTTTAGGAGCCAAATGGGAAGACACACTCCCTCCTTTAGTGGACTTAGATATCCTACAGTATACTACCAGAAGCCCAAAGTTTTGTGACCTTAAAGAGCGTGATGAATTGTACACCTCAGACTCATATTACATATTGTAAACTGAGGCATAATAGGCATAATTTTAAATAAAATATTATTTATGGACATACAGTATTAATTAAAAAGTCTTTGATCCACTATACTGGAAACAATTCAGATTTTTAAACTGTAATGTGATGGTCATCGTTATTATGTGTACGTTTGAGCTTAATTTGAATTCATCTAACAATATAGATTTTAATTGTGTTTGTATGTATACCTGCTCATCTATAATCTACAGACTAAGGAGAATGAGGATCTGCGAAGAGCCTATGCCAAACATCATGACCGTTTACGCTTCATTCAAACCAACTACAGAACAGTGACTGAGCAGCTGAAGAAAGCTGAAGATTCCCATGACTTGTAAGTACTTACTATTTAAAACTTGATATTTGCACATAATAATATGTTGTCCATGTTGTCATCCTCTTGCTTATTACAGTTTTTACTGTCTCTAGGACCTTAATACATAGGACACTTTTTCAAAACTCTTGTTTTCTATGTGGGCTAAACTGTTGGATCATATTCCATTGTTTTGGCACAAAGTATATTCAATGTTTTTTCAACCACCAAAATTCTATATGTACCTACAGGCTAATTTGCATGGTTAAATACTTTTTTCAAAACAGTCTCAAGAACTTAAGTTCAAAACTTTTTTCATGTTAAATACAGTAAAGCTGCTTGCAGAGCACATGTAAACATCCATGTCACTATGATGAGATGCTTTCTTAACTGCAGTTTTCGCACCGCTGTTGTTGTGTGTTTATTTTGTTATTGAGAGCAAAGCGTGCCGCACGTATTGGTATATTCATCTAAATGCGGCTTGCAACAGCGTGTGCGCTAGTGGGATGTTTGCTAACAGTATACCTCCACTGAATTTTGCCTTGAGTACAGTATATGAGGGCCTTTACAGTTGGTACTCAACCAGAATAATACTTTTACCGCTGCCGTTCCCGCGGCGGTAAAATTCGGGTGTGTATTTGCTGCCTTTTGCTGCCACTTTAAAAAGTGTCAGTTTATCCGCTCTATTGCGTAATCTGCCACCACGCAGCGGCTCATTCAGAGTGATTGAAAGCTGGTAGCAGATGAATTCAAGTGAAACATTGTAGTTAAATAAATTCATAATCACAATACTGAAATTAAATTTAATAAATAATGAAAACATTTCAACATAAAATATTGCAATAGAAACATATTAGGCTACATCAATGAGGCTTTGCAAGAGCATAAAAGACGTTAATTTCATAGCGTTTAGACAGTAGCTGTGGTCTGTGGTCAACACAACAACATGAGCCTCACGGAGCTTCAAGCGATCCGAGATCGAATCTCATTGTAGCCTACATGCTGTTAACCGATGTTGGCCGACACAGCGTTTATGTTTTACCGTTCTTGATGCTTAAATATGTAACTGTTTATTAAAGTCAAGCGTTTTGTTTAATTATCAATGGCACATTACAACATAAATTTGCTACATTCCAGTAGAGCCGCTGCACAGACGACAAAACTGATGAAGGAAGATTGTCAGCCAATCGCGTCAGAAAATGAAAATGATGAAGCTCTTCTTTAATCTGCTAAATTATTGTTTTGTGAACTTATTCATGAAATTGAGATGACTGACAGTGATACTCGGCCATAGCAACGGAAGAACTTTTTCAAACAGATCCATACATTGAACACATCAGAAAAAGACTGATTTTGTTGACTTGGCTACAAAAAATAACAGACTAACTAAATAGTATTGTTTTCAATTTAAAAACAAATGAAAATGTAAAAGAACACTAAAATGAATTAAGTTTGAAACCCCATCGCACATTTCAAGGTTTAAATAAAGTTTCTGGACAGTTTATTTATTTTAAACAGGGTTGCATTGAGTTTAGAGTTTATTTCCTTTGCGATGCAAAATAAGAAACACAGAATCTTATTCTTGCGACATTTTAAACGTGTATTGCCAAAGAAATTGCAGCTAAATTATAACTATAAACTATAACTATATAATTATAACAGTACAAAACGAAAATAGTCCAAAGCAACATAAATTAAGAACATGCGTTTTTCTTTGCCTCTCTCTCGCACTGGATCTCTTTTTAGCAAGTTTATTTTGTCTCCCTCACTGCGCGCGCCGGGCCTCTCTCGAAATTAAACATTTCAGGGTAAAAACATCATACAGCTGATAATACTGTATATGTTGCTGCGTGTCATCCATACAAATCACGAAAAAAAAAAAAACTGTAACAAATTATTTATTTGTTGCTTCAAAGACACAGCATGCCTTGTTGAATTCACCTTACAATAAAACGAGGTTGATCGCGAATTAAAGAGCTCTGTATCTGATGCTCACTCCCATTCGTTTGTTTGGCATGAATGCGTTTCGTCAACAGTTCATGTTTAGATATTGCCAGATTGTTGACAATCATACACACTGCTCAAACATTCTAAAACTCTACAAAACCAGTTGAAACAACTGGATTGAAAACTTCAATTGAAATTCTGTGTGAAAAAAACTTTAAATACAATAAATAAACTACAATATTTATAATTTAGATATAGGCCTACATTTGGACACCTCGAGAGATTTATCCTTAAAAGAATTTTGCCTTTGCCTGCTCATCAGGCTGGCTATCCGACATCTCCATATGAAAGACGGAACATTAACACCTATTGTCCTGCACGCACGATAAAGCCACTGTCCCTCCAAACCCCCCACAGGCTCTCTGAGTCCGAGACTGACTTAAAACGCTATTCTAGACATTAGCATTAGGCTATTAAAATGTTGATAATGAAGGAATTAAATAATTTAAGCTACATGTAGTGATATTTCTGTCATAAAAGTGTATTACTAAATATTTCATTATTTCAATAATTGAAGAAGTAAAACGCTACTTCGGTTTGGGCCAGCTTTTTCCAAGCAAAACTAAATACAATCTTCAAGCGCATGATCATTTGTTGTCATGAACAAAATGTTCAACTCAATATTAAATTCCACAGGGATCTTGGGATCTGTGAATTAAGTTTTTTTTTTTTTTTTTTCAAATAAATCTCGAACCACAGTGCTTCATGGTGCTGCTGTTAAACTAAATAACATTTATAGAATAATTATGAACTTAAATGAAACAATATCGCAATATTTCGACAAATTAATTATTTGATCTGGTTTTACATTTTAATTCAGGCGATTTAGCCTACATTTAATTAGAGTGAGATGTTCACCCTTGCCTTGTCCTTTCCTCATTGGGAAGCGCTCACATGATAGCTAAAGATGTTTGAGTAGATCCTCTGTACCTCTCGGTTTCAGATGGATTACATAATCAGATAACATTTATTAAATATTTAGACATTTAAAGGCTTTAGACATAGCCAATTTCTTATCGTGACTGAGCTGAGGCAAGTGGCTTTCGGTTCATTTTTGTGACGCGCAGCTCCTGGAGACAGAGACGACAGATACACTTTTGTCGTTAGCCTAATATGAATAAAAGTTTACAGTTTTGAACGATGTAGGCTACTCTACTCCTATCTGTATGACCAAAAAATTACGGAGTAGCCTATTAACCCTCTGGGGACCAAGGTGTTTTTGGGGTCCTTGAGATGTTTTGACATGCCCTGGCATTTGTACTTTTTTCAGTTGCTTATAAACATATTAATGGCACAGGTGAAATTACACTCTATTTAGCACAAACAGGGCTACCATAATATGTGAGCAACATGTATGTACATGTTTGTATTTTTGAGAGAATATTGTTTATGCATGGTTATTGAAAAAACTAAAAATTAAAGTTTCTGAAATAAGGCCACAAAACACATACTAAATATGTGTCCACAATACTTTTGACTAATGGATGTTGTGGCCTAGAGTATTTGCTTCAAAATGATCTGAAAATCATCCTGCCTAACCATTCACATAAAACCATAGATTGCTTTAAATTGTGAAAAACATTTTTTTGTTTGAAAGGCAATATGCGAATGGGCGTGAACGGCCCAATCCCCTCATGTAAAATTAGGTGATTCTCACCTGAGAAGACAAAGATGCATTCATTTCATTCAGGTGCGTCACAAGAAAGAATGGAAGGAAAATATATATACACACACACAGACATATATATATATATATATATATATATATATATATATCAAAATATAAATGAAAGTCAAAAGCACATTTTTAGTCATACCTGGAAACAAATCCTGTTCAAATAGGTTATATGGGCCATTCAATAGAATTGGTTCAAAGTTAGAGTTGGAAACATCTTGAAAAGAAAATTGTCTTTTTCCATAAATCTCTTATAAAGTATTATTTTTTAAAGTAGGCCAATACATTTTATTATACATATTTCAAAGTTAAGGATTCATTATTTTGATATAGCCTAGCTGGAACAAACACTATAACAGTTGATAAGTTTATTTTTTACAAAACATACTATATATTTAACATATGAGCAGAAACTGCTAACAAAAGCTTATTTGATGTCTATTAAAACTTTATAATCTATCCTAAACTAGTCACACACACACACACACACACACACACACACACACACACACACACAGAAACATGATTCAAATTTAAACAGTAGGCTATTTTTGCGTTTACAGACACTAAACGTTATTATATATCGCGATTAGAACAAAGCACAAGAATAAAACACTTACAGTTCAGCTCGCTCCTCGAAGTGAAAATAAACCAGCGCTTGTTCTGAGGTAGGTAAATGTCCCAGGATTATTCCTCACAGCCGCGCAAGACGACAGTACATTAATCTGACTAAATATAGTGTGTTTACCGAGTTTATGTGGGCGTTTACACGTCTCAATGTGTTGCTTCAGATCATTAGCGTTTGAATAGCGCGCACTCTCCGTGGGCGTGTCACATTAGCGGAATAATGAGATGCGAGAACGATAATGAGAACGGCTGACACCTCTCTCTTTTTATATAGGTTACATAAACAGGGAATATTTATTTTAGTTTTAAATTAGATAATTTAAAAGTACAAACTTAAATGATCATAAACATATATTGCTCATGTCTGGTTGAATAGTATTAGCTGAGTTATGTTTAAGTTTAGAGACGTGCTCCAGAAAAAAAGTTCACGGACACGGAGAGGCAGAACGCACACCCTGTTTATTTTCTTTATTTTACAAAACACAATATTTTATTTCGATAGTAGGTGGGCACATAAAAAAGTAGACATTTAACATTTTTTTTTATATGTTTCATAACTCTGTATGACCAGAAATGATGGAGTAGTTTAAGTCTATTTTTCTGCTATGTGAAAAAAATCTGCCAAAACGCACAGGTGCGTTCTTGGTCCCCAGAGGGTTAAGTTCTTTTAGCTGTTAGAAAAATGGATAAAAATAATTCAGCAGAAGCAGGGATGTTTAGACCAGAAAGAAAATCCCCGTCCCCCCTGGCAAATCGCACCTTGCTTACAACGATGTTTTTAAAAACTCTATGTAGGCTATAGGGAATGCAAAAAAAAAAATATATATATATACACTCACCTAAAGGATTATTAGGAACAGCATACTAATACTGTGTTTGACCCCCTTTCGCCTTCAGAACTGCCTTAAAGCTGCAGTAGGGAGTTTTGAGAAAACGTTGACTTAGCCTGAAAATTTGAACAAGCACAACTTACAGGTCCCACCCCCTTGCTCTCTGCTGCGCTACAGCCCTCCCTCCACAGCTCGTCCTCCACAGCAGAGCCCGTCGTGAACGCACAGGTTAGTAAACAGGGCCACCGATGACGGCGGATAAAAAGTTATATGGCACATTCACTAATAGGGACTAAACGTCAACAATATGCTTTACATTGACTATGGCCTGCCCATACTTTGACTACAAACTTGGTCCTCAAATCATTATGTATTTTGCAATACATGTAACTTTATAACGTTGCACTCTTTCTATAAGTTATAAATAGCTAGTAAGATAACGTTAAGATAACGATATATAATGCTAGATAAGGTGTGCCTGTACATTATTTCAGCAACATGACAAGCCAGTGAATTAGCAGGTTTCAATTGTTGCTTAGCAGAGTGCGTGACATTTTATCTACATGTTATGCAGCTAGAGTTTTGACACCGAATCAATGGGCTCTGTCTAATTCTTTCTTTTTCGCTTGTTTATCGTCATCGGTCTTTTTCCCTTTACCTCTTTGTTTTATGAGCAGGTGTCACTCGAGAATTGGCAGTTTAGGTTGTTTCTCCGTCATAAGCACAGCTGCAGCTCGCCGGCAATCTTGAGTTTGAACGACGGTACGCGCTCTGGCGCTCGCGCTGTGCAAGAGAGGGGTGTGATCAGCGCGTACACGAGCGTGATTGACACTGCTAAGACATTCCTCCTGGCTCTGATTGGTTGTTTCTGACCGGGAGCGTGTATTTCTGCAAATGGCAATAGGACCACTGGGAGGAGCCAGAGGAGCTTGATTTTTTCACAGATTATCTGTCTCATATTCTACTGTCAGGACATAATGACAGTTTTAACAAATATGTAAAAAAAATATTTTTTACAAAAGCTACCTACAGCAGCTTTAATTCTACGTGGCATTGATTCAACAAGGTGCTGAAAGCATTCTTTAGAAATGTTGGCCCATATTGATAGGTTAGCATCTTGCAGTTGATGGAGATTTGTGGGATGCACATCCAGGGCACGAAGCTCCCGTTCCACCACATCCCAAAGATGCTCTATTGGGTTGAGATCTGGTGACTGTGGGGGCCATTTTAGTACAGTGAACTCATTGTCATGTTCAAGAAACCAATTTGAAATGATTCGAGCTTTGTGACATGGTGCATTATCCTGCTGGAAGTAGCCATCAGAGGATGGGTACATGGTGGCCATAAAGGGATGGACATGGTCAGAAACAATGCTCCGGTAGGCCGTGGCATATAAACGATGCCCAATTGGCACTAAGGGGCCTAAAGTGTGCCAAGAAAACATCCCCCACACCATTACACCACCACCACCAGCCTGCACAGTGGTAACAAGGCATGATGGATCCATGTTCTCATTCTGTTTACGCCAAATTCTGACTCTACCAACTGAATGTCTCAACAGAAATCGAGACTCATCAGACCAGGCAACATTTTTCCAGTCTTCAACTGTCCAATTTTGGTGAGCTCTTGCAAATTGTAGCCTCTTTTTCCTATTTGTAGTGGAGATGAGTGGTACCCGGTGGGGTCTTCTGCTGTTGGAGCCCATCCGCCTCAAGGTTGTGCGTGTTGTGGCTTCACAAATGCTTTGCTGCATACCTCGGTTGTAACGAGTGGTTATTTTAGTCAAAGTTGCTCTTCTATCAGCTTGAATCAGTCGGCCCATTCTCCTCTGACCTCTAGCATCAACAAGGCATTTTCGCCCACAGGACTGCCGCATACTGGATGTTTTTCCCTTTTCACACCATTCTTTGTAAACCCTAGAAATGGTTGTGCGTGAAAATCCCAGTAACTGAGCAGATTGTGAAATACTCAGACCGGCCCGTCTGGCACCAACAACCATGCCACGCTCAAAATTGCTTAAATCACCTTTCTTTCCCATTCTGACATTCAGTTTGGAGTTCAGGAGATTGTCTTGACCAGGACCACCTAAATGCATTGAAGCAACTGTGATTGGTTGATTAGATAATTGCATTAATGAGAAATTGAACAGGTGTTCCTAATAATCCTTTAGGTGAGTGTATATATATATATATATATATATATATATGTATACTAGCCTATATATATATATATATATATTTTTTTTTTTTACAGAACTGCTTTTGAAATTACGATTGGTATTATTATACAGATGTAAAGTCATTCTGTTGGATACTATTTGTTCCTTAGTGTAAAATGGAAATGCATGGTAATTTTATTTTACAAATATAAGCAAAAAACTGTGTAAAATGTAACAGTAAAATGTAACTGTGTAAAATTACGGAGTAGGCTATAGCCTATTAAGTTCTTTTAGTTATGAGAAAAATAAATTCAAGTGAACGCGTCGCCACGTTTGTCGAACTCTAATTCAAGCCAGAATAAAACCCGATTTTAGAATAATGCATAGCACCACTCGGCGGTGTGCCAAAATACTTAATTATAAACTTCATTATTTCGTTCAAACCCATCTCAAAACGCTTTGTGACATTTTGAAAAGCCGCGAATGTAATAAGGCCACTGGAACCAGGATCATAACTGAAAGGCGCTGCATGTTATCTCTCAATACAGGAGCAGAAGCGCTGGTTCAGATTTTATTGTTTGTTGTTTAAACGTGCGTATTGCATATTTAAAAAAAAAAATATATATATATATATATATATATATTTGATATGGTCTATTGGTGAATTAGGCTATAGCATTGATTACTGTGGAGGGGGGAAATCCCCCACTGGCAAATCACACTTTGCTTAGGTTACAACAGACATGGGGACTTGTGACTTGGTGACTGTCGACTCGAGTCGCTATTTTTATGACTTGTGACTTGACTTGACATAAAATGAAATACTTGAGACTTGACTCGGACTTGGAAGCAGGCACGTGCACAGGTAGGGCTCAACCTGTGCAGAGCACATGCCCTTTTTGCCGAAGTGCCCTTTTTTTGGTGATGGTGTTTTTTTATTTATTTTTTTATATATAAATTAATGCTATTGGTCACCCTTTAAGTCTATCTGTCTGTTTTAAAAATATTTAGCCAATGAAAGATCTTAAAAAGAGCTTGTGTAAATCTTGTTTGATCCTCAAACGGTCAGTAAAGCTGATAACTCCGCCCCCTCTATCTTGACTGAATGAACTGAAGCTCCGCAGCGGCCGCACAGCAGACAGCAGCTGAACGAAGTTTTGCAAGGGTAAACTACGATCTTGTTGTTTGAATAAGTACTAAACACGTTGTCTATAAAAGCTCATATTTTATTTATTTGATGTCTGACTAAGATATGTGGGACCTGAGAGAGAGGTCTAGGCTAGCATTTGCCATAGTGATAGCCAATACATAGCCTACACTTAAATAGCCTGTGCATACAGTAGCATTTCATTTTTTTATAAAATGCGATTTTGACCAAATGTATTTTACAACAGGAAAAACTGAGCGCCTATATAGCTACAACAAAATGTAATGATGCCGCCGGCGCCGTTTCCATCGGAAAATCATAAGCACATGCGCGCCCCCGCGCTGTTCGTACTGGAACTACACAAAGCGACGAGTGATCCTCGTCACCTAGGTAACATATATTTCTAATAAATGTGTTCTTTGATTTATGATTGCTGATACACTTAATTTATTAACATTTAATAATGTTAGTTATGGTAATAATATTAAATTATGGTTAATTCAAGGCTGTTAATATGCACGTATTCGCTGTCTAATTTTTTAATCTATAGTATTTTATATTCTCCGGTCGTCCTCGCATGTATAAATATAGTTAAACATGGTTTTACTACAATAATGTTGTAGTAGTAACAAAAAAAAACAAAAAAAACATTACAGAAGATCAATGAAATCTTTATATTTTATCATGCAGAATGTAATTCGTGATTTCATTCATTTCAAGGCTTAATTTATTTGATCCAAAATAAGCAAAAACAGTAATATTGTGAAATATTTTTACAATTTAAAATATTTCTATATGAATATATTTTAAAATGTAATTTATTTCTGTGGTCAAAGCTGACTTCAGTGTCATGTGATCCTTCAGAAATGCTTTTCACTGCAACTGTACTTTTCACATTATTTTATAATTTTTTTCATTGCTGGCTTATTTTATGGGAAGTGTAGTGAATAAGAGACCTTCAAGAGACCAACATTGGTCCTCCACAGTATCCGGTTTGTGCCATCAACTGCAACTGTGGAGAGATCCACTTCAAAAATGAGGTTAATTAAGAACCAACTCCGAAGCCTTTGCTCAGAGGAGAGACTCTCAGACCTTCTCCTCATAGCCATAGAGAGGGACATCACAGTGAAGTCATAAACATCTTCAAGCATGGCTCACAGAAGTTTGCTGTTGTAATTAGGTTTAAAGAAGCCCTGAAACTCTGTATATCTATATTATCTTTATTATTATTATGGTTGTTATTAATAGTGAATAAATCTAAAGCTTTTGAGACTATTATGTTTTTTGTATTGAATTTGTCATGAAGATGTGACCATTTCCTCCTTTTATGTAGGCTTACTAAATAATCTTGATATAAAAAAAGGGAGACGGGTGCACTTTTTCAGTTTCAGCACATGCCCCTCAAAAGGTCTGTGCACGGCCCTGCTTGGAAGTTAAAGACTCGGGACTTGACTTGACTTGAGACACGATGACTTGAATGACTTGAGTGTTAATCACATCATTTTGAATATAAAATATATCAATTATAAAAATAAAAAAAAACAAGTTGATCCAGCTGGAGCGCAGGCTGAGAATAGCGTTGTCATGACTGGATCACGACACTATCAGCAGTCATGCCCTCTCGTACCTTACGCACACCACGCCCACTTAGATATCACATCAAAATGTCAGCCGGAGGGGTACCGAGGGTCATTGCTTTCGGCTTCAAGAATTATTCACAAGATGGCAAAAGACGAACAGCGCTTTGCAAGACATGCAACATTAACATTGCGGACAGCCAGACGACAACCTCAAATTTCGTCCGTCATTTGAAGAGCCATTCTGCCCAGTAAGTGCTTGTCAATTTGTTAAAGTCCCCGTGAACTGGAAGTTGCAAACGACTTTTCTCCAGTGTTGTGACGTATTTCCGAGAGAAACGGAATACTAAATGAGGCAAAATAGTGGGCGTGGCATTTTTCCCAACTAGCACCTGATTGGATCTAGAAAAGTAGGTGTTTTCATTCAGCCTGTCTACTGTCAGTTGGAGGGGCGTGATTACGGATGTTAAGCAGACACCCAAACCATCAAACCTACGTCATCAGGGAAGGTCCTCCAATGCAGAGGGGAGGGGAAATTTCAGATTTTGATTAAAGATTACGAAGCCAAATTTTTTTTGTGTGTGGATTGACTTGCATGGATGAATTGTTCACCACAAAACGATCAATTTAGGCAAACAAAGTAAGTATGGTCAATTTTGAATTCATGTTATCTGGTTAGTTGGTAGTTAGCTAATGTAATAATAGCTAAAGTAGCCATTAACCCTTTCACAAGTAAATTTAAACTATTCTAACTGATCCCCCAGCGTGAGTTTTTCTAGGCGACCGTTATTTAGAACCTGTCAGTCACTCACTTTAATGTTTCCATGGTGACGCGTCATTGCTTGTCACGTGACACAGCGCAACCACAACACAGCGCTGAATGAATGATGATCTGCTTTTATGTCATTTTTCCTGTTTTATTCAAAATCTTCACAAATGTATTAGCTATAACATGAAACACTGATATTCCGATTGTCAAATATGTGCAAGTGGATGTGTTTTGTTGTTTAAACACCTTTATAATGATCGCGTTAGTTGAGCTGTATGTACGGCGCCATGTTAGTTTACAACACGTCAATTTCTCAACTTCTCACGAAATACATGAAAGTAAGTGACCGGTGAACTGGGAGAAGAATAGGGTAAAATGTAAAGCTACTTACACAATGTGTATCTGATATGAATAAAACGTGTCGTCTTATAATGGAAAGGATTATTATTGACGCTTCCATAGACATCAGTGTGTATTTTACAAACTACAAATATTTTTTTTGCTAGTACTTATGTGTATTTAAATGTCTGAAACCTAAAATAAAAATTATGTGGTTGAAAACACTGAACAGTTGTGATATATGACAGCACTAAGAGCGTATGTCTCTGGCTCAGCTCCAGCCAACGCGTTAGAGCACGTTTGAATCCATTGATATATACACGAAGCAGAATAGTGGTTCATATGTCTAATGCTTTTTGAAATCTTAAGGCTTTATTCTTCATAAAAGAAGTCGGACATCATCACATTTTTGTATACATTTTTATTTCTTTAAATTAGTAAGCTACAGGACACTGTCTTTCAAAACATGACCTGCGCGAAAGAGAAAAGTGAATGAATGCGTCATTGTACCCAAATGCACTTCCATTTCAAACCAAACTGACGCCCATAGATCAAATTCTGCAGGTAAAATTACAATAATAAGGTGACTTGACTTGGACTTGACCTACTACAGGACTTGACTTGAATTGACTTGACATAGCCTGTGACTTGACTTGACTTGACTTGACTTGCCCAGGAAAAAAATACTTGGGACTTACTTGAGACTTGAAGATTAAGACTTGAGACTTACTTGAGACTTGCACATGTGTGACTTGGTCCCATCTCTGGGTTACAACCATGTTTTAAAAAAACTATTTTTGTAGCCTATTGTCACGGGTTGGTTCAGAGAAGACAGACGAAGAACGTAGTAAACACTTTCTTTACTCGTAGAGACTCCAGATACATAGGAACAGGTGAGACAGCGTGTCAAACACGAACAATACCGGACAATGAACTGAATGCAGACAGGAACTTAAATACACAGTGATGATGATTACATAAACGACAGGCAGCTGTGAGGAAGGTGATAACGATGAAGACAAGCAGGTGTGTAGACAAGAGGGATGCTGGGAAGTGTAGTGAAGAGGCGGAGACAAGACAGACTGTGACATTACACCCCCCCTCCGGAAAGCGCGACCTCGCGCTGCAGAGGAACCAAGGCGGAGTAGATGGAGGGAGGAGCCAAGGCGGAGCAGATGGAGGAAGGAGCCAAGGCGGAGCAGATGGAGGGAGGAGCCAAGGCGGAGGCGGGGCTGATGACACCAGGGGGCCGACTGACAGCGGCGGAGCAGGTGAGAGAGGAGACCAGGGTGAAGCCGTAGAGCCGACGAGACAGGGTGACGCTGAAGGACTGGAGGGACATGGTGAGACCGTAGGCTCCGGTGACTGAAGTGCAGACAGGGACACAGAAGGACACGGTGGAGACAGAGGGAGTGAGGACCAAAGGGATACTGAGGGGAGTGAGGAGTCCAACAGAACCGGGGGGACGAAAGGACGAGGCGTAGCCAGAGGAGAGAAGTCCAAAGGTGAGGGAAGGCCGACGAGGGACCAAAGTGGATCCGGGGGGACGAGGGAGCCTGGCGGAACTGGGGGACTGAGGGGCCATGGTGGAGCTGAGGGAGGTAAGAGCCAAGGGGGAGCAGATGGGACGAAGGGCCGAGGTAGAGTCCTGGTAGAGGAGGTTGGAGGCGGAGGCCAGGGATCCACCGACCAGGCTGGATCAGCAGGGCTGGTAGTCAGGGGTGGACGGGTTGAAAGGTGGCAGATGAAGGGAGGTGGGAGAGGGAGGCTGGGTGGGAAAACAGTCTCTGGCAGGGCGGACGGGACCAGCGGTGAGGGCTCGGCAGGGCTGGACGGGACCAGCGGGGAAGAAGTCTCTGGCAGGACGGTCTCTGGCTGGACGGTCTCTGGCTGGACGGTCTCTGGCTGGACGGTCTCTGGCTGGACGGTCTCTGGCTGGCAGGCGACGGGCTCAGGCTCTGGCGGGCAGGCGACGGGCTCAGGCTCTGGCGGGCAGGCGACGGGCTCAGGCTCTGGCGGGCAGGCGACGGGCTCAGGCTCTGGCGGGCAGGCGACGGGCTCAGGCTCTGGCGGGCAGGCGACGGGCTCAGGCTCTGGCGGGCAGGCGACGGGCTCAGATTGGCTGGACGGAACCAGCGGTGCAGGCTTGGCTGGGCTGGACGGAACCAGCGGTGCAGGCTTGGCTGGGCTGGACGGAACCAGCGGTGCGGGCTTGGCTGGGCTGGACGGAACCAGCGGTGAGGGCTTGACTGGGCTGGACGGAACCAGCGGAGAAGGCTCTGAAGGGCTGGACGGAACCAGCGGAGAAGGCTCTGTGTTTGGAGTGGTGGAGATGGCTGTAGTGTGTGGTTGTGGGGTGATGTCATCTTCAGCCTCACCAACGGTGAAGGCTGACCCACACAACCACAACACATGATCGATGTACTGGACAAACGTGCCTTGGATAGCTGCCGCTGGAGCTAGTTGGTACAGGCTCTCATCTAGCCCACCCCAAAACACAGACTTCAGGACATCATCTGTCCAGCTTACCCCGTTGGAAATTGTCAGGAATTTGGAGACATAATCCTCAATTGGGAGTCCGTCCTGAAAACAATGCACCAAAAGATCGGCTGGGGTTGATAGGAAGCGGCCAACTTCCATACTTTTTCTGGTCCGGTATTCTGTCACGGGTTGGTTCAGAGAAGACAGACGAAGAACGTAGTAAACACTTCCTTTACTCGTAGAGACTCCAGATACATAGGAACAGGTGAGACAGCGTGTCAAACACGAACAATACCGGACAATGAACTGAATGCAGACAGGAACTTAAATACACAGTGATGATGATTACATAAACGACAGGCAGCTGTGAGGAAGGTGATAACGATGAAGACAAGCAGGTGTGTAGACAAGAGGGATGCTGGGAAGTGTAGTGAAGAGGCGGAGACAAGACAGACTGTGACACCTATAGCCTATGAAACCCCATTAAGTTTTTTTTTCTTTTCTTTTTTTAACAGACTGCTTTTGAAATTACGATTGGAATTATTATACAGATGTAAATTCAGTCAATCTGTTGGATAAGATTTGTTCCTTAGTGTAAAATGGAAATGCATGGTAATTTTATTTTACAAATATAAGCAAAAAACTCTGTAAAATGTAACAGTAAAATGTAACTGTGTAAAATTACGGAGTAGGCTATAGATTAAGTTCTTTTAGTTGTTATGAGAAAAATAAATTCAAGTGAACGCGTCGCCGCGTTTGTCGAAATCTAATTCAAGCCAGAATAAAACCCTATTTTAGAATAATGCATAGCGCCACTCGGCGGTGTGCCAAAATACTTATTTTTTTTAACAGAACTGCTTTTGAAATTACGATTGGAATTATTATACAGATGTAAATTCAGTCAATCTGTTGGATAAGATGTATTCCTTAGTGTAAAATGGAAATGCATGGTAATTTTATTTTATAAAATTGAACCCGTGTCATCTAAATGATTGAAACCTAAGTTCTACCACTCGACCACAACTTTTCTCACTGAGAAATGCCCAGAAGTTCTGTTGTTCAGCAGTCAGTGAGAGAAGTGCTCTTCAATCGTCTCATTCCTCAATAGTTTAGCGTCATTGCACCTAATTTATTTTCACTGACATACATACTGAGATAGGCCTATTTTAACTTTTTGATTCATAAAATGTTCTGCTCTAAAAGTTTGTTATATTCTGTTTAAAATGTACTTTTACAGAATTACGTTTTGCTTTCGTTAAATTTAACTGAATCTGTTGTAGCCTATAGGCTATTTAAAAAAAGTTGTATTATTTTTTTGTTCTAAAAGTTTGTTCCATTCTGTTTCGTTTGTTTATTTATTTATTTATTTTTACATATTCAATCAGTCTCATTCTTGTTTTTTTACAAGTGCTGTGTTTTTTTAATAAACAGATAGCCTACAAACAGAGATATTTAATAGTTCACTGTTCGTACAAATAAAAGTCTATATGTATACTACATGTATACTAGGTATACTATAAATTGTATGATCGTTCGTTTAAATAACATTAACCAAATTGTCTTTCTTTAATTAATAATAAAACTATTACTTTTACATGCAGTTTCAACTCCACCAAATCTTTGTTTGTTTCATTATTGTACAGCAAATGTCAATAGCTCTTGTTTTGATTTTTTCATTTTTGTTGTAGGCTTATTTGGAAATTACCATAGTTGTAGTATTTCATCCTTACTGATAATTGACCCTTCGCAGGGAGCTTGATTGACAGGTGATCTGACCAATCATTCTTCGCCATCCGCCATTTTGTCCGACAAAGCAGTCAGGAGAGTTAGTAGATTAACATGGGAGGATTTCAAATTGAAAAACGGAATGTACTGATGCCTTTCTGCGGTTAAAACAACATTCCTTCTTAAGTTCATTCATGTTTATTTGAGGCTATAAATTAACTAGAAGGAAGAGATGATCGGATCATGAGCAGCTTTAACTGATGCTCTACAGCGATCTTTCACGACACATTAAAGAGCCACAAAACGCTATTTATTGTTTAAATTTCTTTTAAAAAAATGACCAAATTTGAAAGGTGAGACTTTGTTTAATATGTTTAATATCAAAAGTAACCTGGTCTGTCCTGTCTGTCGGCGTGTTGTCAGTCCGCGATGTATTTTTCACTGCATGAGAACATGGTGTGTGTGTGTGTGAGAGCAGCATAGCTTGTCGGACATAGCGACAGTAACTAAGGGGGGCGGGTCTTTGCGAACGGTCAATTGACATTAGCTCCACTTACGTTTCAAAAATGCGGCAATTGCTGCTGTTTTGCTAAATGTCCCTTTGCGCCACCGGGCGGTCATTTCGCAAACAACTTTGAAATGCGACTGGTTTATTTTTGTTGCGGTGGATTTGCCGCGGCGGTAATAGGCATTCTGGTTGAGTATCTACTGTAGGTCATTGTTTTATGAGTGACAAAGTGTGTCTGTTGGGTGACAACTTTTGCTAGTGTTTTAAAAGAGATGACTTGATTTGAGACATGTATGAAATCTTTTGGTAGTTTTATTGTGTTTTGTATATGAAATGTATTGCTGTGCCAAGCTGAAAGTTGGTAAGAAGAACTGTGTGAACAGTTTAAAAAAGTGTTGAGAAATGTGTCCTTGTAATTGTATATATATATATATATATAAAAACTAATTGCGGTTTAAGGATAAAATGGGAGTTGTCTCAGTTTGTACAAACGTAAAAAAAGAAATAATTTAACTGACTTTTAAAATTGTCTCCCACTCTTGCTCTAATCTCTGTGAAATGCAGCACAGGCTTTGGCTCAAAGCAAGAGGGGTGCAGAAGTACTTCATCCTGAAAAGGCCAAGGTGATTGTATATATCGGCAGAATAGAGAGGAAGAAAAAAGCGGCGGTAAAGATTGAAAGAAAAGGTTTTGATTCCCTCCTTTGAGTCTTTGGTTTTAACCTAAACCCCTAGAAGCAGCAAAATGTCATGACAATTTCCCCAACCCCCTTAACATTTTCCCCCTTTTTATTTTCACAAGCTTTTTAAACATATATAATAGAAGCGTATGTTGAGTATCCACATGGGATGCAAGTGTTGACCTTGTCAGCTGTGCTCTCTTTGGGTTAATTAAAGAAAACAGCAGTGCAACGTGATCCCGTGTGAAAGGAGTGTGAATTTACCCACCTCAACTGTGTGTGTGTGTTAGATTGTAACAGAGGCACAAAAGAGAAAGAGTCTCTGATAATCTCCTTCCTCTTAGTTTTGAAAAGGGGAAAAAAACACTCACTTTTCCAAAGAGCTCTTGTTTTATTAAGCTTTCCAGTCTTGTTACGGGAACGTTCATATTCCGTACAGAGCTGTTGTGCCATTCACTCCTCAGGGAGTTGAGTAAGCAGGGTACCTGCTGAACAAACTTGTTTTGAACAGTTATGCAAATTAGCCGAATGCCTGAAAAGCAGTAGAAAATCGTTTAGCTAACCGCTAGCCTAAGCCACATCTTCTGGCCGAAGAACCATTTCTGATGGTCAGGTGTGCATCAATCCAAATATATTGTAGGAGTTAGCCTTATTACACATGTATTAGTACAAGCGAGAGCTGGCCCCAGCAGGAGTCTCGGTGCTTGGCTGTAGACTAACATCTCATTAGAATGCAGCAGCCCTGTGTAACCCACGACGTCACTCATGATTAGCGCTATCACTATTAGCAAAACATAAAAACATACCCCCTCTTTCTCCAGAAGCGATTTTCAAGATTGTAAATCAGACCGGGTGCGTTGGGATGCGTAAATAAAATTAAAACTTATTAAAACATCCGCACGCTGATCAAAGTTGCACTCATAAACAGATTCGCTGAATCAAAGAAATTAGCTGCTGCCTTTTCGGAAAAGTTCTTGCAGTTTACTCGGTCGCTGTATAATGAAGCGAGATAGAGGTGAAGGAGGCTTGAGGGGAATGAAGATGTCTTTCTCTAAGGTCTATTTCATGAGTATGTCCTTCAGGAGGCCATTCACAGCTTTTAATACTGAATTTCACAATGGATTAAGACGGAAGATCTCCGGGCTACTGCTTGTTAAGCTGTTAGCTGAGGAGTGGCTTCTCAGGGTGAATGTTTTCACATGATGTAGGGCTGCTCCCACAGAACCCAAAGGCACTCTGCCATACAGTAGGTTCAAGGACGTGATGAGAGGAAAGTGTCTGTGGAATAGGGTTTAAATAGTATTTGTGTTGTAGAGCTGTTCTGCTTGTGCAATATTGACTTAAAGGTTGTGTGCAAACTGAGAGAGACCGTTTGTTGTTCCTTTTTTATTACAGTATCAATGAAAGGAATGGAACTTGATAGTTTTCATTTTGAATTAACGATTTGTCTGGACACAAAAGATACATTCACACTGCAGCTGAATATGACCCAAATCTGATAAAAAAAATTCCCCTCATGTGATAATTAATTCATGTATTTATTTGTTTGTTTGTTTGTTTGTCACTGTGAACAGCAAAAATCATTCTGTATATATATATTTTTTTTTTGCAATGTGACTTTAGTTTGAATAGTCATATTGTACATATTCTAAATATCCACTGATCTATAATATAATAACTGTATTGCTCATGATGTCATAACACATTCTATTGAATTAATGGGAAGTCATCTGATTTAAATGTGTAAACCAACAAGTCATTGGGCCCTATTTTAATGATCTAAGCACATGGTCTAAAGCGCACGGCGCAAGTGCACTAAGGGCGTGTCCGAATCCACTTTTGCTAGTTTAATGATGGGAAAAATGGTCGGCTTGCCTGGAGCATGGTTTAAAAGGGTTGTCCCTATTCTCTTAATGAGTAAAGGGTATGTTTTGGGCATAACGTGCGATATACCAATCAGAGTGTAATTTCCCATTCCCTTTAAAAGTCAGTTGCACTCGCACTATGGCGGGTTACTATTTACATGGCGGAATTTGCAAGCGAAAAGACTGAACGCATCTCCAGAGAGCAAACAGATCTGCTCGTGCGTAAGGTTAAAGCGCGCAAGGAGACCATCTACGGGACAAGCCGAATTCCACCATATCTTTATGTACACAATGTAGCCAACAGCCATATCACCCTGTAGCCCAAGACTGGTTGCCCACTGAAGCTAAGCAGGGCTGAGCCTGGTTGGTACCTGGATGGGAGACCTCCTGAGAAAACCAGGTTCCTGCTGGAAGAGGTGTTAGTGAGGCCAGCAGGGGGTGCTCACCCTGTGGTCTGTGTGGGCCCTAACGCCCCAGTATAGTGACGGGGACACTATACTATCAAAGAGCACCGTCCTTCGGATGAGACGTTAAACCGAGGTCCTGACTCTCTGTGGTCATTAAAAAAATCCCAGGATGTCTTTCGAAAGAGTAGGGGTGTAACCCCGGCATCCTGGCCAAATTTGCCCAGTGGCCTCTGTCCATCATGGCCTCCTAATCATCCCCATATATATATATATATACACTGATTGGCTTCATCACTCCACCAGTAAGCTGATGTGTGGTGGGCGTTCTGGCGCACTATGGCTGCTGTCACATCATCCAAGTGGATGCTGCACATTGGTGGTGGTTGAGGAGATTCCCCCTTCCATGTGAAGCGCTTTTAGTGCCTAGAAAAGCGCTATATAAATGTAATGAATTATTATTATTATTAATCTTTTACATTGTAATCCTTTTTTATTTTTTATATTTGGCTAGTTTGTGTGCTGCTGCGCGTACCTGTGTTTGTAATAAGCAGAGTGTACGCGCATTGTGGACCCGCCTATAGACGCACATTACTAACGCACTCTTTAAATAACAAAAAAATATGGCGCAGTCTATTTCAGTTGCCTCAAAATAGCAACGTGCCAACAATGCGCCTGAACACACCTCGTTTTCAGACCAGCACAAATGGGCGCAAATGTATTTGCTATTTAAACAACGTGGCGCAGGACGTGAAAATGATGACTGCGTCAGGCGGAAACTAGCAAAAAACATTGTGTTCGGGTATATGATAGGGCCCATATTTTTTAAGTCTGTATATTCATACAGTACATTGTGAATGTTTTAAGCAAATAATTTTAGTTTCTTTAATTGAAAGTCTGAGATTTTCCCTGCTTATTAAATGTGTGTGAGTGAGTTACGTTCATCCTCATCAGAGTGTCAATATATCAGGACATTAGACGTGCTCATTCTGAAAATTTTAATACAAATTTATGCTGTATTAAGCACATACAACTTAATTTGCCTTGTACAGTTATTCACTTTAGTTATGCAATGGTTTTGTTATATAATATTGTTTTTATTAGGACAGTAACAATGTAAATGATTCAACAGTGTTTTACAGCTTACATTTTGGTTAAATTAATGTTTAATTAAGCAAGTTATACAAATAAAACTGCAAACTGACATTCTAGTAAAAAGAGAATTTGCATCGTCCAAACTTTTTTTTCCCTCAAATTCTCCAATATTCTGAAGTGGATGTTGGTCAGTGCAAAGTTATCAGAAAATCAGCAAAAAATGAATGGTAATGTTTGCAGTATATTGTATACATTTCTGCTAATAAATACAAACACATTCATGCCTTAACATTATTCAGTTCCTTTATGAAAATAAATCAAAATAATGGGCTAACTTTAAGAGTTGGGTTTGGTAATATATGTGCATCATGTAAAGATAACAAGCCCCTATAATAACAATTTTATGGACATAAAATTAAATTGATTGAACCAAGAGTTTTTGGAGCATCGTTTTTATTTTATTCCTGATGTGTTTCGATGGTAATTAAATTTGATTGTTTTTTTCTCTCCATGTTTCAGGTTAAAACGTAAAACACAACTTCAGGAGGACAGCAAGGATTTATGGAACAAACTAGTGTTCTATAAGGAGGAGAACAAGAAGCTACTGTCTGACAAGTAAGTGTCTGTCGTTTTGTCAGGTCCTGTAGAGCCATCACAGTTTTTATTAGCACCCAGCAGGATTCTGCAGAAAATTCACATAGTTGACTGCAGGAAAATGATATTGTCATTTCAAACATAACTTCGGGCAACATCTGTCCATTTCAAAGATTTTTTTTTATTACATTTACAACCGTACGTTACGGTGATTGCAACCAGGACTGAAATTTTGGATCACTTGTAAGTATTTCTAAAGCTAGTAAGTTAAATATTTTGATCAATTGTCCAGGAATTTTTTGTTGTTGATGTTGACTGTCAAACGCTCTATACCACCTTGACGAAAAATAAATAAATAAATAAATAATAATAATAATGAATGCAGACGAAATGATTTCAGGTTTTTCTGGAAATAACTTTCTGAAAACAACACCGGAACACTGAATGCAGATGCTTGGTGCAACTCCAGACATTTATAGCAGCTAAACACACTGACATTCCTGTCTTGAGGTTTGCTCCCTGGAGTTTTTTGGGGGGTACATTCGGTGACAGTCAGTGTGTGCGCGTGTGTTAATTACTGCTGATCTCGTCTGCTGGAGGTGTCGCGCTTCATTAGGCCGCCTTGGCCCTTTCCTTGCCAGGCCTCATTTGGCCCATCCTTTGCTGAGGGGTCTAACCCTGCCAGCCAGTGCGGCCTGGCCCTCCCCTGCTTGATCTCTACCCCCGGCTCGCTCTTACAGGAGGGCTCACTCTTTTCACGCCCCCACCTTGCCTGCTGCCTGTCCTCCTAATCCCAGCTGAGCTCATTATGATGTAGCCTGGCTGCCTCCCTCTCTCTCTTTGAGCCTGAGCTGTCCAAGCTAATTACAGGCTAGCAGCCAACACTCCCCGTTAAGGGCCTTCTGCCGCGGCGCTCGCACTAACGCGCTGCTTGGAAGTGACCTGCGAGGAGCACGAGGGAGCTGCTCTCTTTCCAGCCACGCAGCACCTGTCCTTCGGGGTTAGCCATGATCCCTGTCATGCCCGTTCCAGCGAGCACTGAGCAAAGTTAGGCCGGCCTAACTCGTGCTTTCGGGGGGCTTTAGGGAGAAAAAAAAGCATACAATGTCGGGGTGGAAAGGGAGCACTGTCTTTGATCTCCACTTGCCCGAGACGAACATTACCGACTGTGTGATTGTGGAAGCACAGGTCCCCTGCACGCTCTCTGTTTCTTCCTCTTCCTGACTTCAATTCGTTTGCACTTAACCTTGCTTTATTTATTGTTTGAATGGATCGAAACATGCAAGATGTAATTAGGCTGGTATTCTTTATCAAGCTGTTATGTGGGACAGCAAGCTAAATTACTGTTGATGGCCGACAATTAAGGATGGGCCGTGGCAACGGGTCTGCACTGGCAGAAGATGGCAGGTTGCCGTTTTACTGACCGTATTAGGATGATTGTGCTTGTGAAGGTTGCGCTCATAAGCATGGCGATGATCTGCTAATGGTTAATTACCTTATTGCGGCCTGTAGTTTTAGGCGGTCTTAATTGCCGGCAGAGACTGCTGCTGGATACTTACTGAGCAGCAGTAAGTCACCTCTGCCTTATCTTGCTGCCCTCATTTCCTTCAAGCGCTTTTCACAGTCACAAGCTTTTTTTTCCGGTCTATTCTGCACACTTTCGAGCGGATACGAGTTCAAATGTCTGTTTTGGGCCTCTTGTTATATTGGTCAGTGACATGATAAAGAAAAGGAAAATTGTTTTTAGTTAAAAACATTTATGATGAGTTCTTTAACATACTCTTTGTATTCATGTTGGTTACATATAATTTTCGAAAAGATTTTGGTTTACGCATAACCCAATAATGTTATATATTGTAATAATATTAATCAATATTCATTCACTTTTAGTCTGACTATAATGGCATGTAATTTTAGTGATCAAAAATAACAGATGATGGAAAAGTGCAATGTTAATTAGTTATTCATTGTCTGTTTTTATTTATACTTATACCGTTTTAGTGCACTGCTACAGAAAGAGTGTAGATTCACAATGTGAATAAATCGTTCTTTAGTTTGTTCACTTCGTCATTTATGTCATATTGTTCAGAATCAAGTTGTAATATTACGTTTATGTTGTGTATGTTTAATTAATCGCATATGTATAAGATAAGTTTGGGTGAGTTTTTTAAATTAGCAAAATGATTAAGTTTTACTTCATTCACTGTTCAACTGTGAGCTTACTTATGCAGCTTACACAGCTAAAGCGGGCATTCCTGGCATAATTGACTATGATTGGATTATACAAAAGAATCATATTCTTTGATGTAGCCTATGTATATGTAGGCTCTTTACTGTATGTATATAAATATATACACTTACAGTGGTGTACTTACCAACATTTTGAGGAACAAAAATCTACATATATAATTTTAAGGTTTCCTTTAGTTCATTATATAAAACACAAAGGAAAAAAATCCTACATGAGAAATTGCTCAATAACTTAACAGCTTTAACTAAAAATATACATAAGCGTAACAAAAATGATTCCGATAAGATTATTTTTTCAACATGATGTTGATATCAATGTGTTTCAAAGCTTAATTTTGTGTCAGGCACTAATTTGCAGACTCATTGAGGCAAAACAGATCAGCCAGAAATTTCAAAAATGAGAATTAAAAACAAAACAAAAGGAAGGGAAGGGAAGGGAAGGGAAAATATTGTTTGGGAGCGTTTCAGTGAAATAGTTAACCAGGACGAATCAAGTGATATGTAATGGCTGTAAAGCGCTGTATATGACAATAAACTAATAAAGCCTATCCAGCCTTTGATTGGGCTGAACGCATTTAATTTCTTGTGTGTGTGTTCAGGAAGTTGCAGTGACGGAAAAGGTGGCATTACAATTTAAGTTTGAAGGGAATAAAGCCTCTGTTTAGGCTATGAAGGAAATGTAATTTTGCCAAAGTAGAACTTTTACTTTAAATAAATGTTCATTTAAAATCAGCCTACTTCAGTGCAATATGTTACCATATCATCACGCTTAACACTGAGAATTAGAATAACTGTAATGTGGCGATCGGGTGCGGATATCTAAATCAGAGAGTGGCAGATTCAGGGGATGTTATAGCTGATCCATGCTTCTCTACTGCATAGTCTTAACTTTATAAATTAAATATTGATTAATCCTTGTTAAAGCTACGAACGTTATTCAGTCAAGATCAGTGAGTGATTTTCTCTTTGTCTTTTGTTGTTTGAGTAACATTAGTGATATTCTCTTTCGTGTCTTTTTGCGCTCGAATCTGAATGGTTAAAAATTGCTTGTATGTTTAAATTGACAAGTCTTACAAAACACGTGCAAATTATAACATTTTGTTACGATGCAGCACTGGTTCAAACGGGCAAGTGACAATTCCAAATATAAAGTGTCCTGAGCATCTTTCACGCTGGCCCTGGGCCATCAGCCAATCCTTATTTTTTAGCCTGCTCCCAAATAATTTAAATACACAAATTAATTTAAAAAAAAAAAAGATGTTGATTGCATTGTTAGTGTATTTTGGAATAAATTAATAAACAAAACAATGAGCATTTACATTAGCACATTACCTGTATTTGTGCAAGACTGCCTCGATATGTCTGTATATTTTTGTGTGCATTTAGATAATCATTTAGATTTTTGGCCTTAGGGACTCATGTGCCGACTGCTAATAGCATATTAAAATCAGCAGGGAAACAGAACGACCTATGAATGCCTGTGTTTAATAACAGAGGAACGCTTGCACAGCCGACTCACACCCATTGTCAGGAACAGATCTGGATAGCTCTCTGGAGAGAACATTCAATATCAATTGAGCAATTCAGTCAATTGCTTGGGCAACTAAAGCTGAGTGTTGGATGCTTTGAGATTAAAATATCTTGTTTGGTAGCGAAACATGACTGGATTTGCTTTGGTATCATTTGTACTGTGCCCATTTGTAATCTCTTCCCCCCGCTCTTAGGGCTTTTTTTTTTCATCTGCTCTTTCTTCCTCATTATGCATCTGCCTCTACTCGGGTTGTCCGCACTTGTTAATTGTTGCTTAGGGTTTATGGGTAAAAAGAGCCAGGAATTATTTAGGCCTCATAAACAGAATAAACAGCCCTTAGACAGTGATAGCTACACTCAAACGACATCAAAGTATAAATTACCCAGCCATTAAGCTGGAAAAAAGCCTTTGAGATGATTTACGCTGCTCGCCCTCCACTGAGTGTGACCATTACAGACATGATCCCCGACTTTGACTTTAATGAAGTTTAATAAAGTTTACCCTTCTTGTGCCGCTGTTTTTTGCTTTTCATCTTGATTGCTATAAGGTATTAGGAGTAATGAGTGTCTTTTTGCCCTGGGTCCCAGACAGAGAGACAGAAATGGAAGAACGTATAAAGTCAGAATGCTTGATGTCGGTTTTGAAGACTAGCACAACTTTTGCCCCCTCCATTAATTATTTGTTTGATTAATGATGCCCTAAAATATGCAGCTCACCATTCAATGATTGAATGTTTTGCTGCTTCTTTAGCTCATTTTTAGGATAGGAAACTAGTAGTAGATGCTATTGAAATATCTCTTTGCTTGCATCTTAGCTCAATTATTCTGGATTTTAACATTTAAGTGGAATGTCTTATATTTTTATGAATGCTAATTTTAGGAACTCTATCCTTGACGGCAACACTTTTCAGTTCCCCAGATTATGCTGTCCCCATGCTTATGTTACAATGGATGTGGACCTATTCACACAGAGTGCAAATGTTTCCCACAAACAAGACTAGGCTAAATCTAAATCATGCAAAGTTTGCCTGACAGTAATGCATGTGATGTCAATGACCTCTAGTATAGTGCTTTTCAAAGTTTTTCATGCTAAGGGCCCCCAATTTTAATGATCTCCTTGCAAGGGACCATCCATCCATCTATTTTCCAAACCACTTGTCCTATGTAGGGTCGTGGGGATGCTGGAGCCTATCCCAGTTTCTTGGTAACACATTGGATGGATGGCCAGTCCATTGCAAGGTTAGCACACACACACTCACACATTCACACACTCACTCACACCCACAGGCAATTTATGGTCTCAGTTTCACCTATGCAGCATGTCTTTGGATCATGGGGAAAACCACCTTAGCGAGGGATCCCTTTCCAAAAATATAAAAGGCTACTACATATCCATGCATGAATACCCATTTATATTGTGTGAAATTGTGATATTATATAACATGTAACTAAAACAAAATAATTGGCTTATATATTGTGTCTGTACTGAAACCAAAGCAAATTATTACAATATTATATTAAATTATTTTGTATTAAATTGAAAGCATATTGTTCTGTAAAGTGATGTGGCTTCTTATCACAGAATGAGTTAGAAATTATTGTATAGTATTCTTAACTGTGATAAAGGCTATGTTGATTAGCATTGCATTATAGTATAGTATTACGGCTGCCAGTATAAGTTAAATTGTCTTATTAAAACCCTGAGATGGCTGGAAGAACACGGATAAACCATATACTGTCGCAATCGTGTGTTTATTCTCTTCCTGTTTAATCAGTCACAACATCTTTTGAATTATGGGTGACACTTCCAGTTTGGGGATCTTCCATTCAAAACATAAGCTTGCACTATAATCATTATCCATCAGTTTGACTGAATGAGCTGTATTTTTTTCGTCATGTTTTATTGTCAAACGTCATGAGAGAATAATGTAACGCTTGGTATTTTAATGTGATATGGTATCACAAGAATATCTATGGCAAGAGCTCTTTTCAGTTGCTGCTTTCTTTTACTCCTGATTATTATTATTTTTTTTATCCTTTGTATTCCGCTGAAACAGTATGAAAAAAAGACAACATAAACTCTGCATTTGTGGTCTGTTCTCTCGGTTTAATTTACGATATATTCCATTAATAATTCACTGGAATACACCAAGAATCTCTCGTTTTTCTCACAAAATCCTCAATCTCTTTCCAAGTGGTTTTTCAAATGGATGCTTTAAAATGTAATTGTCTCTTTTTTTCACTTCTAATCTCTATTAACAGAGTTTACCTGGATGTTTCTAAAGCAGGGAAAAACAATTTATTATCTGTCAAAATGACGGACAGCACTTTGAAATATTATCACGCAATGCTAAAGTTAATGAACATTTTTGATTAAGGCCATGTATGTTACATAATACAGATATATATTACCATGGTATTACCACCTGTTCAATGTACTTTGTTGATGTTTATACACTTTTAAATATCCTTTTAATGTTCGATGGTTGAACGGTAAGTAAAATAATGTCATCTCATTGTGACTGGTTTTTAACATTATTGCATGCATAGAGCAAAAGTTTCACTGATTGTTTACAATTTAACGGAAGTTACACCCATAATTCATGCAAAGCATCATGGGGCACAGGAAAAAGGTGGATCAAGTGGACTCTCTTGTGGACTTTCCGTGCGAGGGCGCCCTCCGGCTTTCAGTTTGAAGTAATCGAAAAGAAATCGAAAGTTTTAAGTTATAGAAGGCAATATATTCTATCAGAAAATGATAGATAGATAGATAGGCTAGATAGATAGATAGATAGATAGATAGATAGATAGATAGATAGATAGATAGATAGATAGATAGATAGATAGATAGATAGATAGATAGATAGATAGATAGATAGATAGATAGATAGATAGATAGATAGATACAGTAGCTAGATAGATAGATAGATAGATACGTAGATAGATAGTGTTGCTATGCAGTTGTTAGGGTGCTCGGGCTGGTTGTTGCTATGCGGTTGCTAGGGTACTCTATGTGGTTGCTATGCTGTTGCTAGGGTCCTCGGGGTTGTTTCTAGGGTGTTGCTATACGGTTGTTAAGGTACTCAGGTGTTGCTAGGGTGTTGCTGTTTGGTTGCTTAGGTACTCAGGTTAGTTGCTAGGGTCTTGCTATGCAGTTGCTGGTGTTGCTGTGCAGTTGCTAGGGTACTCAAGGTGGTTACTAGAGTGTTGCTATGTGGAGTGTTAATGATAGATAGATAGATAGATAGATAGATAGATAGATAGATAGATAGATAGATAGATAGATAGATAGATAGATAGATAGATAGATAGATAGATAGATAGATAGATAGATAGATAGATAGATAGATAGATAGTGACACCCATCATGCATATGTAAACTTAGCCAGAGTAAGGACTTAATTAAATAAAAAAAATGTTTGCATGATGAGCAAACCTCTTTACTCCCATTTACATGCAATGTTCCATTAATACGTTTATTAGGAATTGTGGTGGTTTTTATTCACTTGTACCCCGATGTAAAACACAAAAATGTTAAACTTAAATGCAATAAGCCTGTTTATTTTCATTGCCGTCTCATTCAATGCAGAGTAAGCTAAGACTAGTGGCAATGAGTTGTGCTAATAATATACCGTAGTTATGTAATTCAGGGATTTTGAGTGAGTTGTGTGAACTTGTGATCAAAGCAATCCATGGATTCAACACATACTATGGTCTAAAATTATGTTTTTTGTAAGTAGATGAATTGGGACACAGGCTTTATTTCGTTCTTGAATTAATCTGTGTTTAAATTATAAAATACATCAATTGAGTGAATGATTCAATAAATCACTTATACAGAAAGTTACTAGTTTGTTAAATGATTTATCTGTGCACAATTTTTTAATTCATGTGTCCTCGTAATCTTTGATCAAAATCATTAACGTCCCCTCTCCCTCGCAACAACTCTCTTCTCTGATGACGCAGGGCTCCAGACTAACTTTTTTTTACTAGGAGCACTGTAGCCCCTTACTGAAAATTTCAGGAGCACAAGCAGAAAATCTAGGGGCACACCTTAAATCAACCTGCAATGCAGTTTCCCCCATTTTCCCCCATTTTGACTGTATTGCTGACAGATGCCTTAGAAATAAGTAAACTTAACTTACAGAAATTACAATGTGCAGTTTTATTTTAAGTTCACAGGGCTGCAGACTAACGCCGGTGCCTCTAAGCTCTACAGAAAGTGGCGCCAGTCCCTGATTTTTTAGCACTGGGGGGCTGACAATAAAGCACTGAGCTTGAGTTGAGATGAGTTGAGATAAAATTTACTTTATTGTCATTCATAATATCTACATATTAATTCAAAAGCAAAACAAGTATATATATATATATATATATATGTATATATATATATATATATATATATATATATATATACACTCACCGGCCACTTTATTAGGTACCCCATGCTAGTAACGGGTTGGACCCCCTTTTGCCTTCAGAACTGCCTCAATTCTTCGTGGCATAGATTCAACAAGGTGCTGGAAGCATTCCTCAGGGAGTTTGGTCCATATTGACATGATGGCATCACACAGTTGCCGCAGATTTGTCGGCTGCACATCCATGATGCGAATCTCCCGTTCCACCACATCCCAAAGATGCTCTATTGGGTTGAGATCTGGTGACTGTGGAGGCCATTTTAGTACAGTGAACTCATTGTCATGTTCAAGAAACCAATTTGAAATGATTAGAGCTTTGTGACATGGTGGAAGTAGCCATCAGAGGATGGGTACATGGTGGCCATAAAGGGATGGACATGGTCAGAAACAATGCTCAGGTAGGCCGTGGCATTTAAACGATGCCCAATTGGCACTAAGGGGCCTAAAGTGTGCCAGGAAAACATCCCCCACACCATTACACCACCACCACCAGCCTGCACAGTGGTAACAAGGCATGATGGTTCCATGTTCTCATTCTGTTTACGCCAAATTCTGACTCTAACATCTGAATGTCTCAACAGAAATCGAGACTCATCAGACCAGGCAACATTTTTCCAGTCTTCAACTGTTCAATTTTGGTGAGCTCTTGCAAATTGTAGCCTCTTTTTCCTATTTGTAGTGGAGATGAGTGGTACCCGGTGGAGTCTTCTGCTGTTGTAGCCCATCCGCCTCAAGGTTGTGCGTGTTGTGGCTTCACAAATGCTTTGCTGCATACCTCGGTTGTAACGAGTGGTTATTTCAGTCACTGTTGCCCTTCTATCAGCTCGAACCAGTCTGGCCATTCTCCTCTGACCTCTAGCATCAACAAGGCATTTCCGCCCACAGAACTGCCGCTCACTGGATGTTTTTTCTTTTTCGGACCATTCTCTGTAAACCCTAGAGATGGTTGTGCGTGAAAATCCCAGTAGATTAGCAGTTTCTGAAATACTCAGACCAGCCCTTCTGGCACCAACAATCATGCCACGTTCAAAGTCACTCAAATCACCTTTCTTCCCCATACTGATGCTCGGTTTGAACTGCAGGAGATTGTCTTGACCATGTCTACATGCCTAAATGCACTGAGTTGCCGCCATGTGATTGGCTGCTTAGAAATTAAGTGTTAACGAGCAGTTGGACAGGTGTACCTAATAAAGTGGCCGGTGAGTGTATATACTTGTATATATATATTAGTATATATATATATATATATATATATATACTAGTTATATATATATATATATATATATATATATATATAACTTTAAAGGGCACCTATTATGCAAAATACACTTTTACATGGTGTTTGAAAATAAATGCGTGTTGGCAGTGTGTGTACACAACCACCCTATAATCATAAAAATCCACCCAGTGCTTTTTTTTTAATCCCCATAAATCATAAGCATTGTCTCAGAACAACCCGTTCTCAGATTCGGGGCAAACTGATGCAGATTTGCACAGGCCCCTCCCACGACTGTTGACTGACACTGCCGTATAAACATAGACCTGCCCTGAGTGAGCTGTACACAGTCCGCCATTGTTTCAGTGCCGGAGCAGGTGTAGACAAGAATGTCTCCTAAGCGATTGAGGTATTTTGTTGTAAGATGTTAGAATGAACATAGCAGTCTTTATTTACTCCCGTTGTTATTCGAGGATGGATCCGTACCAACTGTTCATGATCCAGCTTACAGTCTCCGGAGCGCTTGTCCTAACGTTACTGGTCACGGCAGTAATGGAAAGGAAAGCGTGCGCTTTATTACAGTTCATCGGAGTCATTTACGGATATAAAATTTACCAGTTTATTAAGCACCCCCTGAAAAGGTTTGTATATATTTGTTTTCTGTTAGTTGTAACGAGTGTTTTTGTGTAGTTCGCTGTGTAATTTGTGTATGTTGATGATAATGAAAGGGGGAGAGAGAGTTTATGGATAAGACTTTAATGGGCACTTCTTATACTGTGTTCATTTAGCTCTTACAGTGATTTTCTAGAGTAAAACGTACTCGGTTACTAACGTAACCTCTGTTCTCTCTAGAGAGGGAACGAGTACTGCGTAATATCTTACGCTATGGGGAAAACCTCTTTTCCACGAGATATTGAAGCCCAAAATTATCCTTAATTTTTTATTAATGTAAAACGCTTTGCAGCAGCAAGCATACCATAGGCGAGATAGCTCGCGCGCCTATTGGCTGCTCTTGCGGCAAATGCAGCAGCCTATCGAGAGAGACTCTGCGTGACGTAATGACCAATGGGGGCACTTCGCGCCCATTTCGTCACGTCCCGCCAGAAAGGGCGTGGTCTCGCCCTATAAACATAGCTCGATAAGGCTGGTACACTGGTTTTCATCGCCGAAGCGAACCAGAGCGTATTGTAAGCACGGCAAGATACGCAGTACTCGTTCCCTCTCTAGAGAGAACAGAGGTTACGTTAGTAACCGAGTACGTTCTATTACGAGAGTATCTCTCGCACTGCGTAATATCTTACGCTATGGGGAACACAGTGTAACACGCCGTGCATACAGGGATCCAACACCAAAGTCCCAAGGGCAGAGGCCCGGGGCGCATGTAGTGCATAATCACCTTAGACTCACAAAGAGTGAAGGAAGAGGGGCTAGAAGTGTCATTCCTTATAAAATAGCATCCAGAGGAGCTTATCATATAGATATTATACCACGTAGTCAGGGTGAAAACACTTTCAGCCTAAACTGGGTTGGCCATACATGTGTTGACACTCGTGGAGCTGCTGTATCAGTCAGTGAGCGATACGCAGGCCAAACTCAGCATCTGGGCCGACACAGCGGGGCAGATCGCACTGAATTCTAGACCGCCAAAAGCTTAGCTTGTAAGGCAGGGACCTCCAGGTTATAGTATTTTATAAATGTAGACGGCGAGGCCCAGCCCGCAGCCGTACAAATATCTTGCAGGGTAATCCCGCTAGACCGTGGCCTCTTCGTGGAGTGCGCTCTGACACCCAAGGGACACTGCAGGCCCTTAGAGGTGTAAGCCAGCGCTATGGCATCAACTATCCATCTGGATAGGCACTGTTTTGATGCGGCAAGTCCCTTAGAACGTCCTCCAAACAAAACGATACCTCTCCTCAGTGGTTCAGGCCGCGGGGCAGTGCTGGCCAGCTGCATCGCGCCCGGGGCGGAACTCGCGCTTTCAGCCACATCTGCAGTGGGCGCATGCGAAGCAGGCCCAGCTGGAGTACAGAGGCTACTGAGGCCATCAGGCCCAGTATTTTCTGAAACCTTTTGAGCGGGACTATAGAGCCGTGGCGGAAGGAGTTCGCGACGCGCTGAATGTCTAGTCCGCGCTCCGGTGACAGGCGTGCTGTCATGGATAGCGAGTCCAGCACTGTTCCCAGAAAATAAATTTTCTGACTGGGAGACAGCGAGCTTTTCACCCAATTGACTGTGAGGCCCAGATTCTCGAGGTGTTCGAGTAATGTGGCCCTGTGTTCTATGAGCTCTGACTGTGATCGAGCTAGAATCAGCCAATCGTCCAAGTAGTTCAAAACTCGCATGCCCCGAAGTCTCAGGGATGCGAGAGCCGCGTCCATGCACTTCGTGAATGTACAGGGTGCTAGGAACAGGCCGAACGGCAGGACTGTGTATTGATATGCCTGGTCCTCGAAGGCGAATCTCAAGAATCGCCTGTGATGGGACGCTATTTGTATTCGGAAATAGGCGTCTTTCAGATCTATTGACATAAACCAGTCCTCTTGGCGAACTCGCGCAAGGATTTTCCTGGTTTTAAGCTTTTTTGAACTGGCGCTTCACAAGTGCTCTGTTCAGCTGTCGCAGATCTAAAATGGGTCTGAGACCTCCATCTTTTTTCGGTACCAGAAAATATCTGCTGTATAGGCCCCCTTCGCTCTGAGCCTGAGATAAAGGTTCTATAGCACCTTTGCTCAGTAGTTTCGCTATCTCGGCTCGAAGTAGATGTGCTACTTCTGTTTTCACCGTGGATTTACCCCAGGAAGCTGTGCCCACACTTTCGCGTGAATAGCTAGGGGTAGAATGAGATCTGGGCTCTGGCCGTGACATAGTGACGGCAAGGGAGCTCCGGCGTGCTGTAACGCAGACACTGTGTGGTTACAGTGTTCAGCACCCATTATGATACTCCAGGAAGCTGTGCCCACACTTTCGCGTGAATAGCTAGGGGTAGAATGAGATCTGGGCTCTGGCCGTGACATAGTGACGGCAAGGGAGCTCCGACGTGCTGTAGCGCAGACACTGTGTTTACAGTTTGTGAGGCGGGGGGCGCGCCGATCGCGGCGGGCAGCCTGGCCGCGCTCAAATCCCTTATAGCAGTTTGCTGAGGGAGAGAGAGCGGGGCGAGCCCAGTGGGGCTCAACGTGTCTGAGTGAATGTGGGCGCGGGACAGCGGGCACATTTACTGCACTGAAAACACCGTCGGCCTGAGCTGACTGAATGTGTGTTGGTTTTGTTTTTACATAACCCGTGGGACATGTGGTGTGTAGTGTCTGTGGGCACTGAGACGTGGGCACATTCACTACATTTAGTGCACAATCAACATGAGGCGATTTTGTTTGTGCGAGCCCTGCATTTTTGCAGGCTGTGTTTGTGTGTAGAAATGAGCACTGGGTTGTGGGCATTTTTATTACACTCATAACACCCTCGGCTGTGGCCGGAACAACAGAAAATACACTGCTTATAGCGGGCCGTGGCACTGGCTTGCTTACTGCAAAATACACTGGAACAGTCGCATTTTCTGGAACTGAACGAGCGAAAAAAATTTGGTGGAAGTCTGGCCGCGGCGAGACTGAAACACCATCGACTTCCTAGGAGGCTAGGAAGACTTGTGTTGGTTTCGTTTTACAGAAACCGTGGTAGTGTTTGTGGGCACTGGGTTGTGGGCACATTTACTACATTTAATGCACAATTGACATGCGTCGATTTCATTTGTGCGAGCCCTGTACCGTGGCGGGCTGTGTTTGTGTGTAGAAATGAACCCTGGGCTGTGGGCATTTTATTACACTCATAACACCATCGGCTGTGGCCGGAAAACCAGAAAATACAATGCTTATATGATTTTTCTGGGTCGCCGTGGAAACGGCATTTATGTGCAGGCAAGCGGGCCGTGGAACCGGCTTGTTTACTGCAAAATACACTGGAACAGTCGCATTTTCTGGAACTGAACGAGCGAAAAGTTTCGGTGGAAGTCTGGCCGCGGCGGGACTAAATTTCTATCTGCTGCGAGAGCCGGGATCGAACACGGGTCTCTCGCGTGAAGGCTTCGGGTTCCGCCACTGTGCCACAGGGGAGAACTACATTAGCGCAAGCAGATAAGAGAGCATCATCACAGTTTTGTGTGTGTCGGCGTTTGTTTGCAGGTGTGCGTGTTATACAACAGGCTCATTGCTGCAATAATGACATTTTCAGCCGCTCAAACTAGGGGCTGAGAAATGTTTGAGAAATGGAGATTAGTCCGGCCTCGGTGTAAAACACACTCTTTTCTCATTTTGCCGGTGACGCACGCCCATGGGGGGGCGGGGTAGATTTCTTATAACGTAAAGAAAGCTAGCCGCGGTTTTAGGGCTCGCGGTCTTGATGCTGGCCCGTTTCCCTGACGACTCGCGGACAGAAGGGGGAGGTCCACAGAGCTCGCCCAGTCCTCACTGTCCGACGCCAGGATAGAGTAGCAGGTCTCCTCTACAGATGCAGCTATCTCGTCGTCATTAATGGCGGAAGCGGCGGTGCGCGGCGGCCGTTATCCGTCAGTGAGCGACTCGAGTGAAGCTGGCGGGCGAACCGGCGAGCTTTCACGGGCTGGAGAAGGCTCGGGGACCCGCTGAGTACGGCGCTTTTTTACGGCGCGGCACTGCAGCGGGTGGAAGTGCAGTCTCGCTGAAGGATGCCAGGCGAGTCCTCAGAGTCACCGTAGGCAATCGCTCGCAGTGAGTGCAGCCGCCGTCGGCGAGAGCTGCATGTTCCTCTCACAGGCAGGAAACGCATCACATGGCGGTCCCCGTCACTAAGTGTGGCTCAGCACGAGCCACAGGAGGATGGCATCTTTAAAAAGACGCGGCTCTTTTAGATGATAGACGTGTGAGTCGCGGGGCGAGCACACACACACACATACACACAGAGCAGAGTAAAGGATTTATAGTACGCCGGAAAGTGCAGCAGGTACGGCGGCTGAATTCGGCGAGGAGAAGGGCTCGAGGGCTCGTCCCGCTGAAAGGCTTGCGTCGAACGGCACGGCTTCTCACTCCGGATCCAGCGATGCGAGAGGCTTCGCTGAAGAGATGAAAATCAGTGTACCAGCCTTATCGAGCTATATTTATAGGGCGAGACCACGCCCTTTCTGGCGGGACGTGACGAAATGGGCGCGAAGTGCCCCCATTGGTCATTACGTCACGCAGAGTCTCTCTCGATAGGCTGCTGCATTTGCCGCAAGAGCAGCCAATAGGCGCGCGAGCTATCTCGCCTATGTTTGCTTGCTGCTGCAAAGCGTTTTGCATTAATAAAAAATTAAGGATAATTTTTGGCTTCAATATCTCGTGGAAAAGAGGTTTTCCCCATAGCGTAAGATATTACGCAGTACGAGAGATACTCTCGTAAGAGAACTGGCGCTTCATCTGACGCTTCATTGTACATGATGTACAATAAACTTCATTAAACTCATCAGTATATTTTTGGCCATCATTCGGACGCTGTCCACTACAACAGGCTTGTTTTAATAGTGGATAAAAGCACATGACAAATAAGTTATAACCGTAATTAAAAACCTGTTCTATTTCCATACAGCATAAATTATCTTGCTCTGTGTGCATTATTGTCCGACTCGGGTCGAAATGAACACCGCTACTGAGAGTTTCTGTTTTGATATTATCATTCCGTGAGATGAGATTGTCCTGCCACTGAGCACGAGTTTGTGAGGCTTTGCCCTCTGTGCCAGCAGCTCATTTGCATTTAAAGGGACACACATAAAAACGGCGTGTTTTTCTCAGCCCCAAAAAGTGACAATATAAACATGCTGTAAAAAATGCTCTGTTGGCTACTTTGAGCTAAAACTTCAAATACACACACCTTGACATTCAGAGACTTATTTTGTGAAAAGGGGCATAATAGGTGCCCTTTAATATTAAAGGTGCAAAGTGTAATATTTCTGAGGATCTATTGACAGAAATGCAATATAAGATCCATAACTATGTGTTCAGTGGTGTATAAAGACCTTACTCAATGAACCGTTATGTTTTTATTACCTTAGAATGAGACATTTATATCTACATAACCGCGGGCACTCCCTTCTATGAAGGTCGGCATATTGTGACGTCATGTTTCTACCGTAGCCGACAGTGAACAAACAGCGCTACAGAGGGCGTTTCGTTCATACCTTGAAAGAGAAGCCGCAGAAAGCCCCCTGAAAAGGCATAAAGTCTGTATATATTTGTTTACTGTTAGTTGCAATGAGTGTTGTTGTGTAATTCTCTGTGTATGTTGATGATAATGAAAGGGAGAGAGAGAGTTTATGGATAAGACTTTAATGCGTACTTGTACTGTTTTACTCAGCTCTTATGGTGCGTTCACACTAGGGCTGTCAACGAATATTCTAAATTCGAATATATATTCGAATAGTTTTAAATAACAGAAATTCGAAGGTGAAAATTAATATTCGAATCATGTGGAAAAATACGCCCGCGGTAGCAGAGGCGCCGCTGTCTGCTTTGCGAGTGGCAAAATGTAAAACGCATTTTCCAGCTGCATATGGCAAGCCGTTTTAACATTTAGGGCCCTATCTTGCACTCGGCGCAAATGACTTTGTACACTGACGCATGTATCATTCCTATTTTGCACCCGTGCAAAGCGGGCTTTTCCCTCCACAGACACACGTCGGTTAACTAAGAAATACACTTGCGCTCCCCGGGGCGGTTCAGCGCAAAGAGGAGGCGTGTTCCGGCGCAAACTTTCCCTCATGCTATTTTGCTGTTCTATAAAACAATTGCGCCACTGACCAGAAAAAACCTAGTCTAAAGTCAGTGGCGCGTTGCGCGTTGTTCATTATGCTATTTTAAGGGCGCATGCTTGGCCATAATCAATGTAGCGTGTGCACAACGCGCATACACTTTGATTCTCTCATCTAAGCAGCAGTTTTCATTTTTGCAAATCATACATTATTACGATAGATAGATAGATAGATAGATAGATAGATAGATAGATAGATAGATAGATAGATAGATAGATAGATAGATAGATAGATAGATAGATAGATAGATAGATAGATAGATAGATAGATAGATAGATAGACAATTTATTATAAAATCATACATGTAGCTTACACATTTACCCAAATTATCATACGCCTGTTTAACAGAAGTTAATTTGGGTGGGTTTCTCCATCCCCAATGTCACTTCTCTGTGTTTTACGGCCCTGACGAGAACGTTGCTCTCCTCGGCTGTGAACCGCTCCTGGCACGCGCCTGGCAAATCCGCCGTTATAATAGGAATCCGCTTTAGAACAAGCGCGCCTGCTCTTAAAGGGAATGTGAGATGACGCTCTGATTGGTTTATTTCACGTTACGCCCAAACCACACCTATGAATAATGAAGCTACTTCAGACCAACCCCTTTTAGATTTGCGCCAGGCGCAAGAGGCATTTATCCCGCCGGGAAAATAGCAACAGCGCCGGGATCCGCCCACAAAGTTACTTGCGCTTTGCGCTTTGACACTTGCGTTTCAGATCGTAAAAATAGGGCCCACTGGCTGCGTGGCGTGAGCGTGGCGTTTCTGTTGCGTGTCAGCTGCGTGGCGGCTGCGTCGTGTGCTGCGTTTTCTGTGTCTTTCTGTGTCTGACGCGGCGCTGCTGCTGCTAGGTGATGTACAGGGAGGACGTATTGTGGAAACCCTATAGGCTACTTCATGTTAAGCATAAATATAAAGCCTACTGATAAAGACACTGTCAGCAGTATTGACAGCAAAATAGACTTCATAATATTTCGTTCTGTATTGACAGGTGCAATATTTGAATCATTGATCATTATTTTTAAATTATATGTATATCTGAATTTATGTCAAAACCTAGACTTTCAACCATCAAAATTTATTAATATGTATTCGTGTACAAAATAACATATAAACACATTTTCCTATTCTATTTTGCCTGGAAACGCTTCCAACACGCTTGCGTGTCGCGCTATTTGTGCATTCACGTGTTTGACGCGAATTCGTGTCTGCCGCCCGAGTTGAAAAATCTGAACTTCTGCGTCAATTCGCGCCGCGTTAACCAATCAGGAGCCTAGCTGCTTGCTGCTGTCACGTGGTGAAGTATCCGGATGCTTCAATAAATTATTTTGTAATATGACTAAATGCCTGTGTGGTTCTAATGCACAACAAAGTAAATATTTTATCACATAAAACTTGATTTCAATATATGAGACATAAATTTTGTATTGAATGCTGTTTATTCCATATCTAGATTATATGAAATATTATTATAATGTAAAGACAACCAACATACTATAGTGCATAAGTTCGTGTCTGGACAGTGTTGTGTGAGAGAGAAAAAATCACAGGACAGGTTAATCACTTTTGGAGGCTGGCTCCATTTATCATCAACACAAAAATAAATGACATATTTGGCGGGTGAGGGCGAGGGTGATCCTCGCTCTGATGCGGGACAACAGGTCATCAAACTGGGCGCTGGACAGGTGGAAGTACCGCTGAAAGCGGCCGTCATCCAGGCGCAGCTCCTGCAGCGAGCAAATGGTGAAACTCGCCAAACTGGGTTCGCCTCCGAAGGGTCTGGTGGACACAAATACGGCGACCAGGGCTTAAAGTATTCCGGCCGGGGGCCGGATTTCCGGCTTGAGGGCAGGTCCGGCCTCCGACGCAGGCAAAATGTATTAATTAGACTGCAAATTACAGTCGGAGGCACTTTCGGCGCGGACGTGCTTGGAAAAAACGAGTGCGCCGCTTCCATTATGAGCGCGCATACCGCGCGGCTACATTTGAAACTGGGAACTTGAATGCGGTTTAATATTTTCGAGTCAATTGATTTCACCTACCAATCATATGAGAGGAGCGCAGCTCTAACTAATGTCACAAGCCTATCAGAACCAGAGCAGGGCGGGTCCTGGCAACAGTGTGATTGAGATCCATACCTCACGTTAGCGTCGTCGGTGAAAGCATTGAGCGCAGAACTCCAGAAACAACATCAGACTTTAAAGCAGCACTAGGTTACTTTTCAACCTTCATAATATATTCCCAAGTCTCTTGTGATGGTACATCGACTTACAATAGGTTGAATGACACGTCTGCCATAGCCTGACGGGGTCTGTAGCGTTTTTAATCGTACTTATAAACTTCGGGTTTCGGGTAGTAACCGGCGAACAAAGAGAACCTCAAAATTCGACTGCTTTACGGCATTTACGTCACTTCCACCACCACCCCCACTTCCTTAAAATCGGACGTGCGAGCCAAATGTTATAGTCATGGCCGAAGCAGCACAAAAAAACAAGAAAGCAAAGGTTTTATCGGAGCAAAGCAAAAAGAGAAAAAGAGAAAGTGATCGCGTTAAAGGCAGAACGAGGATCAACAATGGGCCAGCATTTTCTCGCTGGCGTGAGCTGAAGGAGGAGGAGGGGTGCCCGACCGATGCGGACTTGGCAAAAAAAAAAAAAAAAAAAATCAAATGAAAGCCTGTGTCTAAACGGCATGCACAAGTTTGGTAGGGGCTACATTCTTGCAAGTAAATATATAAGATGTACAAAATCATATTTTAGGATACCTAACATGTCTGTGATATTTGTTTATTTGTCTTGCCTCAAGCTATAATGCAAATCGATTTGTAAAATTTGCAGATTCATTTATGGTAGCTTGATATTATAATATTGACGATATATGGTTATCAACCACTCAAACATTGCATTGAAGTATCATATAGATTCAGTAAAACGGTAACCAATAGACTAGGCTACTATAATGACGCTGGCTTTTAAACGTGATCATCGCGATAATTTGTCGTTAGAAAAAAATAAAACCCATGAAATTATATTCATATGACTGTCACGTTACGCTAAATAGAACCCAAGCGCAGACAGTACTTTCACAAAACACGGTTTATTACAAACGGAAAACAAAGACCCACGATGGGGCAAACAAACAGTAACTCAGACAATAACTAGACTTGACCATAAATAGGAACTGGAACTTTCACAGACAGAGCACAATACTCACAGAACCGACTGTTAAGAAGACGAACCAGCACTGAGGAACAAACACCGGGAGCTTACATAGAACACATAACAAAAGGTATAGGTGACACTGATGAACATCAATACTAACGAGGGAACAAGGGGCGTGGTAAGGACACATGATCACAATCACAGGTGACACTGATACAACATTAACAAGGAAACCAGGTAAAACACAAGACAATGCCAACACATAGCCCAAAACAACCGGCCATGTGTTTGCACACAAAACAAGAGACAAATACGTGACAATGACATGCTGAAATATATGCCACTGTACCTGGGATGAAGACATTTCACACGCGACACAAGCAGAACACCTGCATGTGACCTCCTCCTACAGTGTTCAGGGCTATCATGGTTGTCAACAATCGCACGTGCATGTAGGATGACAGTTTACGACAGTAGTAGAGGTCTAGAGGACAATACTGTTTCCCAACTGTAGGGGGACCCCACCCCGAGAGCAAACGTTCCCTGGTGTTACTTTAATGTCATCATGGATGAAAAGAAAGAAAGGAGATGTGAGTTGGTTGATTTCGTAAGTTAGCTCAGGTCAGCATAATCATATTTTCTGTCCACACCTTTTGATGTTAGCCTTATGTTGACTGAGCTAACATTAACATACACTGCTGCTAGGTAACTTCAGACTGTTAGTTAAATATTTAATGTAGAACATTCTGTGTAGCTTACTAAAAAAAAACATTATGTGTAGGCTGGCCTACCATGAAAACGAGTCCACTTTACATCGCTTCATTTTCTGTCAGCAATGTATGACAAGTAAAGTTAGTGCTGTCAACGTTAACGTATGTGATTTCTTTTTTTTTTTTTTTTCAGCTTTAATGTTTTAAAATATTTAACACAATTAACGCTGCATCCGTTCTTTGTCATTCTTTAGCTAGGGTTATGATCATTCACGCTCTTATTAGTTATTAGTTTGTCCACCAAATGCTTTAAACCATTAATGTGCGACAAGACAAAAGAGAACACACTTCAGTAAATGTCCTCCTCACATAAATGGAAGTAAAGAGTAGTGAGAGAATAAGACGTGTGAGATCCAGTCACCAGCTGTAGATCTTAAAGTGACAGTAGCCACTAATTCTGTCTGTCAGTAAAGTTAACCAAAGAACAAAGGGAACAGAGAAAACTACTAACTACTCTTTGAAGAACGCTTGTAGCTTTAATAAGAATGAATCTAATTTAATTTATAATTCATGCAGTGCGGACTATTTTATAACCCTAAAATTGTGGGGGAAAGAATTTTCATCGAGACATCATTAGCTATATTAATATCAGTGATACTGGCCTTCATTAATAAAAAGATTCCATAAATGGTTCCATTTGAAGATAAGTCAGTCTGTGCAGTTACCCCGGCCAAAAAAAAAGTTCAGGCTCAGGAATTTTTTTTACTTTAAGCCCTGGGCGATGATGACCCCTACGCCGCTGTTCTGCTCTCCAGAGCAAATACAGAGCGGTGACTCTCCCGATGAATGCTCGATCAAAATAAAAAAAGATGGCCGCCAACGGGTTTTGAATCTGCGTGACGCGCGTAAATTTCGCTTCAAACTTTTGTTTTTACGCGCGTCAGTTTCACCAGAGACTATACACGAATCCGACGAGCGTTCTGTGTAGGCTGCCATCTTGTGGCGACGCCATTGCTGAGCTGTTACCGGTATGTAAACAAACCTCCGTGATAACGCACCCTTGATGACAGCTACAGCCAGGCAGAATGACTTGTTGGGTTGATGATGTTAGACAGTGGCCTCCAGTCACAGATGAAGGTACAAACGATCTTACAGATTATTTATGAAAATAGCTTGGCAAGCTAGCTAGGCTAACGTTAGCTAACGAGGAAACTATAAAAAGATCTGTTCATTTGGCAACAATAAATAAATGACATCAAATAAACGAATTCATGTTTTTCATTTGTGTCCATTATTTATCTCATTTTCACATTGCAAAAGGCAAGGGTAAGGTACAGCTAGAAAGTATACATAATATCGACCAATTAGTGTTTTTAAACCATGGAAAGAGGTCAATATAACAGCAGGAGAACAATTATATCACATAACGTTACATTTAGCTCAGGAAAGCCATTTAATGACCATAGCATGTTAATTGAATAGAAAAAATAGCTAGAGAGGAGATTTTGCTGAGCACTATATTACATATTTATTATATTTTTTTACTTATGTCATTAAATAATTGTTATTATAACAAAAACTGCATTATATTTCATTTAATTTGTTCTTTTAATTTGTTCTTTAAAAAAAATTCTGTCACAGTCAAGCAAATCAAACATTAACAACAGACATAACAGTAATGTTACTAACGTTACTCCCCCAATGCGCCCTTTACTGCCGCCATTGAAACAATTTAAACCGGAACATGTTTTCCCACTCGACATTATAAAAGTTGTAACGTCAGTGACAGTCGTAAATCGCGGGCTGTTTATTCCAGTGGACGCAAGTTGCAACTAAAACAATAGGAGGCAATGGCGCAACGCTACCCAGCAACAGCTCAGTTATGGCGCCCGCTTACTTCCGGTAGTTTCGCCAGATTCGTCTATTTATATAGAGACATGCCACTTCATCAATCCTTAACCCTCTGGGGACCAAGAACGCACCCGTGCGTTTTGGCAGATTTTTTTCACATAGCAGAAAAATAGACTTAAACTACTCCATCATTTCTGGTCATACAGAGTTATGAAACATATTAAAAAAAAACTGTTAAATGTCTACTTTTTTATGTGCCCACCTGCAATTGAAATAAAATATTGTGCTTTTGTAAAATAAAGAAAATAAACAGGGTATGCGTTCTGCCTCTCCGTGTCCGTGAACCTTTTTTCTGGAGCACGTCTCTAAACTTAAAAAAAAAAACTCAGCTAATACTATTCACCCAGACATGAGCAATATATGTTTATGATCATTTAAGTTTGTACTTTTAAATTATCTAATTTAAAACTAAAATAAATATTCCCTGTTTTTGTAATCTATATAAAAAGAGAGATGTGTCAGCCATTCTCATTATCGTTCTCGCATCTCATTATTGCGCTAATGTGACACGCCCACGGAGAGCGCGCGCTATTCAAACGCTAATGATCTGAAGCAACACATTGAGACATGTAAAACGCCCATATAAACTCTGTAAACACACTTTATTTAGTCAGATTAATGTGCTGTCGTCTTGCGCGGCTATGAGGAATAATCCTGGGACATTTACCTACCTCAGAACAAGTGCTGGTTTATTTTTACTTCGAGGAGCGAGCTGAACTGTAAGTGTTTTATTCTTGTGCTTTGTTCTAATCGCAATATATAATAACGTTAGTGTCTGTAAACGCAAAAATACCCTGTTTACATTTGAATCATGTGTGTGTGTGTGTGTGTGTGTGTGTGTGTGTGTGTGTGTGTGTGTGTGTGTGTGTGTGTGTGTGTGTGTGTGTGCGTGTGTGTGTGTGTGTGTGTGTGTGACTAGTTTAGGATAGATTATAAAGTTTTAATAGACATCAAATAAGCTTTTGTTAGCAGTTTCTGCTCATATGTTAAATATATAGTATGTTTTGTAAAAAATAAACTTATCAACTGTTATAGTGTTTGTTCCAGCTAGGCTATATCAAAATAATGAATCCTTAACTTTGAAATATGTATAATAAAATGTATTGGCCTACTTTAAAAAATAATACTTTATAAGAGATTTATGGAAAAAGACAATTTTCTTTTCAAGATGTTTCCAACTCTAACTTTGAACCAATTCTATTGAATGGCCCATATAACCTATTTGAACAGGATTTGTTTCCAGGTATGACTAAAAATGTGCTTTTGACTTTCATTTATATTTTGATTATATATATATATATATGTCTGTGTGTGTGTATATATGTATATATATTTTCCTTGCATTCTTTCTTGTGACACACCTGAATGAAATGAATGCATCTTTGTCTTCTCAGGTGAGAATCACCTAATTATACATGAGGGGGTTGGGCCGTTCACGCCCATTCGCATATTGCCTTTCAAACAAAAAAAATGTTTTTTCACAATTTAAAGCAATCTATGGTGTTATGTGAATGATTAGAAAGGATGATTTTCAGATCATTTTGAAGCAAATACTCTAGGCCACAACTTCCATTAGTCAAAAGTCTTGTGGACACATATTTAGAATGTGTTTTGTGGCCTTATTTCAGAAACTTTAATTTTTAGTTTTATCAATAAACATGCATAAACAATATTCTCTCAAAAATACAAACATGTACATACATGTTGCTTACATATTATGGTAGCCCTGTTTGTGCTAAATAGAGTGTAATTTCACCTGTGCCAGTAATATGTTTATAAGCAACTGAAAAAAGCACATATGTCAGGGCATGTCAAAACATCTCAAGGACCCCAAAAACACCTTGGTCCCCAGAGGGTTAATACAACTATAGAGGGAAAACCCGTAACGCCAAAGATGGCGGTTGTATGCACATGTCCCGCCCCTCCCGCTGGAAAGTCAACCGTCTGCTTTTAACAGTCAAGCCGGGAAACATTTAAGCCTATCGTCTGGTTCCACTGACGCATGCGCACCGTTGAGGTTTGCGACAGCGCAAAATACGTTACTGTTTGAAAAGGCGGCAGATTTGATATGCAGTGTATGTGTGAGTTGTGTAATATCAGACATCAGAAGTCTCCCGCAGATTGATAGCGGCTCCCTGATCCCCGCAAATTAGTTCAAATCTCCTGGAATCTAGAGCGAGCGAGCAAGAGCTCGCACATACTGTGCTTCAAACTGTGTAGCGCGCGCACGACAGAGGGAGAGAACCCTTGCGCATGCGTAGTAAAAGTATAACCTGTGGTGAAAAAGGCGTTTTAAACCTTATTTTGGGGCAAAGTCATCAAACTTTTTCAGCGATTTTTATCATATTTTACTGCTGTTTCTATACATGCAGTTTTTATGTCCCGGTGACCAGTGAAACTGCAGTTCTGACTCTCTGCCCATTCATTTAGATAGGAGCCTGGTCTTGTTAGTCCGAAATAGCTGCCCGGAGGCGTTGCCAAGATGGCGGCCGAGTGGCATGACTTGCCTAAAATTACTTTTGTGTTAATTCGCGCGTCAAGAGTGAAACCAAAGTGGTCAAGCGTCAAACTAGATGCGGTAGACGCGAATTTGACGCGCTATTCGCGTCCGGTGTGAACGCACAGTTACAGTGATTTTCTTGAGTGAAAACGGACTCTTCATCTTTTGTGTGATGTACAATAAACTCATTACTAAAGTGTTGGCCATCATTCGGACGGGGTCTACTCTGCTACAACAGGCTTGTAGTGGAAAGCAAGGTGACAACACAAGTTATAACCATAATTAAACTAAACTATACCTGTTCTATCTCCATGCAGCATATATTCTCTGGCTCTGTGGGCATTATTGTCCGACTCCGGTTCAAACTGAACACCGCTAGTACAGTTTTTGACGCTTTATTGTGTGAGATTGTCTTGTTTTTTTTGCTGGTATGCCGGAGAATGAGCTCTTGAAGCTCCGCCATCTGGGAGCAGAAGCTAATTTGCATTTAAAGGGACACACACAAAAACGGCACATTTTTGCTCACCCCTCAAAAGTGGCAATTTTAACATGCCATAAAAAATTATATGTGGGGTAATTTGAGCTTCACTGTCATCGCTCCTCCTTTTATGTTTTCGAAGCTCCTCCTTAAGAAACTCGAGACCGGTGGAGTTGCTCATTATGAGTCACGCTACTTATAAGCACCATTTTTATCTCCTTAAAACAAAATGATGATGCGCAATTTGGCAACACTGACTGTGCTGTATATTATTGGTCCGAACTGATAAACGGTCTGTGAAGCACAAATGTGTAGCGCAGTTCTCTTTCATAGGTTCACTCAACGCTGTGTAGCTTAAGACGCAGTAGGAACACCCTCTGGGTCTGCCGATTGTCTGAACCCTCTGGGTGTGCCGATTGTCTGAATCCCTTATAGAATCACGCCAATTCATTGGCTGATGGCGCGGGCGCCGCCCCGACGCTCTTGCGTCGTCATATTATATTAGCGCCCGTGCGCCATCTGCTCCTCAGATTCGTCTGCCTTCATGAAGCGGCCATCTTAAGCCCTTCGGTCTCGGTTTTTCTGGCTCAAATAATTCGGATTTATCATCAGCATTCTTCATCTACACTTCAGCGACTGCGAATAGTGGAACTCCGTTCTCCTTGTGGTGAAGTGCCATGGAGTTTCATCGTTGCCCGCCGCCATGCGTTCGCTTTATTGCGAACGACAACCCTCACAGTAAGTGTGTTAAATGTAGGGGTTTTTCGCATGCGCGCGAGGCTATTTTAGGCTTGTCTAAATGCAAGTTTTGTGACAACCTGCTTCTCAAAACCCTCCGCTCTCGGCTCACGGTTTTTGAGGAGTCATTCGTTCCCCCCCGTCGCGCTCCTGAGGCTGCCGAGACCTCGTTGGAATCCGCGACCTGGGGTTCGGATGTAGAGCTCGAGGATATAGAGTACGAGCAGACGGGCCAGGCCCTTTCTCTCCCTCCCTCTCCCGAGCACGCACGCGGTGTTCAGCCAGTCGAGTTTTCGCATGATTATTTATGCCCCAGCCCGAGAGCACGCGAGATGGTTTCTTTCGGGCTGGAAGATATATATATATATATATATATATATATATATATATATTTTTTATTATTATTTAATAGGAAACAAAATTTACAGACCAAAATCCACTGAAACTCTACATGCTTATACATTCATCCTCACATTCATACCCCAAACATACACGAAAAAATATATATATATATATATATATATACATATATACACTTCCCCCTTTTCTTCCCCTTTAACACTTTACAAAATATATTACAACAGAAGAATAAACATGATATGAAAAAGATAGGAAAAACCACAAGATTTCATATAGTTATAATACACATATAATATTATTCCATTTGTTATTATATTCATCCAATTTATTTTTGCTTTCTGCTATTATCTTTTCTAAAAGAAGATGAGACCTTATAACATTCTTAAAGTGACCTAAACACAAGCTTGAAGATGTTTTTGTTTTAAAAATAAACATTTTCCCTATTACTAAAATGGTATTTAACACAAGAAAACTTCCTGTAAAATGACCAAGTACAATAGTTTGTGGAAGATATTATTTACACTACAGCGTCCGAGTCTGAGGATTTCGGGCCTGCTTTAGCTACTGACGGTCTCCCGCCTAGCGGCCAGGAGGCGCGGCCTACACGGAGCTTATCGACGTTCTTTCGCACGCTACAGAGAAGCTCTCTATCGACTGGCCCGACGAGCCCCGTGAGTCACAATCGTCTAAACTCAACGAGATATTTTTAAGTGGCCTTAAGTCTAGGCCTGAGCGGAGAAAGCTGCCCTTTTTCAGTGATCTGCATCACGAGATCTCCAGATCCTGGAAGCAGCCTTTTTCCGCGCATCTAACAAACGCGGCAGCCGCTGACTTCACCAACCTCATTGGTTCTGTGGAGCAGGGCTATTCCGCCATTCCAGCGGTAGAGGACACATTGGCTACTCACCTTTCTCCGTCGTGGAAATCTCGCCCCCTCCTTCCCTCTAAACCGTGCAGGACTACTTCCGCCCTTATCGGAAAGTCCTACTTGGCAGCTGGTCAGGCAGGCATGGCCCTACACACTATGGCCATCCTCCAAGCCTACCAGGCGGCCGTCTTGAGGGAGATGGACGAGGGAACAGGAATTACGCCAGAATCTTCAAAGAGCTTCGTAAGGCCACGGATCTGGCCTTAAGAGCCACCAAGCACACCACACGCGCTATAAGTTGTTCTATGGCGGGGGCGATTGCTGCAGAGTGCCACCTATGGCTCAATCTCACAGAGATCCATGACAAAGAGAAGGTTTTCCTCTTGGACGACCCAGTTTCTCAATCTGGACTGTTTGGGGAGGCGGTCAACACTGTGGTTGACAAGTTTCGGGCCGCAAAATCCCAGTCAGCTGCCCTCAGGCAGTTTATGCCCAGGAGGGTTAGGGAATCCTCTAACCCCTCCCCGTCTCAACCCAGAGAACGTTCTTCTCATAGGCCGGATTTTGCCGCTAGGAGAAGTGACTCGGCTCATCCCCCACCTGCTACGGTTTGGGGAGCCCGCGTTCGCCCATTTCCCCGCCAGCGACCTCATAAGCGTCTGGAGCTGAAGCGGTCTAACAAACCCTTCGCTCCAGTCTCCTCGAATTGTTCCTGACCCGCAGGTCAGAAAAAGGAGAGCTTCCCCCGATTTACGAGGTTGAGACAGACCGCGCAAGCGTTTCTGCCCACCTCTCACTTTCTCTCCTTCTCTAAACCTGTCACTTTCACCACCCAGCGTGTTTCGAAGTGCAGTTACTACTCAACCTCGTTCAAACCGTCTGGCGCAGGAGGAAGGAGACGCGTTCAGCTTTCTCCCCTTGCCTCCGGCGCGTTTGATACCTGCCGCTCGCATCCTCTGAGACACTTTCGGTTTTCCTCAGGAGCAGGCAGACCCTATGATCTTGATCAAACAGGCAGTGGTACATCCCACTACGTGTTAGGACGTCAAGTGCTCTCCTTCACGTTGGACCACGCCACTCCACAGGAGTCAGCGCGTCACCCTAACACAGGTATGTACGCTGCATTGCAACACTCCACTTCCTCTATCTCATTTCTTTCAAGAATGGAGGCGTCTGCCAGGGCTATCGCATTGGATCCTCCGCACGGTTCGGCTCGGCTACACACTTCAGTTCTGTCGCCCGCCCCCTTGCTTAAACGGAGTCTTTCCAACTGTAGTCAACAGCGCCTCAGAGGCTTCTGTACTACAGCAGGAGATTTCGTCCTTTCTCCTCAAGGGAGCAACAGAAGAGGTTCCTCCGAAGGAAGTCGAGCAAGGCGTCTTCAGCCGTTACTTCTTGGCCCCGAAAAAGGGCGGAGGTCTGCGACCGATACTAGACCTGCGCCGGCTAAATTTCTCCCTTTACAAAGGGAAATTCAAGATGTTGACGCTGAAAGCTATCATATCTCAAATTCGAGCAGGGGACTGGTTCGTGACAGTAGACCTGAAGGATGCATATTTTCATATTCAGGTTGTACGGCGACATAGGAGGTTCCTCAGGTTTGCCTTTGGAGAGAGGGCGCACCAGTACAGGGTCATTCCCTTTGGTCTCGCTCTAGCGCAGAGAACGTTCATAAAGTGTATGGATGCTGCTCTGGCCCCGTTGCGGCTCCAGGGCATCCGTATACTCAACTACCTGGACGATTGGCTCCTTTTAGCCCACTCCAGGGAATTAGTGACTCGCCACAGGGACATTGTCCTTCGTTACATTCAGTCTCTCGGCCTGAGGTTGAACACAGAGAAGAGTGTTCTTACCCCAACTCAAAGCACAGTTTTCTTAGGGGTGCGCCTGGATTCTGTTCTGATGCAGGCCCGTTTGGCTCCTGTCCAGATTACCAGTCTTTTGACATGTTTGGCTCGCTTCACGCTCGGCCATTGTGTTTCTGTGGGCACTTGCCGCAGGCTTCTGGGTCTCATGGCCGCAGCATCCCCTGTGCTTCCCCTAGGGTTGCTCCACATGAGACCGTTTCTGTGGTGGATGAAACTCTCAGGTGCCCGGTCCACATGACCGGCTCTTCGCTTGTTGAAGGTGTCGCGCAGTTGCTTCCGCGCCCTTTCAATTTGGCGGGACCCTCTCTTCCTTCAGAAAGGGGTCGGCATGGGTGCAGTTTTCCGTCGCCAAATGGTTACGATGGACGCCTCTCTGACTGGCTGGGGTGCGGTTTTTGAGGGCAGGCCAGCATGTGGGGTCTGGACTGGAGAGACTCTCTCTTGGCACATAAACAGCTTTGAGCTGAGAGCTGTTTCCCTGGCCCTTCACTTTCTCCCCTTTCTCGAAGTCATTGTCAGAACAGACAATATGGTGGTAGTGTCTCATGTCTCATGTAGTGTCTCAGGGGGATTCACGGTCGTGCGCCCTGGAGCGGCATGTGCACCACCTTCTCCTGTGGTCTCAGGGCAAGTTCCTTTCACTGAGGGCAGTCCATGTACCTGGGATCCTGAACCTCGCAGCAGATTTTCTGTCGAGGCAGAAGCTCAGGTCGGGGGAATGGATGTTGAACCGCCGAACAGTAGGGGGAAGTGTTCGGAAAAGCAGAAGTGGACCTCTTTGCATCACAGGAGTCGACCCAATGCCCACTTTGGTTCTCCCTGAGCCCCCCAGCACCATTGGGGATAGATGCATTCGCCCACCCATGGCCGATGCAGAAACTTTATGCATTCCCGCCTGTCAAGTTGATCCAGGCAGTTCTGTCCAGAGTGAGGGAGAGCGGAGCCCATCTCCTACTTATAGGCCCATTCTGGCCGTCCCAGCCGTGGTTCTCGGAGCTAGTTCCTCTTCTGGAACTCCCCCCTTGGGAGATTCCGGTCAGGGAGGATCTGCTGTCCCAGCTTCAGGGCAGGATATGGCATCCTCGCCCCGAAATTTGGAAGCTATGCGTATGGCCCATCAGAGGCCGCTAGCTTTGAACTTTGGTCTTCCTGCTGACGTCCAGGAGACCATTGCGAGTGCGAGAGCCCCTTCCACGAGAAGGTTATATTCCTCCAAGTAGAGGGTTTTTTAATCGTGGTGTTCGACACACGATACAGACCCAGTCAGCTGCCCAGTCGGTTCAGTGCTGGAATTCCTACAGGAGAAGTTTGCTTCTGGAGCGGCCGCTACTACTCTGAGAGTGTATGTTGCTGCTATTGCCGCTCATAGAGAGTCGGATGAGATCCCCCTAGGTAGATTGAGGTTAGTCTCAGCATTTATGCGTGGGGTTAGGCGCCTGAAACCAGTACGTTCCCCTGGAATTCCCTCTTGGGACCTGTCGGTCGTCCTGGAGGGCTTAACGGAGGCTCCCTTTGAGCCCTTAGAGTCAGCTCCAGAGCGGATTCTGACTCTCAAGGTTACTCTTTTGTTAGCCTTGGCTTCTTTGAAGCGGGTGGGGGATTTGCAAGCTCTTTCTGTTAGCAAGACATGTATAGACTTCACTCCTGGTCTGGTCAGGGTGACTTTGAGACCGAAACCGGGATATGTGCCCAAAGTATTGTCCACAGCATTCTGGTCTCAGGTTATTAACCTTCACTCTTTCTATCCTCCTCCTTTTGTCTCTGAGGAGGACAAGAAGCTTAATTTGCTCTGCCCTGTCCGAGCATTGAAGTTATACGTGGATCGCTCTGGCGATTGGAGAAAATCCAACCAGCTCTTGGTATGTTTTGGTGCTGGCCACTGCGTGCTTGCCGCATCAAAGCAGAGAATTTCCCACTGGGTTACAGAGGCTATTTCACTGGCATGTGAGGTGCGCGGTCTGCCTTCACCTCTTAGCGTCAGGGCACATTCCACCAGAGGCGTGGCTTCCTCTCAAGCACTTTTTAGAGCTGCCCTCCTGGAAGACATTTGTGTAGCGGTAGGCTGGTCCTCTCCGCACACTTTTGTCAGATTCTACAGTTTGGATCTTGACATGACTCCAGGTTCCCAAGTTTTATCTGCTTGAACCAGTCGTGTGAGCTATCTGGTCTTTGTACTAGTTACGGCAGCGCTTAACTTGGCGAGTTTGGTTTTTCGTTCCCACTGCGTCTTAAGCTACGCAGCGTTGAGTGAACCTATGACAGAGAACGTCTCTGGTTACTGATATAACCTATGTTCTCTGTAGGGGTGTCCCCGACTAAGGATTTTCATAGTCGAATCAGATTCGTCAAGTCCTGCCTATAGTCGACTAATAGTCGAATCATGTGTGCGGTGTTGGGGAGGGGGCGGGGCATTAACATTTTAAAGCCGCGATCTACAGAACATCACACAAAGATATAGAAGAAAATGTATAAAAACATTTTGGATCAATAAAACTAAGAAATAACATAAATAACTGCAGAAAGGCCACACTGCAGATAGGATTTGCATTTCACATGCAAATCAAATTAAATTGGCTGAATTGCCTGTACGAGCATGCTCTAAGTAAGCCTACAGCGCAATTTCGATGCACTGAAAAATAATCAACAATTAAGAACACAATATACATTTATAATAAATAAAAATACAAAACGAAATAAGTCAGAATCAAGTCACAAGAAGCAGAACAAATGTGTGCAAATGCCTAAAGTGCAGAGGAACAAATATTCAAAACACAAGTCACAAATAGTTAAATTAGATCACCCTGAGTGATCAATTAATAAAATAAAAATAAAGATATTATTAAAAATAACGAAAGTATGGCCAGTATTGTCAACTTTGTCTTTTTAACTGCAGAAACAACAATAAACGCTAAACTGGAGCGGCAGTCTTTTTAGCTAAACGTGTTCACAGTATCCAAAAATCAAATTAGAACCGGCTGAAATGTTTTGAAATCACTTGTACCCATACCTGATCGAAAAAACTAAATCCAGTCTTTCACTCGGCCTGTGTCCGTTTGAGTCTTTTCAAATTGTGTGCGCAGATAAAATACATTCTAAAATGCTTAACGTGAAAAACGCTTAACGGCTTTGTCCTAAAACTGTTATATTAAAAGATCAAATTCTGTACACACCTTATTAATAAAGCATATAGCCTACAGAAAAGCAGATGAGCCCAGAATATGAACGCAACGCGTTTTATTATAGGCTACGACTACATTAAGCATTTTCCTCCCATAGAAAATCGTTAAAGAAAAAGCTTTACGTGACTTTCTATCTGAGAAACGCGTTGCGTTCATATTCTGGGTTCATCTGCTTATCTGCACATAATATGGTTTCTTAAGGTGTGTAGCCTACTGTGTACATACATTAAGCACGTAAAAGTGCCATTTAAGCGTTTTAAAAGCTTTTAAGCGTTTTAGAACGTCCCGAGGAAAACCAACCTGTTAACGTTGGCCGGCAGAAGTGCGATCATGGTTTTCCTGATGCTAAATCCAGCCTTGGAGAATATCCTTTCTGATGGTGTGCATCTTTAGATTTTCTTATCCCAGACATTTTTAAAGATTTAAATCCCTGCCGACAAGACGCTCCTCTGTCGGTCACGGATCGAAAGTGAAACTTAAAGTCACGGGGTGTTTGGATTTATTCACGCTGCACCCACGTTAAAAAATATTTATTAAAAGCTTCTTTCTTTGCACATTTTTATTGACAGCATTATCATAATAGGCTGTATATTAAGGTATTGACAGAAAACGAATCGGTTACCTAACGTAACCTCGGTTCTCTCTAGAAGAGGGAACGAGTATTGCGTAAGCTAGCTTACGCTGCGGGAAAGATTCATCTTTGCTGAGATATTGAAGCCAACAATTATTTCATAATTTGTATCCATACACAACGCAGTTCCTCTGCGGCAGACCTAGAGCAGGCTAGCTAGCAGCTCATTGGTTCGCTCAGAGAGAACTGCTTAAGCCTATGGGAGAGCGGGGCTGAACCCGCTTCCAATGAGAGGCGCCAGCGCGCTCATTGCGTCATGGCCCGCCAGAATGGGCGTGGCTATGGTGTATATAACAGTCTCTCCCAGGCTTATATGTTGATTTATTTCAGCGTGAAGCGAAACGCTAGTAGCGCAAGCACGGCCGGGAACGCAATACTCGTTCCCTCTTCTAGAGAGAACCGAGGTTACGTTAGGTAACCGATTCGTTCTCTTACGAGAGGTTCTCTCGTATTGCGTAAGCTAGCTTACGCTGCGGGAACACCTGGTCAACGCCGTGCGCGCTATGAATCCACTCATGAATCCCAGGGTGATACCGGGGGATTTTTAACGTGGAGTGAATGTATTATGAGGCCGGCAGAGCGGGCACATGAAGTGTATACATAAGCATGTAAGAGGCCGGCAGAGCGGGCACATGAAGTGTATAAGCATTTAAGGAGAGCACAAGGGGCGAACCGGTTGTGTGAGGGACTCCCAGTAATGCAGCTTCTTAGGGAGCTGGTCGTTTAGACAGCTAGTAATTTTGCCTGCAAGGCGGGAACTTCCAAGTTGTAAAACCTGACAAAAGTGGACGGGGAGGCCCATCCCGCGGCCACACAGATGTCATGAATGGAAATTCCACAGGACCATGCCCACGATGAGGCCATGCCTCTAGTGGAGTGCGCCCTGATGCCCAGAGGGCAGGGCAGGCATTTAGATGCGTAAGCAGAGGCGATAGCGTCCACTATCCATCTAGACAGTGTCTGTTTAGAGGCGGCCAGACCTTTGGTGCGCCCCCCAAACGACACGAAAAGCTGCTCAGCGCGTCTGAACGCGGCAGCGCGCGTAGTGTACAATCTCAGAGCCCGCACCGGGCAGAGGAGATTGGCGTCGCGCTCACTATCGGATGAAGGCAGAGCCGATAGGGAAATAATCTGAGCCCTGAACGGGGTACCAATCGCCTTCGGGACATGTCTAGGTTTGAGAATGACAACAGAATCATTCGGACCAAACTCGAGACACGCGGCGCTGGATGAGAGCGCGTGAAGATCCCCCACGCGTTTTACTGAGGACAGAGCCGTCAGAAAAACGGTTTTGAGCGAGAGGTATTTTAGGTCCACAGACTCGAGCGGTTCGAACGGGGGTGCTTTCATAGCTTCGAGAACTATAGAAAGATCCCAGATAGGAACCGAAGGGGGGCGCGGAGGGTTCATCCTCTTAGCTCCCCTGAGGAAGCGGATGACTAACTCGTCTTTGCCCAGGGACTGAGAACGCCGCGACGGCTGCCACGTAAACCTTGAGAGTGGAGGGGGACCTGCCCTTGTCCAGCATCTCTTGAAGGAAAACAAGCAAAGACGGCACCTCGCATGACCGTGGGTCCAGATGTTTGTCGGTGCACCATTTTGAGAACACAGACCATTTAGACGCATAGAGCCTTCTCGTGGAAGGTGCTCTAGCCTGTATGATAGTGTTTCTTACTCCTTCTGGCAAATCAACCAATAGTCGTTGATCACCCATGCATGTAGCGCCCAGCGCCGTGGATGGGGGTGCCAGATCGTGCCGCGAGCCTGAGAGAGGAGATCTGCTCTGACTGGGATGGGCCACGGGGCTGTCTGCGACAGCTGAGTGAGCTCCGGAACCCAATTCTGACTCTCCCAACGCGGGGCTATGAGGAGCACCGAGTGGCGTGTGTCCCTGATCCTCTGAATTACCTGTGGTAGCAGAGCGATCGGAGGAAATGCATAGAGCGGGCGGTAGGAAGAGATTCCTGGACCTGACACCGCCCTGACGGTTGAGATAGGAGACCACAGCCATGTTGTCCGAACGGATCAGGACGTGGTGTCCCCGAATGAGCGGGAGGAAGCGCGAAAGCGCGTTCTCGACCGCAAGCATTTCCAGACAGTTTATGTGTAAGGGGCTTTCCTGTGTCGACCAATGGCCGAAGGCCGGTGAGCCCTCGCAGACTGCACCCCAACCCGTGTTGGATGCATCTGTCGAGATGACTTTTCGGCGAGAAAAGGTCCCCATCGTGACGCCTTGTCGAAACCATTCTGCTACTGTCCATGGCTGCAGGGCCGTGAGACATGTCTGCGTAACTCTGATCAGCTGGCGGCCCGTGTTCCACGCGCGGTGGGGTACACGGCTGTTTAACCAAAGCTGAAGCGGACGCATGTGCAGAAGGCCCAGCTGAAGCACAGCGGAGGCTGAGGCCATGTAACCCAGCATCCTCTGAAACGTTTTCAGAGGTGAGCGGGTGCCCATCTGAAACGAGGCGGCTAGTCGCTGTACACTGCGTGCGCGCTGTGTAGACAGGCGAGCCGTCATCGTGACCGAGTTCAAATCTATTCCTAGAAAGGAAATCGATTGACTGGGTTGAAGGGAGCTCTTTGTCCAGTTGACAGAGAGGCCCAGCGTTTTCAGATGGTCGAGGAGAACTGCGCGGTGCGACAGAAGCTCCGTCTGTGATTGGGCCAAAATCAGCCAGTCGTCCAGATAATTCAATATGCGCAGCCCCTGGCTCCGCAGGGGGGCGAGCGCCGTATCCATGCACTTCGTAAATGTGCGGGGCGCCAGAGATAAGCCGAACGGGAGAACGGCGTATTGATAAACATGACCCTCGAAGGCGAAACGTAAGAATGGCCTGTGACGGGGATTTATCTGGATCTGAAAATAGGCGTCTTTCAGGTCTAGAGAGATGAACCAGTCCCCCTGACGCACCTGCGCGAGGAGTTTCCTGGTAGTGAGCATCTTGAACGGTCTCTTCATGAGCACTTTGTTCAAAGACCTGAGATCTAAAATCGGTCTGAGGCCGCCGTCTTTCTTGGGAACCAGAAAATAACGGCCGTAAAACCCCGACTCGGTCATAGATGGTGGGACTCTCTCTATGGCGCCCTTTTGCAACAGCGTCGCAATTTCTGAGCGGAGCGTGCCGGCGGCCAGCGGGCTGACAGTAGATTCGAGCCGCGCGCGCGCACGAGGCGGGCGGTGGCGAAACTGTAGCAGATAGCCGTTCTTTATAATGCTTAGCACCCACGGGGAAATGCCTGGAATGGCTTCCCACGCTTTGGAGCATGCGGCTAGTGGCCGAATGGCTATATCGCCCTGATTGCTGCACATAGCGGGCTGGACACAGTGTGTGGGCGCGCTTTGAATGTGTGTGGCAACGGGATTTGCACTCAGAGAGGAGTCTATGGGCCGTGGAACAGAGCGAGCAGAGAGGGGACACGCGCACGAGCTCGTGGGCGTGTTTATGTTCTCTGATATTAGAGCGGTTCCCGTGTGCCCGTTTCATGTGATGGGGCTCTGATAGAGACACGGGGTATGTTATGCTTGTGTGTATGGGTGAGCACACGATTGTGGGCACGTTTTCTACACAACTGGCAAATTTTCTCTTTTTGAGATTTCTCTGGGTAGCCGTAAAAACGGCTTTTTGTCGCTCGCAAGCGGGCTGGGACACCGGCTTGTTTGTGGCGGTCAACACTACAGCAGTCGGCGAAATAACGGGGACTGGCAGAGGGCGAAGCTTTGACGGCGGTCCGGCCGCAGCGGGAGAGCACCGTCGTTTTCTTGACTTTGCTAGGCAGACTTCTGATGATCAGGCTTCAGCGTGATCTTAGGTCGCGGGCCTCGTGGGGGCGGCGGTCTGCGGCGGCTGTCAGAGCGAGAGCGAGGGCGGCCGCCCTGTCTGCGCTGGGCTGTTTGAGTCTGCGGAGGGGGGCGCTGTGGTGGAGCTCTGGCAGGAGGCTCGCGAGAGCGGCCCGCGGAAGAGCTAGCGCGGCGGGGCAGAAACAAATTCATCGCCTGAGTAGCTTTCTGGACCTCAGAAAAGCGATCGACGATTCCCGTGACAGCAGATCCAAAAAGGCCCGTCGGGGAGAGGGGCGCGTTAAGAAACGCGGCGCGCTCAGAATCTCCCATGTCGGCGAGCGTGAGCCATAAGTGTCTCTCGGCAACACAAAGGCTGGCCATGCATCTCCCCAGAGCTTGTGCGGCGGCTTTAGTGGCGCGAAGGGCGAGGTCCGTAGCACTTCTCAGATCCGTGACAGCGGGGGAGGGGTTTCTACCGCCTTCGGCCCACTCACGGAGAATATCGCTCTGTAAAACTTGGAGGACAGACATTGAATGTAGCGCTGCGGCGGCCTGACCGGCGGCGGCGTAGGCGCGAGCATGAAAGCTCGAGGTCGCTCTGCAAGCTTTCGAAGGAAGCGTGGGGGAAGAGCGCCATCTAGCAGAGGGCGGGCAGAGGTGTGCGGCGACCAAGTCCTCGACGGGCGGCATGGCTGAGTAGCCTTTCTCGGCGGCTCCGTCCACCGAGCGCAGCGAGGCGGATATATCAGAGCGGTTTCTAGCCGAGAGCGGGGCATTCCAGGACTTCGTCAGCTCTGCGTGAAGTTCAGGCAGGAATGGAGCGGCCCGGTTGCACGCGGGGGTCGAGCGCCGATGAAAAAAGCTGCCGTCCATCCGGTTCGGGGCCTGCTCGGGTGGAGGAGACCACTCGAGACCGAGGCGTTCGACGGCCTGTGCGAGGAGGCGCATTAGTTCCTCCTCTATCCCGGCGCGGATCCCCGCCGATTCTCTCGTGGATCCGAGAGATGACCATTCTTCACTGTCAGAAGCGAGCAGTGAACAGGAGTCCTTCTCCTCCGCGGCGTCATCGGAAGCGACAGAGCGGCCACTCGGCGGCAACTGTATGTCCGGCAGGGGCGGGGAGGGAGAGCGGGAAGCGGGAGGCGGCGGCGGCGGCCCGCATTGTTCCGCTGGGGGCTCCGGCGGCCTCTGGGAGCGGCGTTTTTTTTTACGCGGCGAAGAGGAAGGCGGCGCGGGAGCGGATTTTGCTGCCAGAAGTCGTGCCCGCAGGGACGGCAGGCTCTCACAGAAGTCGCATCCTCCATCCGCGAGGGCGAGTTCTGCGTGCTCGAGTCCCAGGCAGAGAGCGCAGATGACATGGCGGTCTCCGTCCTCGAGACGAGCGCGGCAAGAGCCGCAGGAAAAACGAGACATCTTTAAAAAGACGCTCGGCTCTTTTAGATATAATAGAGAAGGATACAGTCGTCGGATGGCGCTAGCTTGCAGGGCGGCTGAAGGTGGCGAAGACGGCCGGCTTCTTCAGGGTCTGGGAGCTCGCTAGAGTGATGCCTTTTCGACGGCGACGGCTTTTCTCAGGACAGCAGAAGCGTGCAGCTTGCTGAAGATGAAATGAATCAACATATAAGCCTGGGAGAGACTGTTATATACACCATAGCCACGCCCATTCTGGCGGGCCATGACGCAATGAGCGCGCGGGCGCCTCTCATTGGAAGCGGGTTCAGCCCCGCTGTCCCATAGGCTTAAGCAGTTCTCTCTGAGCGAACCAATGAGCTGCTAGCTAGCCTGCTCTAGGTCTGCCGCAGAGGAACTGCGTTGTGTATGGATACAAATTATGAAATAATTTTTGGCTTCAATATCTCAGCAAAGATGAATCTTTCCCGCAGCGTAAGCTAGCTTACGCAATACGAGAGAACCTCTCGTAAGAGAACCAGTAGTTCTATGTGAAATCAGACATTGAGCACAATCATATAGCCAAAATGACATAATCCTCGTTTAATAACACATCTGCGAAGATTCGACCGTGAGATTGGTAGTCGAATCAGGCTCCTCCTATCGAAGCATCGAATCTTCGACTATTCGGGGTCACCCCTAGTTCTCTGAATAGGGAACGATACGCTGCGTTCGCTGCCAAGCTCCTTGCGCTGCCGTCAAGCTTCCTTTTTCGGCAGAGAAATCTGAGGAGCAGATGGCGCGCGCGCTAATATAATATGACGACGCAAGAGCGTCAGGGCGGCGCCCGCGCCATCAGCCAATGTGTTGGCGTGATTCTATAAGGGCTTCAGACAATCGGCACACCCAGAGGGCGTTCCCACTGCGTCTTAAGCTACGCAGCGTCTCGTTCCCTATTCAGAGAACATACTGTAGGTTACATCAGGAACCAGAGACGTTTCATTCCGCTTTCATTTAGTTTCCCATTTGATGTTGGGCAACGTTGTGTTCAGGCCAGCATGACCTATATCAAAATTTTGGTCGCACCGGCAGGAAAAATGGCCGCAATCTGGATCCCTGTGACGTAAGCACCGGTGCAAGGGCTGGGTAATAATCCTTCCCTTCCAGCAACCTGTCAATCACATGAGATTGCCTCGATTAGCAAATAACAACAATCCAATCAAGTCATCACATTTATTCTCTTTCTAGAAGCCACTGTATGCAGATTACATTAGCAACTTTTATACCACGGGACTGTTGAATGCTTGATTCTGAGTGTGAAGTAGTTCCAGGTCTGTCGGCCGCATTGCAGTTCCATATGACTTCACACAATTATTTTTATTACAGTTATTTCCAAGGTCCTTACAGCCTACAAAAGCAAATGAACCAAAACCTACAAAGACACTGACCAAGCAAACAAATAAACTAACAATAGGATACAAATGTTGTGTTATACCCACTGAAATACATTTCATTATCTACTAAAAGCATGCTTTCTTTATCCCGCTTTCTCTCTCTGCATGCACACACATACTGTACAGACACACACTCGCACACTGATGGAAACACACAAGCACAACTTGTTATCAGCTCTGCCCTACAATCTTTTTTTTTTGTATGTGGAAAAAAATGGCACAACAGAACAAAATGAAATATTACAAATATAGGGAAAAAAATCCTATATGTTTAGACTTTACTGAAGCTGTAAAACTATGAATGTAAAACTAAATGTATCTTGCAGCACAGGGTGAAGTCAATATGCACATGTATGACGATTAGGGACAAATCTAATGTAATTTCACAGAAAACAATGTTAGCGGTGCTCTGGCATGGCAGGATTTTTTTGATGCAAGCGCAGTGGCTGAAACAGAGTGAGGCCACAATGATCCATCCAATCCATTCATAACTATGTTTGGAATCCTCAAAACTTATGTAAACTACACACTTCCATTTCATACGTATTCAGAGAAATAAGTATTCTCAGTCACGGCTATTTGTAGTGCAACATCTTACACAAATTCAGCTGTTAATCTACAAATAAATGCATGCATGCAGTTCAATCTTTTCCCATCTTGTTTGGACTGTATTTGTTTAGAACATTGGCAAAGGTATTCTGGTGTTGGTTTGGAAAGTGAGAAATGCATTGGTGTAACTTAAAAGACACTTTAAAGACTTCTAACTGTATGCTTTATGCAAATTAGTTCCACAGGGGAAAGAAGGGTGGGCCTCACTGTGTGTGCTCCCTCTGATGCCAACAGCCAATCGCAGCACTGGAATTGAGAAGTGCCAAATTGCAATCTCTTCATCGGAAAGGGATAAATGTACCCTTTCAACAGACATTCCTTGTTCTGAGTCTCTGGATCATCCAGTGAGACATTAAAGGGGTCATATAATGCCATTTTTGTACAAGCTAATATGATTCTTTAGGGTCTAAATTAAAAGTTTGTAATATACTTTAATTAAAAATTATCATTAGTATTGTAAGAAAACACTTATTTTACCTGGTCAAAAACAGCTCTGTTTTCAGCACGCCGTTTCAGTGCATATGCCTTTAAATGATCATGAGCTTTGCTCACTCCGCCCCTCTGTTCTGTGCGTACACGTTTGTAACACAATAACCATAATGCATTGTTCATTATAAACGTGGGATTATGAATTATATGGAGAACGTCGTACATAGAAAACATGCAGTAATGTACCCTGAGTGTAAACCTTAGACTCATTCATCGTGAAGCGATTTGCAAAGATATAAATATTAATATAAAGTTTAATAAAACGTTACACTCACTTCAGTTGTTCTAGAGGTTCAGCAGGAACACGAATAGCTGGTACAGATCCTTTATTCAGGAGCAGCTGCTTAGCAAAACCAGCTTTATACTGACCCTCGTTTATAAAGCAGTCTGCTGAGAAATGATTCGCGCAAACATGAAAGCATTGACGTTGCTCGTGGGGAAAATTCCCTTCGAAAACAAACACAGCCACTGCGTCTTCGGCGGTTCGGATTTAGGAACATTAAAATGACTGTGTTCGTTATTACACCCAAGAACAGAACACCACAATCGCTTAGACGCCATTCTGCTCATAGACAGTGCTCCAGCATATCAACAATGACCGCGCCGGTCCGCGCAGACTATGATTGACAGCTCTCACGAGCGAGGGCGGGTCTGTGTTGAAGACCGTGTTGAAGACTGCGGGTCTGTGTTGCCTGTCAATCAACAATCGTGGGAGGGGCTTCCGAGCGTGTGACGTCACACGGTCGAACGGCTCGATTTGAGGCAGGGGAAAACATATAAGGAGATTAAAACAAAAACACTGGATGGATTTTTATCATTATATGATGGTTGTGTACAGACACTGCCAACACACATTTCAGTACAATCAACTTGAAAAAGTGCATGTACCATTATATGACCCCTTTAACAGATACACCCATGTTCTGAGTCTCCCATCCGGTGAGACAATAGGCAATATATAATTCTCAGTCTCCCATTTAGGGATAGATATGCCATCCTGAGTCTCCAGCCTGCAAAGTTGAGACCGAAACAGGTTCCATGCTCTTGAGTCTACAGCTTGTGAGGCAGCAACAGATACGACCACATTCTGAGCATCCAGTCTGTGAGGAAAGAGACATAAACAAACACTACATTCAGAGTCTTTGTCTAGTTAGACAGTAACAATTACAGCACATACTGATTCTGCATGCCAAGTTCTGGGCCAGAGGCAGAAGACATACAGACACATTTGCAACAAGGTTAAGCTCGGGAGCAAACCTTTGTTAGTTCGTTAATTATTGTCGAGGTTAGTTCGTCTGTGTGTTCCAGATTGTTAAAGGGGTCCTTGATTATGATTGCACTTTTTAAACTTTAGTTAGTGTGTAATGTTGCTGTTTGAGCATAAACAACATCAGCAAAGTTACAACAATCAGTTTAATGCAAAGGAAGATATTTTCTTTTACAGAAATACATTTTTAAGGACTACAACAAACGGCTGGTAGGGACCACAGCTTCTTCCCAGGTTGGTGACATCACGAACCCTAAAGTTCAGTAGCCCCGCCCACTGATTCAAGCATGACAAGTAGTAGTAGGTAAATAACAGACGTGACGCTAACACTGGATCGAGCAACTAAGCAATAAACATGCCTTTGATGAGTGCAAAATATTTTGCAATGCCAGGGTGTGGAAAAACACAGTAGCTGCATTGGATTTGCAGGGAGCCTGAAATTACAAAAATGATGCAATGCCTTCTATATTGGATCTAACAGGAACAGCGCAACACACTTATGGGAGTAAAAAAGTTTTTACTGTGTCACTATTGCTTTGTCACAGATCGTTTGATATGTACGGATTATGTGTACCTTTCTAACCAAAATCACCAGTGCAGTGACCAGTGATTTCTGATATGTAATGATTCATGTAGGCCTACAGTCAGATGTTTTTGTCTCAAAATCGTTTATTGTCAGTAAATCAAACCAGTGACTGAACGGTCAACTTCATATTGTTTCTCTTAGTAGGATGAAAATAAACTGTGATTAAATTATACATAGAAAGCGATCAAAGAACATTCCCTTTACAATCGCTTACAATTTCCTGCTGTTATCAGGAAAAAATGCAAGTGATAGCGCTGGCGTCTTGAAATAAAACATCTGAATAATGTCTTGAGGTGTGGGAACTGTAGTATAAGAGGAATAATTGGCTCTGGTCCATTCAACTATTGAAAAATAATGCACAGCCGAGGTGTAACGGCCTCAACGTGAAGCGAAGGGGCCTGTTACACCTCTAGTGTGCATTATGTTTCAGTAATTTAAACGGTCCTTCATCATTTATTCTTAAAAAATATATATATATATCCTGGATGCTGATTGGTCAATACAGCATTCATCCATGCTAAAATCAAATCAATGAAATAATAACTTGTCACAATACCAAAATTTCAGTAGTTGATACATTAACAGTAAAAATGAATGATACCATATACCATTTTTTTATATCAACATAACTTTCAAGTTATGTTGTACAGTATATGTAGCCTTTGATGTTGTGCAAATAGTGGCCAGCAACCAGCTGCAGTGTGTTATGCCATTGATTCAGGTGCAGAGAATCTGAGAGCTGTCTAAGCCTTGTTTGAATTTTGCATTACTGTTTTTCTCTGTTCTCACTGTCCTAGCTTAAAAGAGAAAAGAAATAATGAAAACATATTTGTTAAATGTTATTGCTGTAAGGGCTGTGACTATGACAGCAAAAAGCTATGATGGACCTTTAACCATGTATCATCATCACTTCCTCGTGCTCTTTCAGAGAATATCCAATCACAGTGTTTTTTTTTTTTTTTACTTATTCTTCTCCTTCAGTTTACACTTTTCTCCTTCTTCCATCTCCACTTTTTTTTTTTATCTATACTGAAATGTATCCAATGAGCTCTAGAGAGGGGTCTGCTAACCGTCCCATACTAATAAAAATCTGTTATTCAAATTATGTACTCGCTCAAAGACACACCGGGACTGGAAAGCAGAGGGGATTGATAAAGAAGAGTTTCACACCATCTAAAAAAAATAATAATAATATATATATATATATATATAACAAATCTATGGTGTTGACATGAAAAGAGAAGCTAGTAACTGTTTTTCTAGAGTGGCTGGTGGGGTCATGAGAGACCTACAGCTGATCTCCACAGCTGGAATGCTAATAAACCACCTTGCACTGCTGCTTATAATATAATATATGCTGCACAATACGACAAGGAGTTGATTTTAGAAGCACAGGTTTTATACCAAAATAGGTGAAACATGGTGATTAGAAATCTCAATTTAGTAGTGGATAATTTCTTAGCAAAAAAAACAAAACTGGCTCCCTTGTTGTGATGCAACTGGAGTATTACCCAGAGTTCTTTGCTAGTAGTTACACTATGATGAACTAAGCCACTGCAATTCAGCAGAGGTTCTTCTACCGCTGCACTAGAACAAATGGGAGGGGAACTAGGTGTGTGTTTCAGGTGCAGATGTCTCACTGGGGCCTACCCCAATCCTCAACAGGCTTCTTTTGGGTCCTAATAATAACTTGAAAGTGCCTCTTTTTGCCCCTTTTAATTAGTCTCCAGAACCTATACAGCTAATTGGTGGTTCTTAATTGGGTTTAGATTCGCTACTTGTCTGTTCATATCCCCCTGCACCCCACCCCAATCCCTTCTCAGTCTAGGTGAAAAAAAAATCCTCACACCCCAGCCAGGGGTTTTATGTTTCTTGTCACTTAGCACTTTGATTTCTTGGTGAATTAAGAGCTATTTAATTAGCGGGGTTTCTTTTTATATCTCCATCTCAGTGGGGGAGAGATTTGGATGGTGTCAGAGTTGAAGTGATTTAAAGGTAAAAGAGGAAGTTTCAAAAGCAGTGGCTTAACACACTTTGACAGAAACGTACTGCATTCACAGTCTAGAATAAAAAATTAATGAGTACATTCATGCACCAAAACAACGGCAATAGTTGTCAAGTAACATAGTAACATTATGGCCTCCTTTACACATGGCATGTTTTTTGTAACTGGATGCTTTTTGGGCCAGACTGTATTTACGCTTTCATGCGTCTTGTCTCCAGTATGATCAGATAGAGCCTGAGCAAATCGCTACTTGCATATACATGAGGGTTTGCATTAACTGAAACATTTTTATTATTTTCCATTTTAAAAACATCGATATCGATAGATACATGCAAATGCTTTTCTTTTATCATCTGTCTTTACTAACCCCTCAGTAAACCATGTTAATGGGGACAATGAGAAAAAGTGGACAAAAAGTTTTAGTCATCAATCACAATGTGTCTTTTGATGTTATTACAACTGGCTTTTATTGTGGTCAAGTGCAATCCGATTGTGATACAATCACCTAAAACTCATGTTATTTCCAGTTGTGAGGGGGCATTTGAGTTTCTTGATTGAACTCAATTATGCTTTGGGTTTTGTGGTCAGTAAATGGATTGTACTTCAATAGCTTATTCTTTAAATCAGTACATACCTGAGATGTAGCCTATATATGAAAATAATTTGCAGCATACATGTGAGAAAAATCTATTATATACATTTTAGAAGTGATACTGAAATTTAAATAAATAATATGTTTTGTTGTATTGCTAGTATAGTCAGTCTAAATAACTTGACTGTGGTCATTCCTGAATCTGTTTGATATGTTTAGAGCTAATCTGGAGGAGAAACTAAATGCAGCCTTGAAGTTGGACACAGTTGCAGCTCAAGACATACAAGAGTGTCGACAGGAGGAAATGCAAGGTATCACACACATCACACTGTCCAAACACACATACACACATCACAGGCATCACTCATCTTTTACTGCCCCATCATATATGACTACTATTATAGTATTTATTAATATTGGCCTTTATTTTTATAATTTAGTTCTCCCTTTGAATTTTAGTTTAAGATTTGTAACTTTTAATTTTAAGATTTATAATATTTTATATTTATTATATTTCTATTTAGCTTTAATGTACTTTTTATTTCAGCTTTAGTTTTAGTCATTTTAGTACTTCAACTTAAAGACGTAGTACACAGAAATAAAAATTGTGTAATTTACTCCCTCATATTGTTCCAATCCTGTGACTTTTTCTTCTGTGGAACATAAAAGATAAAAAATAAATAATAATAAATATATATATATATATATATATATATATATATATATATATTTATATACTGTATGTAGAGGAAGAAAGAAAGTCACAGGTTTGAAACTACATGAAAGTGAGTAAATAAATAAGTGAGTAAATAATATTTTAACATATTTTATTTCAGTTATGGCGCTTTTCCATTACCAGTACCAGCTCGACTCGACTCGACTCGTCTTGGCTCGCCTCGACTCGGCTCGCTTTTCGCTCCGTTTTCCATTGCAGAAAGTACCGCCACAAATAGTACCCGGTCGTCATAGCGACGCATTTCGTTCCTCGTTGCCCCATCAAGCTCTCGCTGGATCCTCTCTTCGGCAACCAAACAAAGGAATGTCTGCACCTCCTCGTTTGACCACGGCGTATTCTTCCGAGTTGCCATAATAATAGTAGTAAGTTTAGTAACTATCTCTGGCCAAACTATTTAAAAATGGCGGGGTTATTCTGGATACTCCATCTGGCGCGTGCAATGATGACGCAGATTCTCTGTGACCAATCAGCAGTCGGCATTGTTTTCACGTCACATTTTAGTATCGGCTTAGCTCGCCTCAGCTCGCTTAGAACCTCGCCGGAGGTGGTACGAAAAAAAGTACCCGAAAGCAGGTACAGGTACAACTTTTACACAGTGGAAAACCAAACAAAGGCGAGTCGAGTCGAGCCGAGCCGAGCCGAGGCGAGCTGGTACTGTGTAGTGGAAAAGCGCCATTAGTTACCAAAGCAACATCTATCATTTTCATTTAAGAAGTTTTTCCATCTGATATTTATATTTTATTTTATTTTATTTAAGCTTTCTTTTTAATTAATAAAAACTATTTTTTTTATAGGTTTGGTTAACAATAACAACACTGCTGTTGACCTATCCTGTTTCCTTTATATCTGAGATTATTTCTCCTTAAATCCTCCTCTTACCAGTCATTTAAAAACTTTAAGATTTGTTACATTAAGTATTATCCTTCCCTCTGGACAGTGGCAAAGTCAGGTCATAGGTGACACAGGGCAACATTATACAGCATGAAGCGCTTCCCCACATGCAGCTGCCGCAGACACACACTTTCATCTTTCATCCCCTTTCTGTTCCAGTAAAATCACGAAATAAAATTATGACATGACCATTAACCCATGAGAATTTGAGAGAGGTAGGTCCAGATGTGCTTTCGGAAATCCAATTTGCTGTATTCCCAATTGATTTCAAACTCACATGGCTCTTTCCACACCCTCAGAAAGGATCTTGTACATTCCTATCCGTCAAACGCTCCATCAGAGCGATCTCTAGTGTATAAGCACCCTAAGTTCTTTTGGGAAAATTGGCCAAATCTTGGTAGGGACCTTTCTGAAAGTCGGGACCTTTCTGAAAGTTGGTACCATTCCTACATAAATCCATGTCTGTGTCATGAGAAAGCGTTAGTTATTATAATTAAAGGCAGGGTAGGCAGAAATCCCCAAAAATACTTTTTTTCCAAATTTGTTTAAACTGTCTTTATATATCAATGCATAATTAAAATGTAAGTAATCTGGGAAAGAAATTATAAAAATCGAGTGTCTGTAGTCCTCTCAGGACTGCAATAAACACAGCTCATTATTCCATTAACTCCCACCCCCTCCCTTCTCGGCTCCTTCCAAAGCCACGCCCCCAAAATACATGAACGCGCGATCCAGGCCGTTCGCTCAGCTGGAAGATTCGGACGCGTTTACCAGCGCCAAGCAGAGAGGAGCACAGTGCATGTAGTGACATCATGTCAGAATCACAAGTAATAAAATAACTAACTTTATCAGTATGAATATAAACAATTAACATGGCTGTTAGTACACACTATCAAGCTCGCATATCGATACTGGTAAAGTTTAAAATATTTTGCTTCGTAACCGAATCAAACTCAATATAAGGCAAAGCTATAAATGGCTTCATTGATACACGTTTGCCGTTACTATCAGTTACACTGTGATGAAGGTGAATTTGTAAGATTCATAACATATACAGGTGTTTTGCATGTAAGAGCTTCCACGATGAAAGCACTGTTGGCTCTGATGTATTGTTTACAGATAAACTGAGTAACATACACTCAAACACCTTCTCACAACTGCATTGCAGACACCAGATAATATAACACACACACACACAACATATATTGTATAACACATACAGATACAACATAAAGACATAGGTAAACATATGTAGAGCATAACAACAAACCAAACGTGAAAAAACGGAGCAGGTAGAGTTCACGGTGAACATAGGAACAAAGTTTTGGCAGAGGGTAAAGCTAGGTATAAAAATAGATCCCCTAAACTTTTTAACCTAAAGTTAGATTTGGCGAAATTAAACAAAACAGCTTTCAACTGCAGATAGGCCTATTGATTATTTATCGTCTCAACCCTGGCTCACTAACAGTAACGTTATAACAGTCGACACCAAAGTTACACTGTCATAGCTAAGCCAGTGTAACGTTAGTTATGCTACGTAACGTTAGGTAGCTATATTAGGTAGCTACGTGTGCTAGTGATACATGCTTCATGAAAAAATAAATGCCATCAAAATGAAAACAGCGAGATTACCTGTCCAGCAGAAATAATGCCATCATGGAGTCACTTTTCAGCCCCTTGAGATCCCTCAGTTGTCGCCACCGCTGGAAAGCCACACCGATATTGACTCTCGTATGATTTCTTGATTTATCCAAATACTTTTTGTTCATAGCCTTTTCAAATACTGTCATCCTTTTTTTAACTTGTTTGACTTTGCTGCCTGTATATGCAGGTACTAAGAATTTTGACTGTTCTTTCTCTGCCATAATTGTTATTACTAGCTTCCGTGCCTCTTCAAACGCGTGCGCGCATTTGGGCTGCTCCTGTATCAGCAGAGGTGGTATCCATGGTAGCGAGGGAGAGTGACAGTCGCCCCAGCCAATATTTTCTTTCGTCCCGAATGGAATAATGAGCTGTGTTTATTGCAGTCCTGAGAGGACTACAGACACTCGATTTTTATAATTTCTTTTCCAGATTACTTACATTTTAATTATGCATTGATATTTAAAGACAGTTTAAACAAATTTGGAAAAAGTATTTTGGGGGATTTATGCCTACCCTGCCTTTAACTATTTTATCATCACAACAGTTGAATGCAACCATGTGAAGAAGTGATGTCCAATTTGCGAACAAATGACTCTTATGAACTGATTCTTTTAAGTGTTAAATTCCATTTGAACAAATTTAAGGGCATAAAAAATCTTAAATATCTTCAATGGTATAATAAAAGTCTTAATTATAATTTCAAGCGGTCTTGAAAAGACCTATTGTGCTTATTTACATTTTTTACTTTCTTTATTGTGTAATGTTGCTGTTTGAGCAAAGTCCACTCCAATTCTCTATTTCAGTAAACAATGTTTCTGAACTCTATGAAATGCCTCTATTGTAGTCTTGAGATTTCCTCCAAAAACGTACGTCACAATATTCCTCATTTAAAAGGCATTCACAAATAAAGGGGTGAGGCCTGGATGAATTCCGTTAGTATGGTGTTTTGAAATTCACTGTTGTGTTGTGACGTTTCCGAAACACGTGATTTACCCCCCAAACCCTTTTCTTTGTGCAGGTCTTAAAAAGCCTTAAATTTGATTTTAAAACACTGCAGAAACTATGTGATTATACACTGAACAAAATTATAAACGCAACACTTTTGTTTTTGCCCCCATTTTTCATGAGCTGAACTCAAAGATCTAAGACTTTTTCTATGTAGACAAAAGGCCTATTTCTCTCAAATACAGTTCACAAATCTTTCTAAATCTGTGTTAGTGAGTATTGCAGAGATAATCCATCCACCTCACAGGTGTGGCATATCAAGATGCTGATTAGACAGTATGATTATTGCACAGGTGTGCCTTAGGCTGGCCACAATAAAAGGCCACTCTAAAATGTGCAGTTTTACTGTATTGGGGGGTCTGGGGGACACCGCCCCACCAAAACCCCCAAAAAAACAAGGTTGTTGATTGTGGCCTGTAGAATGTTGGTCCACTCCTCTTATTGGCAGGACCTGGAACACACTGTCGTATACGCCGATCCAGAGCATCCCAAACACATTAATTCATGCTGACTGCAGGAATGTCCACCAGAGCTGTTGCCCGTGAATTGAATGTTCATTTCTCTACCATAATCCGTCTCCAAAGGCATTTTAGAGAATTTGGCAGTACAAACTGAGGTGATCAAAAAATAAAGGAAGATATTTTATTTGCCCTTAAAATTTGAGTTTATTTCTCCAAATTCCTAAATATATTTATAAATATAGATTTTTGGATTGCAAAACTTGGAATTGCATGCAAAATAATTTGCTGTAAAAATGCAGAAAATTTTCTGTGAGGGTTGTGTTTGGGTAGGGTTACAGGATAGTTTGAGAGAATTGGGGAGTGATAATTTGGATGCACACGTGAGTGTAAGACACCAGGACCGAGGACGCAGGCTGGTGTTATTGTACACAGCTGGATGCTCCAACTCCAGTAAGGGTGGAAAGACACTAGGAAGCCGGAGGTTGCTGCTAGTGTAAATCACAAACCGAGGCTCTCCGACTCTTCCATTCAGATAGGGGTACCCCGAACTTAGTCAATTTATTATCTTATTTCTATACAGTATGTGTATTTCTCTTCTGTAAAACACTTTGTAAACACTGTTTTAAAAGGTGCTATATAAATAAACCTTTACTTACAGTTTGTACAGTATAAAAACATAGTCTATGGAAAGTCTACATAATTATATAAAAAGAAGTGTGTGTGTGCGCACAGGTGAATAGGTGTTTTTTTTTTTTTTTTTTTCAAGTGTGTGCATGATGCTACTGAGAAAGACAGGTCTGTGACTCACTCGAATTTCAGCCTTGCTGCTTACTGTCCAAAGGTCAGCAAAAAAAAACTGACTGTAAATATTTCACAACATTTTCATTCGACAAATGAGCATCCACATTCACCATGAAACTTTTATTAACCAGAGGCGGCAGAAAGTTCTGGTCTCCAAATGTGTTTATTTTCCCATCTTTAAACAAGCAAAGCAACAAAGTTCCTGCCATGAAGTCCAAAACACAAACTCCATCATACATTGACAATTACCTTCAAAATTAATTTGTATTACTCCACAATAATCTGCAAGATTGCTTCAGGTCAGAAGGTTTTGATTTGTGGTTACGAGTACTTTTTCTAAGTCTGTCCATTAAAGGCCTCTTTAAGAGCTCAATCAGTTGAATAGACCCTTGAAAAGACCAGAAATTATGTGTCATTAATGATAATTTATTTGAATTGGGAAAGTGGCTGTCAGGTGACAGTATGAATTTTTATTCCTTCAGCTGAGCTTCTGTTTCGGGAAGTGTCGGAGGAGGTCAGGAGGAGCAGCACCCCCATCAAGACATCCGCACGAAGAGTAGAACAGACTTTTAAGAAGGTACCAACCGTGTGCTGTTTGCTATTTACATTTTTGGAAATGTTCAGCCTTTAGCTGAATTTTTTGAAGAACAATGAACTAAAGTCATATAGATGTGTTCCTTACATCATGTGCAGAGACACAGACTATTGGCAAACTTAAAATGTATGAAATGTAACACTTTTACAAAAAGATTCAGTTTGTAAGGTATCATAAACATTAACATGCACTTTAAAAATTCAATTTTGGTTACACTTTACAACGAGGTTCCATTAGTTAGTTTTATTAATGCATTAAAAAAAATACCTAACAACGAGCAATTAATTTGTCACAGAATTGTTCATCTTTGTTAACATGTGTTAATAAAAATACAACTGTTCATTGTTAGTTCATCTAAGGTCCATTAAACAATATTAACAGATTTAAAGTTTTGATTTTAAAAATGTGTTAGTAAATGTTGAAATTAACATTAAGTAAGATTATCAAATGTTTTAAAAGTATTTTTCATATTTAGTTCATGTTAACTAATGTAGTTAATTAATATTAACAAAGGGAACCTTATTGTAAAGTGTTACCTTAATTTTAGTCAAACTTCTTCAGTCTTTTAAAACATGTCAGGTGTTTGCTTTCTCCGAAAGACAGATGTGTATTTAATTCTTCAAATATTCATACATTGTGTCATGTACAGTATACTTGGACAGACAGGCAAAGACTGTATAGCTTGACTACACAAAAAAACACTTGTTTATAACTGCATGTTATAAATTAGCATTTAATATTATTATAGGTTATCTTTGGTCTGAGTTCTTTTTAATTTGTTAACTAGTGTAAATGTATACAATTTGAAGTGATAAAAATCAATTAGCATATGTATAAATTAACATTTGCCTGGATTAATGCGGTAAACATATTGTTAGTTCATAGTGCTTACTGCATAAACAATTGTTGACAAATAAAACCTTATTATAAAGTGTTACTATGTCAATAAAACAACTAGTTTATTAATGCAAAAGTTGGATGCACCAAAATCTTGACAAAAACACATTAAAATTCTCATCCCCAGAAGCATATTAATAAAGAGCATTTATCTGTGCTTGAGTAGAGGCTGTGATTGAGTTTAGGCACTATGGTGTACACAAGGAGAGAAACCCTTAACTTTCACTAGTGAGAACTTACCACAAATACACATCCTTAAGCACTTTACAGGATAAAAAGATTTGTGTATATTAGCTAAAAGTACATTTCATCCATGAATTACACAATTACAGTTGTGCAATATTTTGCAATATTATTGAATGTTTAAGTTGTTAGAGCCTGAAGTGCAATCAACAATATTGTAATATTTTTTGTGTTTCTAGGCAAAGTCTAATTTAAAATTTTGGTTTTCGGTGTGTCCATAATTTTTGGTTTCAAATTTGGCCAAGAATTTGTGCAAAACTAATCCAAGTAGTTCACATGCAGATCTCAAATTGTCTAAAATTGGATGGAGGCCATGCAAAATGTTCATAACAGTGCCTGTGTTCACAAAAAACTGTTTTCCTGTAGTATGGATCGCTCATTTAAGCCAACAACCTGCAAAACTATCAACAGCAAAGCAAACGCTTAAGGCTCATTTGAATGAAACTAAACTGCTCTGTTTGCGTTTGCTGACACACTGCTGATGTTTGACACTGGGTCTTTCACTCATTTAATACAAGCAAATCATTTGTCATTAGCATTTAGCCTGAGCAAATCAAGCTCATGGTCTATTCAAACGCACTCGACTTCCCTTAAAGCAACATTTAGCTTGGTTCTTGCTGGAAGGGCTGGTGAGGACTGAGGGAACGTTCTGAGCAGAGGAATGAAATGGTTTGTGGAATAATTCGGAGCAGATGATGGCATTGTGAGCGATGCCAGCAGCTGCCATATGGTCGTGTAATGGGGGCTGTCATCGCCTTTATTACCGAATGACAAGCACCATGTTAAACTTAATAACCCACAGGGGCAGACTGCTGTTTATGTGCTCCTGCAAACGCATTATAAATGAAATAATTTTTGATGGAGTTGTGGGAGGGGGGTGCGAGTCGTTGTCAGCCAGCCGTAAAGGGGCCTAATGTTGTTTGAAAGGTGGTGTGCTGCGGCAGTAAGGCAGCGAGAGTGCTAAATAAAAGGCAGCGATTTGCCTGGGGGTATACACCCAGCAGGCATCCCCTCCTCTCTTTCACACCCTCCACCAGGATTTGACAAGCTGCCTAAATGGCCCTCTTTTATGTTTAGCCATGAGTAACAAATTTGTGGGGAATCACAGAGTGGTTGTTCACTTGGCCCGGAACAGACCCTCTCCATAAAGGCCAAACGAGAGTTTAAAGCACAAATGTCTAAAAAAAGATGTAGTGATAATTGTTTTTTCACGTGCCTCTGCTTACTCCCACAGATAGAGCAGTTACAAAGTCAAATGGTCTCTCTGGAGAGCGAGATCGTGCGCTTGCGAGAAGACAACCAGGCGTTACAGGAAGCGAACAGAGCAATGGCTGGAGAGCGGGGTGATCTGCAGACCAGAGTTCAGCTCTTGCACCAACGCAAGGAGGCCGAGGAGGCCCAGGCCAGAGAAGAACAGGGCCGACTGCTTGCCCAGCTGCAGAGTTCTGAGCGAGAAGCAAAAGAGGCCATGAAATCTGCCGCCCAGGCCAGACACAGGCTGCTAAAGCTCCGACAGGAACTGGGAGTCCTTCGAGCCGAGAGAGATTTCCATCGGTCTGCAGCTAATCTCAAGGCGAAAGCTGCCACGCTGGCTAACAACAAGATCAGGTCTAAAATGCCCTGGGCTGATGCCTCCAGCAGAACACGCATGCGCTCGACGCAGAACAGGATGGACAGTCCCGCCAAGGACGACTGGGAGGACATGAGCGCAGACAGGTACTTCCCCCACCTTTCACTATCCTTGTCTCTTTCTCGTTTTCCATCTCTCAAGCTCTCATTATTTTTCTGACTGTAGGGACAGCACGCATATGCAAAAACACAAGCAAACGGGTGATTGAATCCCAGCTTCTGTCTAGTTGGTATTCAAAAGAGAGAAAAAGAGCAAGAGGGGGGCAGAAAGAGGGGAAAAAAATCTGATCCTTTGAATTATCCTGGGATGTCTTGCTAGGAGCTTATTGACTGAAATTTGCATGTAGAATTAGCCACCTCTGAGCAGCCGAGTTGAACCGGCGCCAGAAAGCACCTGAACCCGCCCGCAGCCCCTCACTCTCTGCCCAATGCCATTTTCCCAACGTCATGAGCCCTAAAATTGACAGTTTGGCAGGTTAATTTAATTTGTGATTCCTTTGCATATTCATCCCTGACAGAGGAGGAGTCCCAGGCAAACCCTGGCCAATCAGTTGAGTTTTCCTGTGACGTTCCTATTCTGCTGTGGTCCCAGTGTCTCCCTTCTCTCCTCCTTTTCCTGTACTTGCTTTAATTTAACAGGATAAATTTTGAATGACTCTGTTCGGCTCTCTACCAGATGTCGACAAGCTGTTTAACATCTTCCAAATCAAGCAGCTTTTTCAGTAATTATTTCATGAAAGTTTTATGTCGCCTACAACATCAGAGTTTATGACATGATGGATGGTATGATCCACAGATCTATTTCACCCAAATGCACCACTACCTCAACAAAACGGCATGCTGGAAGCTTTCCAAATCTGTCTCAAAGAGGCTCTTGAATGAGACGCCGCAGCATTTAGAACGTCCCGACTGTGCCTCAGCAGTTACGCACCACACATGGCCGTTTAAATTTCAGGGTTGTCTGGTTTTCTGCTAATTACCATTCTCATATGAATTCTACGCCACATAGTAGTCCCCAGTATATCTATTTATCTTGGTAAGTAAATAGATATTTTATAACTTTATCTCCACAGTGACAGTGAACAGTTCTCTGACAGCCTGCAAAGTCGATATTCTGCTCCGACTCGTCGAGCTTCTCAGAAAACTAGTAAGGTTTGTTACACAACTTTTTTCTTAAGTGACTTTTTTGGATTTTGTTTCTTATCTGGTTTTTTTTTTTTGGGGGGGGGGGGGGTTGTTGCTGTTGTTGTTGCTCAAATTAAATAATTGTCATTTTTCTACAAATCAGTACGTTTCATTTATAACAAAATAGTCAATAGATTCATAAGTTTAAAGAAATTTTAAAGGTGAAGTACATTATGTAATTTCTGAGCTCCCACCTTCATGAAACAGAATTGCAGAAGTAATGACTTTTCAAAGAAGTTTGGTAACACTTTATTTTGCAGTGTCCTTGCTACACGTTTCATGCTCTTACTATAGTAATAACAGTAAATTATGTATAATTACAAGCAAATAACCCCAAGTCAAACTCCAACCCTAATCCTATTGTAAGTGTGTGTTAATTAATATTACTCAGTTCTTATTGATCTAATTACACTATAACAAGGACCCCTTAAATTCAAGAGTAACCAAAGTTTTCTGAAAACGCCCTCTATCTGCCATTGGTCGGCCAAACATATAGCCACAGCCCTAGTTTCGGTCTAATACATTTTTTGATCTAGTAAGATCTATTCCTCTGTCTCATTCTTATAGAATTATTATTTAAACGTTATAGTTAACGTTATAGACAAGTGGGTAGCTCTTAAGCAGAAAGCTGTAGTATGATCTACTCAAAGGTTGGGCCCCAAGTAATTGGATGAGGCAATGTTGTTTTAATACTTTTGAACAGAATCAGTCTACGAATGGCTTATTTAGAGTTTAAAAAAAATACTCTCTTCACCTTGAAATTGCCTCTTTTCATTTGCAAAGTAAAAAAAACAAAAACATTTTCTGCTTGAATTTAAGCAGCTGTGTCGATCAGAAGATGCGTATCAGAGGTGTCTGATCCTGTAAAGTGCGATCTCTTCTCGTCAGTCTCTCAGGGCTCCGCTGGCTCTCCCCCATCCCCTCAGGGAACATGGAAGCTCCATATCTTCTCCTCTTTTCACTTCCTCTCAGCTCTACAGCTGTCAGCTCTCTCTTAGATCCTGCCTGAATGGCTCTGTGTACTCGTCAACTGTACTGGCTCACATCGGCGTGACAGTGGAGCAGAGCACTGCGCCGCCCGTGTCACACTAAAGAGCTTCTGAATAAATCCATGATCAAACCCACGGAGAGAGAGGGAGAGAGACTGATCAAAACCTTTTTAAATAGTGTTCGATACAAACGAGGGGAAAAGCCAAAGCCTCTTTGATGTGACTACAAACGCTTCCTCTGTGTCACTCTGCCGTGAGCCGCCACGTTGCGTTATGTTAAACTGTTGCCCCAGCTTTTTGTGTCATGTTTTGTGTTTCCACCTCTTCCCTGCCTGCAGGGCTGCAGGTACATGCTGATCTGCCCCATAGACGAGCCTGGAGAGGAATCTCAAACTAGAAACATCCAAATCCAAGGTAACCTGGTTGAAGCAACTGTGCCCAGGCGCTTACAGGATGAGTGATTGTTCTCTCTTGATGGCTTGTACAGCCCTTGTCGTATAAATTCTTAAAGAACAGAATAGAAAACTGAATCTACTGTAAATATCAAAACAGATTCTCATCAATGTCATTCATAAAGCAAAATATGAAATGTGTAATTGCAAAGATAATGAATGTTTATAAAAAGGTTGCCAAACATTCCTACTGCCCCTTCTGCCCACTTCTATCTATTTGTTGAGTCCCACAGTTGTTTGAGTCAAAAGTTGACATTGGATCACTTAAACACTTGTTTATACGTATAGTGATTACTTAAACTGATGCCTCGTTCTATTTGTGACGTACTGACACGAAGGACAAATGCTTTGCAACGGGCGCATTGTCCTGTCCAGTGTAGACAGCCTTTAGCTGTTGTGTCCGATGTAGACACGGTTTAAAGCTCAAAATGCCAGTTTTGTGCAAAAGACTATTGCAATGCAGAATTATTTTCCCCTTCTTGAATGGCGTATCACAACTGTAGCCCATTATCATGATATCTTCATCACGTTCAAAAGAGCTTTTCTTAACTAGAAGGCCAAGCTAATAACTTGTTAACCTACACTATCATTTAAATGTTTGGGGTCAGTGTCTATTCACTAATCACGCATTAAATAAAACATTTATGAAATGAATCAGTATCTTTCAGTTTCCACAAAAATATTAAGCAGCACAACTGCTTTGAAATGTTACTTGATCACCAAATTAGCATATTAAAATGATTTCTGAAGAAGGATCATGTGACACTGAAAATTCAGCTTTGCCATCACAGGAATAAATTACATTTAAAATATTATTTTAAATTGTGATAATATCTCACAATATTGCTGTTTTACTGTATTTTTGATCAAATAAATTCAGCCTTGGCAAGCATAAGAGACTTATTCTAAAAAGAAAACATTAAAAATCTTACCAACCCCCAAAATAGTAGTGTAAAGCTAACTGAAAACACAAAGAAAGGAAAATATAATAGGAAGGAATACAAGCACAATAGCATGCCATGATATCTGTTCTGTTGTATTTGCGGCATGTGAAAACCACGTCCCAAAATTACAAGATGCAGGTCTTAATATTGTATTGTTTATTTTATTATTGAAGACATAACTTCAGATTCAAATTAATATTTTGCTGAAGCAAAATCTTCCTTAATTTTTGGGTGAAAATGAAGACTATGATTGATACTATAATCATCTTTAATAAATTACAGGGTTTTTTGTGTTTTTTAGTTAATATTCACTAAAATAATGTTATAGCCACAGCAGTCAACAATAACAGAGCAGTGGCTGAATGTTGTTGATATAATGTTGTTGTGATACTTCAGCTGGTTTTGTACTGTACTACGTAATGCTATTTAACCCTAGTAACAAATGAACAGAGACTGAATGTAGCATTGTGTCCCCACCACCACCCTCAGGTGTCTCCCTGCAGAAGACGAGGAAGAGAACATCAAAGTCCCATGCTGTTTTGCGACAGCGTCTTCTGTCCCTCCAGCAGCAAGTCGCAGCCCTGCAGGCAGAGAAACAAGCAGCACAGCAGCTCGCAGCAGAGCAGAAGCAGAGACAAGTGCAAACACAAGTGCAGTTAGACTCCATTCTCCAGCAACTCAACGCCAGCAAGCAGCTTTCAAAGGTACTGCATGACCAGAGCGGCTCCACTAACGCTTTATTCACTCTTGGGGCTTCACAGAATTCACAAAACATTATTAAGAATAATATTTTTTTATTTTAGGAAATACCAAATATTTGTATGATATAACTTTTTAAGGTATTCAAAATCATTGTAAATGTAACTTTAATTTAGAGTTTAAGTCAGGACTTTAACCCTTTTGCTTCAAGGTACAAGGCAAGTTGTTTATTCAAGTATCATTACAGCATTATAATACTAAAATACACATGTAATCTAGCATACTTTTAGGTTATTTATGTTCCAGATTGAATTACTATGGGCTATAAGATAGAGAGCTAGAAATGCCTCGTATAGAGGTATTTGCTTATTTAAATAAAAATAAAAAGGTAATAGGAGATTTTAAGGTAAATAGACATTCAAATTATTGTTAATTTGTTGTTATATTTCTTAAAAAGTTAAGAAAATATTTCAATTGAACTATTTGTTTAACTAATTGTGAATTATTTATTTAACTATTTATTTATTATGGTCATTTATTTTCTAATTTTCTCCCCTGGAGTCTGTTAAATTGTCTGGACATACTTGTGTAGCGATGTGTGGAGACAGACTTCATGAGGCTCATACATATGTCATTTTGTTTCCGAATGCACATGCACAGTGTTGTATGTTGGCTCCAGTTAGACTGTGAGGCTGGAAATGCCAAGCCCATTTGAGATTTGATTAAGACTCTTGAGTGGAACAGGAGGTCAAGATGAACGCCCAAGTGTCCAGAACCTCTCTCTTTCCAAAACACACCATGCTGCAGTGACACTTGTGTGTGTGTGTGTGTGTGTGTGTGTGTGTGTGTGTGTGTGTGTGTGTGTGTGTGTGTGTGTGTGTGTGTGTGTGTGTGTGTGTGTGTGTGTGTGTGTGTGTGTGCACATGCGCATATATGATTGTTTGTTTGTTCGACTCAGAATCATGCATTATTAATGGAGTGGTGAAAGGGCAGCAGGTTGAGTGCCCTTACATGCTGCCCCCTGCTGCCCTGTAGTGTGATCACCCTCTTTAATTGGCTAGAGGTGGAGTGTCCAGATTTTATCCTCTCGTCTGATTAGGTGATAAAATCACAGTGGTGTGTGGAACTTGACTGTGTGTTGTAGTTCATGTTAATTTGAGAGTTGTGTGTCTTTTTTCCCTTATTGGCTTGTGTAAGAATGGTTGTCTGTAAGAAAACTATACAGGGATTCAACAGACAGACAGATGAATTCCGTAGAGTAAAGAAAATACCTTGAGAGGAACCAGACACATCCTCCTCGTTAAACAGTCTGTGATAGCAGTTCACAAAACATTTGTTTCAGTATCGACTGGGCTGTAGATCGATTAAAAAAATTATAATTAATCACATACATTTCTGTAAGTAAACACAATCAATTGCACCTAACATTGTACCATACATATAACTTGTAATCATAAATATATTTTCACATTGAATCTTCAAATTAATGTGGAAACAATATAAACACATATTTTAAATATTTGATATTTAACTATTTGGTTATTAGCATCTTTTTACTAAGTATGAATGAAGGCCATCATGGCTATCATTATCACTGATACCAATATAATTTTTTTTTTTATTATTATTATTTTTTTATTAATGGGGATAAAAAGATTAATTATAACCATTAAATATTGCAGTATAATTGAAAGCCAGGCCTAAATTGCGAATGATCAGATTGTTTTTATTTATCATTTATTAACAATTACAGAACATTACAAATAGAACAACTTAATTTCATTTCAATATTTTACATACTGTAATGGTAAAGGATGTGGGATAAAGACATACTAAAAGCTACTTCAAGAATAAAAAATAAAAAAACAGTGTAAATTGTCTTGTTGTT